>NC_089689.1:18982777-19292956 GCF_031753505.1 Anomalospiza imberbis | reverse complement strand
TTAGTTTGAGTATATCTTTTAAAAAATCTTGCTCTAAGATTTGGCTGTAACATTTACCATGGCTTTGCACCTAAGTGTGATAAGCATGTATTATATTTGACATAATGTTTTACATTGCAGGTAAACATAAAAAGTATGTTAACACAACCTATATGAAATACTAGGTTAATAAAATTCTTTAAAATAATATCTTTTTGAATCCAGTAACTTAATCAAGTTGCTTAATATCAAATGCAAACATCTACAATTGCTTTTAATTTATTTATGCTTATGCTTCATTTATCCTTTAAAAATAGACAATACTGTAGCTGTAGAATAAGGGATAGTGCATTCATTAATACATTTTTAATTGGCTTCAGGAATCTCTGTTTCTGCTGAAAAAAAGTATTTTCTGGTGAAAAATACTCTGGCCACAGATATTTGCTTCTATAAATCCTATATCACTTTACACACTTGCCTTTGAGGAGTAAATAAACCAGCATACCAAGATGCTATGGCTCCCTTTTCTATTTAGTCACTTGTTGACATTACTTCTGTAAGCTATCTTGCCTTCCTTCTGAACAAGCAAATAATTGCGCATCGGTAAATGCAGCAGTGTGTAACTCCAGAAATTACAGAAACAGCTGAGTGATTACCACACTTCTGAATTTTTCATGCATCATGACTCACTTTGCTGGAAAGAGAACATGCAGATTCCCAGCAAGTTATTATCATGAGTAGAACATACAAACCAGTTCAAATAATTTGAAATTATTAGGAAGCCTTCTGTCAACATGCTTAAGTTCAATTGTATGCTTCAAGCCTTCGTTAAAAACTGTTTAAGAACTATTATAATTGAAATAGCAGTTTCAAACAGAAACAATTAAAGGATTTGAAAATTAGTCTACAAACCAATGCTACTTACTCTGGCTAAAGTTCTATTAATATGTTCAGCTATACAGTCCTTGAATAGCTCACATTTGGCCTTTGGATTTTCTGTAAAAATAAAAAGGGAAACTAATTATACATTGCAGTTCAATCAATATTCAATACATACTAATTGCAAAAGCTCCTGTCTAGGTCATTCCCCAAACCACCAGCATTCTGAATTTAGGCACATAAAACACAGCATTCCATTCTCAAACTACAATTACAAAGACTTGATCTTGGCCATAATTATAACATTGGATTGGAATGAACTGTTTGATTCAGGTAGAAAGCTTGGTCTCTTTTATGGGACTTCCACAGGTGGAGAGAGCTCAAATTTACAGAGAGGAATACAGATCTGACAGCTATGAGGAGGTAACCATTATTTCAGATGGATCTCATCACTCTGTTTAGCAAAAATACATTTACAAAATTATTCTATTCTCAGGAATTGTAGATGCCACAGCCTTGCCTCTTTTTCATGTCTTGCTGATTAATCTAACTGAAGACAAATAGGCACTGGTGGGTTTCTCAGAAGATGTATCTCTATAATAACACATAAACCTTTATAATATCATGTACCTTGGCAGGAAGTGCCATCATTTGGCTTAAACTGCAATTTTCCTGTGGATGGTTGATAACCTTCCTTACAGGAGCAGTTAAACCCTCCATCCACGTTTTCACATTTTGCATGATCTCCACAGGCAACACTTCCTTCATTGCTGCACTCATCTACATCTGCAAATATCATGAGAAATTGAATTTTTATTAACTATTTACAGAATAACACCTTGCTGCTTTGTTGATAATAGCCCCGCAGACTACAAGCAGTTTCATAATAAAATTTCATATAATAAAAAAAAGCAAAACTAAACCCACAATCTCAATGGCAAAACCCCTGCCAATTATAATACTTAAGGATTAGAAGGATAAATCATAATTGATCATATTTTTATACCACCACTTTTATTGCTATATAATACTACACTGCTTGTGTTTTAAATCCATATTAATTCTATCATAACAAAATGGTCGACATGTTGCAAATAATCTGAAATCCATTTTTCAGAATTTAGACTAAATAGATTTTCTCAGCTTAGTTAGAAAAAGAAAAAAAAAAAAAAAGAAAAAAAAAACCCTGCAGACTTGTCTTTTAAGTTGCAGCTTTAAAAGGACACTGCAAAAGCTCACTGTCCATCTATGTTAATCTAAGAATTAAACCCTGTGCTCTTTAAAGTGCTTGGCATACCCTTTTTTTTTTTTTTTAATCCACATTTAAATTACATTTGCCTAAAATGTCTTTTGTACTTCTAAATAAATTGCCATTAGGTAGAAAAGTTCAGTAACTGGGTGGGGCATAGTCCAAGAGTAAAACCAATGAATTCCTGTAAGGGAATCCATGAATTTATCAATTTAGGAGAGCTGGGTACTAAATCCCTGGCTGGAGTACCGATTATTTTGCATTATTTGGCTGGCTAAGGATAAAGATCAAATAACTCAATGGAGAAAGCAAACTGGGAACTATACCAAATAATTCTGGAGAATAAAGTAATGGTCTGTGAAGTGCTGTGCTGGAAAGGAGAAAAACACAAAGAGCTTTGGGACAGGTATATCTGAAAAATGAGGTGGTACATGAGTGGGTTTAAAGTAGCCTGAGAACTGAACTGAAGGAAATGAAAGACAGTGCAAGGAATGGAGGAGAGAGGATGGCAGCTCCAATCAAGAACTGGTATGCTGCTTAGTTTTGGAAAGAAATTGGTGGAAAAAGGAGAAATGGTTAATTGATCAGTGGAGGAGAAGAGCTATCTGAATTGATAGGCAGCCTCTTCTCAGCCAGAGGGTGTGTTCAGAACAGACAAGCAGAAAGCAGATATGGGGTGGCTGGAAATACACTCAGCATATAGGAACTAGTTTCACACTCTGCTTTTGATACAAGAATCTTGGTGGTTTTCAAAAAGGAGCACAAGAAGGAGCAATAATACATGCGAAGTAAGGTTATTATTGAAAAATGGAAAGATATACTGCATGTATATGGATATATAGAGGGAATGCAAAAAAATACCTGAAGGATACTGGGGGGCCGTCTGTCTACTTGGACAGAGGTCTTCCTGGGATCCAAGGCTGAAGTCCCACCTCACTTTCATATATCTCTTTTTCTCAATGAGCCATTGGCTCTGATTTGCACCTGATATGCTGTGTTTTAAGCCTGAAGTTCAGAAGCTGCCATGGAAAAGCCATTCAGACTCCTGCACAGACAGGAGGGAGATGTGGGGCTGGAGATGCATTTGCCCTCCCCAGCACAGCCACCACTGCTCCGCAGGAAGAACCACCAAGAAAGCAATGTGTTTTAATGGCTTGGTGCCAGCATGGAAGCTTAAAGCAGGAGGTTAAATTTGATTTTCTGCATTAGGGCAATAGTTTATTTCCATATTTAATGCCCCAAACTGCTAATGTTTCTCTTTAAGGAGCTGAGTTTTGCATTATCTGTATTTGTATTGTTTCTGTGACCTCAGCATTCATATAAGGAGCTAACCACATTATACATGAACCAATCTGGCAAAAGGGAAGGAAAATAGCATGATATAGTGCTACACACGGGGTACCTCATAATTAAATGCTGTCATTTAAAGACATAAGGCTAAAGTTCTTACTCTTGGCATTTAAATAACCTCTCACATCAGTAAATTATAAAGCTTTGCTTGAAACAAGTAAGTGTCTGTCAGTGCCTTGTTGTGTGACTCTGTAAGACAGAGAGACTTTGAATGAAGTGGGAAGGGTGAAAATCCTGACAAAGCCAGTTTGTCTAACTAGAAAACACATCACCCTCAAACCAAAGATTTCTTTGGCTTTGTCAGCTACATGGAGGACATGTACATCTGAGCAAGCCATTCATCATGTAATGCAGTGCTAAAACACCAGCAGTTGACAACAATCTTTGCCAAAACTTACAATAACCTATAAATAAAAAAAGTAATATTTGAATGCTTTTGAGAATATTGTTATTAAGGATCAGGTCTCCATATGATTTTCCAAAATTGTCATGACACTTTTCTTTTCATAAACTTTTAGATCAGTAAATAATTGATTTGTTATTCCTGGGCAGTCATGCAAATTATTTTTGTAATTATATAAGATATTAGGTGCAACAGAGATTTTAATGATTAGACAGGATTATCCAAAACAAAAGCAGAAATTCAAGTATTTTGGCACTTTTCTGGCAACAGGACTGCTATTTAAAGTCTGATAGAGACACCCTGTTGAGTACATGCAAACAAACTTTCTGTAGTTGAGTTGTCCATATGGAATGGGTCCATGCCACGCCTATTTAATTTACTGTTTTCAGAAGAAAAAAACAACTCCTGGATGACAAAATTAAAAGGCAATATGCCTGAACTTTCAAGGTACTAATCAGCTTCCTATCCCTTTTAAATCAATGAGACTGTCAGGAGCAGCCAACAGTTTGTGACAGTTGCAAGAATGCAGCTTTTAAGTTCCTGCTTTGAAATGCTGTGAGCAGTAGCAGTAGGCTTTTGTTTCTTTATAAATTGTAGTTATGCCTTTTTAACCAAATATGCAATTGTTGGACCACATATGGACAACAGCTTGTCAGTGCTTTCAGCAATCCAGTTTCAGTGGAGCTTTGGGGTGAGGATCCCAAACTCTCCTCCTTGATGCGCTGTGGGAGCAGAAGTGGGCTGCCAAGGCTGTGTGAGCAGTCTTCACAGACAGCATTCCTGAGCAAAGGTTGAAGAACAGCAGCTTTTTAAACAGAAGAGCATTTGCCATAGGTCTGTAAAAAGCCCTGGCCTTTCAGTAAATATTCAAAACAAATCCTGGAGCTGAACTTTGAAGCTTTTATAATAGCTGCGATCAGAAAAATAATATCACCAACACCACTTAGGCTAGTGTGAAAATAGATTTATAACCTTTTATTTTATTTCTTTGCTTTGTCAGTCCTCATCTATTGCAGCAGGCAAGGAAATTCCAATTAAATTAAAAGCACAGAGAACAGTTATTATGTTCAGTCTTGCCAATTACAGGATTGTACCTACATCGCTTTGATTCTTCACCAGCCAGTCAAGACAGCTTGATGTCTACATTATACCTTCTGCTTATTAGTAGCTTGCAAGTGATTGAAAAGTCCAATTGCAAAGGACTAGATGTTCCCTCCCTGTGTCTCCACACTGTGGAAGGCAGCAGCACACACAAAGTAGAAATGAAAAAGGCTATGAATGGCAAAGGTAGAAGAAAAGTTCGCAACGTGGCCCAACGCCAAATTCCATCCACTGTACAGCTCCCTTGTCACAGCAGAGGATGAGATGGAGAATGGGTGCCTTCCCAGTGCTCTCAGAAACACCTGGGGAGAGCTAATAGCATGTTCCCAGAAAAAGCAGAGTGGCGTGGATGTCACTTTCATTTCACAGGTGGCCATTTTCATGTTTTTACTCTGTTGACTGGGGTGAAAAAAGTAGGTTTCTATTTCACTTTTTTATCTGCAGCTGAACATTCAATAAATTGTGAAGTCTAAGAAAAAATATGGCTTTTGCAGGAATAAAAAAATAGATTTTAATATCTCACTTTCAGTACAGCAAAAATATGTCTTCAGAAATGTCACATCTCTGCATTCTTTTTTTTTTCCTTCTCCATTTCCTTTATCCTTTTCTTCTCCTCTCTTTCCCTTCCTACTATCCAGTTCCTCCTCTATCTGCATCTCTGTCATCTCTTCAGCAATTTTACCTGATAACATGAGTGAAATACTTTTGACCCTCAACTCAAAACTCAGCATTCTGACTGGATTAAGGGTGAACCAACATTTCTAAAAGCTGTTGTCCCAAGATTTCTTTTGATCTTCTACCTTGGGGAACATTATCACTTTTTTACTTGGGAGCTTATTGTGGTTTCCAAAGAGGGAACACACAGGTATGTGCATGGACTTCGAAAGTGACTTGCCCACACATGTTAATGTGCCACACTTGCACTACTGGAAACTCAGGTAGGTTTGAGGGCACAAACAAATAGGGCTCATAATGGCATACTCTCCAAAATTCAAACACTAGTTTTAAAGTTACTGCCATGTACATATATACACACATGAAAAAGAAGATTTAAGACTTTGCAGAATCTAAAAATATATTGCGGGGCCCCATAAACTTGTGTAGGATGGGTACCTTGTACTTCTGTTCTGTGATTTGTACTAAATAACTTACACTCTATTTAAAATGAAATGTTGATATTTGCTTCACTGTCACCCTGAATACACAAATGTCAGCTGCTTGTGTGCAAGTCATATCTGCTACCTGTAGCAGCAGAACCATTGGGTACAAAATATCCTATTATGGCTTCCCTGATGGATAAGGAAAAAAATTAATTGTGGATCAAAAGGTTGTGTTTAGGACTCACATCTTGGTAAAGTAATTGGTACACTTGTTTAATGAAAAAAGGTGCCCACAGGTAATTTTTTTTAATTTCAGTATGCATTTTGAAAGCTCTTGGCTCCTCCATGTGGATATTCAAAAAGAAGAAGTACTAAACTAAACTCTAGTAGAGGATAAAAAAAAAAGATTAGTCTGCCCAGTAAAGAGGAAAAAAAAGAGAAATTATCAAGCTAAGGGTAAGAAGTTTAAGTGACACAAAAAGAGTCAGGGAAATAACTTTGAAGAAAAACTTCCGAAGCTGAGGAAATATCATAATGTAAAAATCAAAACCTGGAGCAGAAATGGTGAGAATATTTACAGCTCAATGTGCTAACTGTCTCCATCCCAGCTAATTTAAGAATGATTCATAGCAGCTGGATAAAGCAGAGCACTTTTAGATGGATGTGAGCAATGGGCAAGAAATGTCGATTAGATCACTTTCTGGCTTAATATGCAACCACTCTGCTGATATTAAGAGCAGTGAGAAGAGAGGTTGTCAGCACTCACAAGCTCACAGGAGACATACCTAGAATGAGACACAGTCAGCATAAAGGTGTAAAGGGCAATAGATTTATTTCTCATTTTCCCATTCCCTGAGGACTTTTGCAACATACAGAGAAAATTACCAGGAGTTTGAAAAAGAGAAATAGTTACAGTTCTTCCATTGAGAGGAAATCCTAAAGGATTGCATGGTTGTTCAGAAATAACATTTTTCCAGAGAACTTTTCCTCCCCTGTAATCTTGAACGTGTTCCATTCAACTGCTATAGAACTAGAGGCTAATGAATGGCACAGGAGGTAGAATAACCACTGATCTTGCTTGTTGCTTTTGATTAGACTTGAAAAATTACCAAAAGTATCCTAACCGAGTTTCCAAACAAAAGATATTTGAAGTATACTAGTTCAAACTTATAGAGAGTTTTGCTGATCCAGATCTGAATGCAGAATATTTTGTCACTTTTTTTTCTGAGAATGTGACCACCTTGCACACAGATCAGTGAAACAGTGGCATAAATGGGTGAATTGGTGATTTTTATGTTGTCTTAACTATATATTTATTGTGTAAATCTGTGACATGTGGATTAAATATATTGCAAGCAGAGTCAAGATATAAGTGTCATTGAAAGCAATGACAGCTGCTCTGCTGTCAGGGAGAAGTGTGGGCCCGAACTGGAATATTAATCAAGCTTCTTCCAGTCCAAATGTGTGAATTTTATACCCAGACTCCAAACTTCACAAATATGAAAGCATTTTGCTAGATTTCTATAATTAAGAGAAGCAATAAGAGTGACAATGTAAAGCTCTCTGGCAGACAGTAAATAACTTACCCACGCAGGAGGTTCCATCATTAGGAACAAAAATTTGTTGACCATTGCTGGGTTTGAAACCAGACACACACGTGCAGTAATAACTTCCCTCTGTGTTTGTGCAATTGGCATGCTCTCCACAAGGCTGAGTAGCATTCTCACACTCGTTATCATCTACAAGACAAATTATGGAAAAATATATTTACATTTGATGATTGAAGAAAGCAGTATTCTATAAGCTTAATTAAGCTCTGGTATTTCACTTGAGTAAGTCTTGAATGCTGAGCTGGCAGTCTTGGTATTTGTCTATATAGTTTTCTCATTGCCAAGGATGTAATCAGGTGTTCAGCAGTGCTCATCTGCCCTCATCCTGTGTGAATCAACAAGTGAGAGATCAGCAGAATACTGAAATGAATGGTTTAATTGGATATACACTTGGAATAAAGGATTGAGATGGGTGTGTGTTCTGCCATGGTTGTAATTGATAACATTTTTTTCCTATCCAAAAATCTACAGGTAGAAGCTCACTCTGAGGATGTGTTTGGGAATTCTGAATTATAAAAAACAGAGGTCAAAAGAATATAAAGAAATCACCCCTTTCATTCTGACATCAAAGCAGAACCACTATAGCTAAATGCACATTTTTTATGGCCTGTTTTAAAAGGCCTTCTGTGGTATTTCTCAGTATTACTGGAAAACAGACTTACAAATTCATCCTACTGACTGGCCTGAGTCTTCAAGTATATTGTTTTTTCTTAGTCATCCCAAAGATATTAACAAAGAGATGAGCAAGATTCATGTCTTGAGCCTTACCTCTTAGCAATTGATCTGCAAGTCATAATTTTTGTACCTGAAAATTCACATGAACAATTTTACAGGGCTAATCCCATGTCTCCAATGACACAGTGAAAAGGAGTGATATACACAAGTTTGAGACTGTCATCTCTGCAGAGCCTCAGCATGTGCTGTCATTATGAGCATGGGAATCCAGCAATCTTAATCAAAGGTCAAACAAAATCATAAACTCATGCTTTGAACTGCATAGTTGATCTCCTTCAATGACTCAATAAAACCATTTCCTCTCCAAAATCTTCCAAGGATTCTGCTGTCTATTGAATAATTTTCTGACCAAACTTAAAAAAAATTTCAAAAGCTTTCTTATCCAGGCACACTACTTATCAAACTGAGAGAAACACTCACAATACTGATAAAACCATCTTTCCAACAGCCCATTTTTTTGAAGTACCCCAAAACTTTGAAACAAAAAAAAACAATGGAAGTATCCCAAAGAAGGTGGCACTCTTGAGTGGAAGTCTCTATTTTCTACATCATGAGAAAGGAAAAGAGTTAAAGACTTCCTGAAATGTACTGGGATTTTGTTCCTATTCTCAAGCAAAAGGTACTCCTAACATGATGAATGACAGGAAAGAATTTTAACAGGGAGAGAAATAACAATTTATTGCAGAAGAGAAATGATTTAGTAACATGACAGGGAGAAGAAATATGATTTCAGAAAAGACACCCAAGGAAGAGCTGTAGAAAGGTGCTCCTGCTGGTCAGTGTTCTCATAAGCTGTTTACAGAGATAGGATGCAGATAAGGAAAGCGGCACACAAGCTGGGGCAGTGACAAGATTAAAGTACAGCAAGAGCCACAGAGCCTTGCAGGAATACATTTCTGGAATAAAACTTAGTCACAACCCCCAGCATAACTCAAACAGGACATTTTTTGAGATTTGAAGTCTGATATGATTTTGAATGTGACTCAGTTGACTCAGACATGCAAATATCAATTCAGAGCTGCAGTTTTCCTCCAGGGAATTTGGGTCAACAGTATCAAATGGATTATGCTCATTAAAACTAAAATGTAATGTAATTTAATGAGGAATCCAAGTATAAAAGCACTGTGCCAACACACGTCAACAATATTTATTCTACAGCCTTGGTATTCATGAGAATACAGCAGAGGATCTGTATCATTTGGATCTTAAAGAATGCCAAAATAAAACCTAATTAGCATAAGTGGAATTATGATAGGGAGGAAAAAGTGTGATGTTGATCCCAGTTAAAAGCATGAGAGCATGAAAAAATCTGGTTTGTCACATAGCATTGCAGAGACCAGGTCCCAGAAAACTTTACAAACCTTAATTACAGGGTCCACTTATAATGTATTTTGTGTGTGTCTGACTCCTTTGCAATCCAAATTTGCCTAGCATTTAGTGACAAAAAAAAAGAAAGAGTGGATTACCCTATTGTAGTTGTAAAATTAATTTGGTCTTGGGAAAATATTACAGATTCTATAAAAGAGTATGTGTTGACTTTGGAAAGCTCATGGGATTGTAGTCTTGGAAGATGAGAAGTAGAAGGACACTGATGGGTGGCAGGACTTGATTTAAAGTAGAGGAATAACAGAGCTGAGGGTTCTAAAGGCTACATGCAAGAACATTTCTTTTGGATTTTTTTTCCAAGAGTTCAACTATAGTCCTTGATATCCAGCAATATTGCCTTTTTTACGTGGTCCAAAGAATTTATAAGCAATATTAAAATTATTCATACAGTGGTTATCAACAAATTCTCTAGAATTATACCTAAATAACTTCACTGGGTTATTGGCATTTTATCTCAATATTTATGATGTCTGCAAGGGGTTTAATGGTGACTGTATGGCCTTGGTAAGCTTGCTTATTGAGAGACCTTACAGAAACCTTTTGAACATTGAAGAACAGCAGTAACTTACATTGCAAACACAAGAATGAATATTTCAAAGAGTTAAATTCACATGGAGCTTTCTTTTCACTATTTCCATGGTCTAAAGTAATACTGAGCAGACTGTGCTGGAGGACAATTTACTGGACCACATCCTGCTTGCATTGAAATGAATGACGTAAAAGTTACTGACGTAAGTAGGCTATGGAAAACTACTAGGTTAATGAGGAAGGCAAGAGAAGAAGTTTGAAAAAAACAGAAAGGATTTTCATATAAAGTCTATCTAAATATTTCTTTTTACACAAAATATTCTACAAGATAAAAAATGATGGCAAAAATATTATCGAGTTCTCTATGTAAACAACCTGAATTTTTTATTCAGACAGCACTCCAATGAGGAGCCCAGGGGCTCAAAGTAATACTCCAAATTTTACATGATTTATAATGTTGTTGGATTTGTGATTTAAAGGATGTCAGGAAAAAACAATGGGTTTTATAGATGAAAAAATGTTTTTCTAACATAATTTTCTAACATATCCTTTCTATACAGAAAGGATACTTAAAGTGACAGCACTCATATAGTCCACCTGCTTTGTTGCTACCTAATTTAATTACAGCATGTGCCTTTAATGCTGCACAGCTACTCATTGAACACTGCAGGCAGTATATTGGGAATACACATTGCTTTAAAGATTTTTTGTCTCCAGTAAATTATGAAAAATTTGGAGACTTTAGAGGCATGACTAGCCAAATGACAAGGTTAATTATCATGGCTAAATGGTAATGTTACATTCTAGTCTGTTTGATACACAAGGCATTTCCTGAATAGCTGCATTGTCTTGAGAAATGACAGCGGGAGTGTAGAGCTCGTTATTGGGATTCTAGGCTTGCTTGGTTTTTTGGAGTTGCTTTCCATTTTTGGTTAGTTATTTTTTTTACATGGCAGTTCTATGACTTGGATTGCTCTAAAATCTGATTACCAATCAAAATGTAAGGAAGGTTATAAATAATTTCCAAGGGAATTTGTGTTGAGTAACTCAAAGATATGTGGAAGATATATGAATGCGTACCTGAATACTAGGTAGGATGTTTACATGGTAGAGTTGTATAATAAAATCCATTTTCCATTTTTACCTTAAAATTACAGCTAACATGTATTTTACTGTACATAAATGTCATTATGGTTAGATAGAATCAACAACTGTTATAGTAATCTATGTAACATAATCATAGCTTTACTAGTCTCTTGAGAATGCATTATAGATTTTTAAAGGAAAAAAAAAGGAAAAAATATGAAAAACTGACATACCCCTCTAGAGCTCCATTTTGATTTGAGCTAGTAGTTCTGTTTTCAAACACTTGTGCTCATTAATATGAGTTCATTTTTGTATAGAGGGCATTAAATTCTTTTAGAAACTTTAAAACATACCAATACAAAAAGGAAGAATGATTTGTGGATTTTAGGGTCATGATGCACTTGGAAGCTAGAGGAATCTGATAAGATTTTAGGAGGAGAAAAATGAACCTGGAACATTCCCTTTGTTGTATTCCACATCCCTTTTAAAATGCAAGAATTACCATGTCATATTTGGTATATATATGGTATTTTAATAATGTGTGGTTATGAAATTATAACCTACAATTAGAAAACAGCTACAAAAGTAAATAATTTGCTTTTTTTTTTTGTGAAAGCATTGGAAAATTCTTTGAGTTACCAATTTTGGATACAAGATTTTTGTAATACCGCTTGCGTATTTACATGAAAAATACCATGAGGAAAAAATCTTTAGGTAGTGGATTTATCAAATGGCTATGAAGGATTTTCATTGCACTGGGCACATCTCTGTGACAGACCTTCTGATGATATGATGACATATAATATGAAGAGTTAGTTTTGGGGGTGAAACTTGTCATATTGATTCAGAATCACATAAGTTTTTCTTGGTTTACATTTTATAAATTTTTAAATAAATCGTTATTCCCTTCAAGTAACAAACAAGGTGGAAATCCAAAGTTTAACAGAATGATTTGTGCATTTTCATTCCTCCCCAATCCAAGCAAAATGAGATTTTTGTAAAAATGAAGAGAATATTAAAGACTCCTGACCAGAGCTTGAATTTGTTAACCTGAGTTTTGCCAAAGCCTCACTGGATCAAGCATTGGTCCATTGCTGTGATTTTCACAAGTTTAGTGAAGCCTGATGTTACTAAGGACTACAAGCAGATCTTACACTACAATATATGCATGTTCTATTTAGTGCGTTCCCCGCATGACAGAAAGTTAATGCAATGAAAACATCAACAATTAATTTTCCCCTCATCCACGCAAACCTATCTGTGGAAACCAAGCTTGGAGGCCTCTGGGGCATGCCCATCTACCAAGATGGATACAGTATCTCTCGGAGACAGCAGTCTGAGAGGTGGGCAGCAGAGGGTAGGAAGGAAATGCAGCCAGGCTGGCTGGGGAATACATTGATTCATTGCATCCGCTGTTTTCTGACAGTAGCCTCTGCTGCCAGAGCTGCTATGGAGCCCCTGGGGGAAACGAAAACTACCCGTCCCTAGTGTAACCCTCATGGGAGAACAGGGCTTGAAGTGCCTCACTTAACCCCTCAAAAGCAAGGAAATGAAAGGCTTCCTGTAAAACAAATTCCAATGGTACTGCCCCCGCTGTGCTTAGCTTGTCTGGAGGTCTCAGAACAGTGGGTGATTTTACATACATTACTTCTGTGCTGCAGGACTGCATCTACTGCCATCAAAGCCGGAGTTAAGAACAGCAATACCATTAACAACCTTGCCTTTCCTTTCTTGTGATTTGTTTCCATTAATGGCAATTTAACACAATTTGTTTATGATTCTCCAAAGATTCAGCATTCGAGCTTGGTCTAAATCAGCATGAAAGAGCAGATGCTTAGAATAACCACTTGAGACTGTAGGAACTGGGCTGGAAATCTCATTTAAATATGAATTGCTTTCATAATGGGCCTGATTCATCTTTGTCCTACACCTGTGTGGGGAACCATGCAGTTGCTGCATAGGAAATCTTACCTCTGCAAGCTCTGCCTTGTTAAGATTTCACATTTCCCTACTGCCTTCAAGAGCTTCAATGCCTTCTTGGGATGTTTTTGTAGCTTGGCAGGAGTTTTTAACCCGTTTTAACTTGGTGGCTCTGCAACTAGCTGGTCTCCTATAAGGTCTTAGTACAGCAAACAAATATTTTCTCTCACATCTTCACGGGCTACGTGTGTATAAAGGGATGATTTCAGATCAGCAGTTCTTTCACACCTGGATGAACTAAGGGGCCTCACAACAGAAAATTCCCTTAGTCTCAGTTTAAGGAACAGGACACAACTGTCTAAAAGAAGGAGGAAAAGAAAGTTTCCTACATATTAAAGTCACATTCAGGTTGAGTTTCAGAGAATGGACAAGGTTTGGAGGGGTTAATCTGTTATCCAAACTGTTTCCCTCATCTCTTGCTGATATTTCCAGACATTATAAATTAAAAATGAACAGCATTTATTATCAGGTAAGTGCCAGTGATGAAATTGTCATTTTGTTTAGCCACAGAGAACATCCTGCTTTTTCAACACTTGTGAAATATCAGAAAAAGGAAATATATAATTTGTTATCACTCATATGTGACGAATGGAGTTGTTATGGGGTATATACCATTAAAGGTACTAGCCCTTGACTGGAAACAAACCATTTACCCAGAGAGGTATCTGCAAGAATTTGAGAACAAAAAGGAACCAGGTGCTTAAATTAGTGAAACAGAAGTAAAAGGAGGATTAAATAATTGAAGGAGGGAATAAATATTGAGTGGTCCTGTCACAGTTTTTCCCTATCACTTCCTCCCCTGCACCTTTGAAGAGCAGAGGCCCACATGGAGTATATCAACACCCTCCCATCACTCTCCCAGAAGAGACCTCATTGCTGTACTGACCAACAGAGATTCAGCAAGAAAACTTCAGAGCTGCAAGTGCAGAGCATCAGTTTGGGTGTCCAAACTGCAAATTTATTGTCTGACTGACACCCCTTCCCTGACTGGGTCGTGAGGGTAAGACCTGGGGGTGCTATGAAGATTTTCTACTGCAGGCAAAACTCGGAGCTGGTCAGGCATCCCCTGTTTGTGGAGAGCAGGGTCCCAGGAGCCTGTCAGGGGTGTGGGTGTTGAGCACAGCCCAAGGGGCAGCTCACGCACAAGGGACAAGGAGCTGCCACTCACTCTTCCGGGTAGCAGACCACGACCTTCTTGTATCTGGAGTACTCCAGGATCCCCTTCTGTCTTTCTCCCAAGAACATGGTATTAATTTACCAGCTGAGAAGCTGGTCTGATGAGCTGTTAAAATGCAATGCTAAAGAAGGAGAGAGATTGTAGCAGAGTAATGTCAGAGACAGTGCAGTGGGAAAAAGCCCCAGAACAGGTTGAAGATGGTCTGCTGAAGTTCTAAGGCTGGTTTTTGAGAAGTTATGACTAGGTGAATTATTTGGAAAGCTGGCTAATAGGTACTGAATAGGAGTGGATAAAAAATAATCCCCATTTCAGTTCCAGACACATGCAGCTCCTGGTAGGTTATATTGTGAACTCAAACAACACAATGCTCCCATCTGACAGGATGTGAATAAGTGAGACGTCACTAAAATCTAAACATTTTGGTCCCATGCAAGAGATTAGACAGAAGGAAAGCAGTTTAGGAAACAGTCTGATTAAGGGGGAATAAAAACTTCCAGGCAACACTGTTCTAAATTTCAAAACAAAAAAGTATATTTATTCAGAAAACACAGCCAGGAAATGCATCAGCACTTTACAACTTGTATATGAAATCCAGAGCGGGGCCATCATGGTAAGGGTGAGCAAGATATGAAGAAGGTATAGCTGAGAGAAAACACAGCTTGACTGAGGCAGTGGAACTTTGAGCCTTATCTAATGAGCTTAATCAAATTTGCTACAAACATACAGGAAAGGCTGTGAGAAGAAATGGTGCCAGGATATGTGCTTATCATCCTTCAGTCACTCAGGACTACATCCTGGGGTCTGCAATGTCACATGGCAACAGCAGCACTGTGTTCCCACTGGGCCAGGCAGCTGGGGCTGGAAGCACACAAAAGCACCTGTGCTGCTCTGGGAGCCTCTGCCAAACACAAAGGGCAGTAGCAAATATTTAACCTCAGTGACACTGTGAGGTGTGTGAGCTCGTTGCACAGGTGGCACACAGTGATGGACACAAATGAGTCAATACATGGGACGCTGCAATGATTCATAAATAACTGCTCAGGCACAGAGCTAGTTGGTAAGGTAGTTTTAACTGGAGTTGATGGGATCAATTTGTTTGGGGTGGTTCATATTATACATTTGGGAGCCAGAAATTAAGACCAGGCTGCTGAATTCCTCCCTGGAGTGGGCAGACAGGTGTGTTTGAACTAAAGGACAAGCTCAGGTTCATATCTAATTCTGAAGCAGGCTTTCCCCTAGCTGACTTGCTCCATTTCTCCTTGTGGCAGGCTCAGAAATACCAGGACTGTTTTTGCATTTCTTTCCAAGTGAATATGCTCATGTTTGGTTTAAGTGTGTGAAAAGCCTGTTTCCTTAAGAGAGCCTGACCTCAAACTCACAAATGCCCAAGGAGTGACTCCCATTAACCTACACCATTGCTATTAGAGGAGCAAAGGGGCAAAACCTGCCAAGAGCAGAAGTCAAGAATCAAGATCACATTGCTCTTCCTTTCCTCACCCACACTGATTTAATTACAAAACCCAACCTCAACATCCTGGCAGACACCCCGAGTCAAGCTTGCTACTTCAGGATTAGACAAAATGTAATTGAGACACATCATTAATTTCTTGGTTCGCCTCCTTCAAAAACAAGGAATTAACACAAAGTGAAGTGCAGCTGAGTGGGTATATGCTGGATTTGAACTGCTGGCAGTGTGCAGGTATCAGTTTTTTCTGAATGCTACCAGCAGAAGTGTTTTAGAATCTTCACTGTTATTAAATAATATAATTTCCCATTTAGCTTTCATTTTTGTTGCTAACTTACTTGCTTTCACTGAAAAACATCCTTTAACTGAAAAGTAAAACAGGACATGCACAATCAGAATATTTTTGCTTAAAAGAAAGTAAGCAGCACAGCAGTCCCCTACTGAAAGGGATTTGCCAGTAGATAACCATGCGCCCTTCTGCAGAACTGAATGGCAGCTCAAGTAGAAGTTCTGTTTCAGCACCGCAAATACAACTGAATTTAAAAAAACAACAAAGAAAACCAGAAATCCAACCCAAACTAAATTACAGCCAGACAATATTGGCATTCTAATTTCTTGCAGATTTCCCATTGCACTTTCCATAATTCTGGTATAGAATCAGCACCATCCATGAGAGTGGATACATCAGAACGTGAGAGAGAAGTCTTGATTACATTAACTCTTTCTTCAGAGTATTTACTTATTCTGTGCACACATATCTCTCCAATAGCCTCTGTATAACAGTATTAAGGAAAATAGGACTCAAAGTTGTTCAATTACCAATGCGCCTGGTTCTTGTTATTTCCAGCACTAATTTCTCAAAACTCTGCTTGCAGAACTTTCTGAAATACATAAACTCAGTATGACAGAATTTTTTGCATGTTACATTAGAACCATAAACACTCTTGTAGAAGACATAATTCTCCAGTAGCTGCAAAGAGGTTTTACATTACCATGCACCAAATCTTATGATCTATCTGATCTGCATGCAACAGATGTTAAATGCATCTAAAGAAAGACAGTATAACCACATCAGGATTACTCTGTTAACATCTAAATCCCAAAAGCTACTAAATGGATGTCTCCCACAGACAGTTCCAGAGGGTATCACTCAGAGGCAGTGATCTGTCTGGCTTCCTCAACAATGACCCATCAAACAGCAGGTGAAACACAAAGCTAGAGGTCAGGGTGAACATGAATTCCTATATCTCACATTTCCAGACTACCCTTCTGGTCCATGGGAGATAAGCTCTGTCCATTTACATTTCCCATTTTACTAGCATTTTTGGAAGAGAAAAGAGGAACTGAATTTTACTTAGAAGGTTTTTGCTACATTCTAAATTTAGAACCATAGCATTAAGACTTTGGGCAAGAAGGACAGCTAGACATGTAGACAGGACAACTGGTGTTCAACTTTTGAATCTGCTGCTTAAAAACAGGTAGTACGTTATGAAGCCCAGGCATCATTGTGCTACATTTTTTCCAAAGAAAAAAATTTATTGCAAATAATTTCCTGTAACATATCTGAAACAGCATTAAGAACATTTCCCGCTTTTGAGATGTGCACTATGTTCCATTTTGGATTTAAAAAGCAGAATAGAATAAAAAATGTGGTAAAATTTCATTGAGAGAAGTAGTAACTCAAATAACATGGAAGGTCATAAAACAGTGACAACAGAAGCTTTTTTTTTTCATTGTGGAACAGTGCTCAATGATTTCTGAAATCACAGGCTAATTATGCTCTGAGTGGATGAAGTACCTTAAGGAGTCTGGACTGGGCATCAGAGACACAGAGATCACTATTTACTTTTGTCAAACCCAATTTATAGTACTAAAGATAGGAGTATCTTGATAAAATTTGATTGCCACTCTTCAGGAGGTTAGATGAGGTGACCTAATCCTGCTCTATGAAACACTTGTACCTATATTGCTCTCAGCTGATATTTGGGTTAGGAGATTAGAAGAAGATATTACAATAGTGGATAATGGTTTTATTTATTTTATTTTTAAAGTCAAAAATTACATGTGAAATATTCATCTTCTGCAGTGGCCCACATAGCTGTCATGTGACTTGATAACTGTGCTTTTTATATTAGTCCTATTTGTGAGCTATCCCATTTAAATGTTCTGGAATTCAATAGCTTCACTTCTGGATAATAGACTAAATCACAAAAGGAAATAATTCCAATCTATAACTGAGAAAGGCCATTAATTGCTGGAATACATCCAGTCTCCAAACCTGAAGATATCAAATATGGTCTGGCAAGGAGGAGACAATTAGGCTGAGGAATTCTACCCAGAGGGAAAACATGCCAGCATTATTTCAGCTGGACTAATGACTACAACAATAACCACTGAAGTATTTCCAGCTACTGTCAATGCTGCAAGTATTTAACTCCATGGTCAAAACATCTTAACTACTGACTGATATTCTCAGAGACTGACCCCAGTGGATGATTTTGGGGAAAAAAAAAAAACCCTATAAAATCATACAGGTTTTGATGTTGTGTACTCCTTAGAGCCTCCCTTTTTTTTTTTTTTTTTTTTCTTCTGATGTGAATTGAAGCTAAATGTAATGACAGAAGTGAAACAGGAGGTTATATCTGTGGTACTGCTTGGCTCAGTTAAAAGGTTGCAGGTACTTGGATGATTATAATAGTTTTCCCATATAATAGCCAAATATAATCTCAGTGGAATTTCTACTTTGAAAAGCATCTAGCTCTCCTTTCTGTAGCAACCTCTTCCAAAAATCAGACTGGTCTTAAGGCCAAATTTCCTCTTTCATGTCTCCCTCCTGAAACATACTTTGAAGCGATGGAACTCATGGTCTCCTCATGCCAAATAGTCTGAGTTGCTCTTTCTGGACCTTTTTTCCTAAGGCATAAAATCTGGAAAATTTTTAGCTTCATGTCAAACAGCAGAATGAGTTAACTTACTCAGATCTCATAATGAATATTGAGTGTGAGGGGAGTACATGGCATCCTAAATCAATCTAAAGTGACTTTTCCCTTGCTGACTACACTAACAACTCTTCTCTTCATTAGTTAATACATCCTAGGTTGAAATATTCTGTTTATTCATAATCACTGTTGTCTACATAAATTTGTGATTTTCTAGTGAAGGTTTTTATTCTCAGAAACAGAGGCTAAGGACTTTATTATCCCAATGATACAAAACACTTAGTAGGCAAAAACCAAAATTCCATTAAAAACATATCTGAGCTTGGACAGAAGTAATACTTATACCATGGAATGAAGGCGAAATGTGGCACTAGTCAGAGATGAAAACACTTTTAAGTTTGTCTACTATATGCAACCTGCCACATAAAGTGTTATCATGTGCATTTTATGCCTGGAAGGACTGACAGGCAGGAGGGTGTGGATATGTTGTAAAAATGCTGTGTATCTTTTGGCAATGGGAGACAGGGTGTGTGCCACACTGGGGTACTGCATGAGCTCAGAGGTGTGTCCTATCACAGGCAGTGGTGCTGCAGTAGTGCTGCTCTCTGGCCAGGTTAATTTGCCCTTTAAATCCAGTCTCTATTAGCCTGGCCATGGCAGCACAGCCACAGCTCTGCTCGCTGTGGCCTGACCTGGTTTATCCAGCGCTGCACTCCCTCAGCTCAGCAGACACTTGGAGAAAAAGTCCCAGTACAAAGCACAGAGAAAACATTGCTGCCACTGGTTAAAGGGAGAGGTATAATTTACATACTAAGATGGCAGAACAGGAGGATTGTCACGAGGTACTGAATAAATGCACATAAAACACAACAGATTTCCAGAGACTGCCATGCTGAGGTTCCATCTGAGAGGGAGGCACTGCAGAAACTTTCACCAGTATTGTTCTCTGAGTGTTACTCAGCTCCAAAGTTCTCAGTTGGAAAGGCTAAAAACTTGCTTCCCAAGAGAATCACTCAAATATAAAAAGAACCTTCCCTTCGCATATTGAAATAAACCCCTCAAATAAACCTAATCAAGATAAATATTACAATTACTGAATGAACTGAACTCGTATAAGCATTGGGTAGATATCTGCAGCATGTTAAGTATCCCTGAAAAGTGGGCCATCTAATTGGAAATGTGGTGAAGTGCTGCAAGCTCCAGTAAAGATGGTTTTCAATCTAGGAAAACTACTATATCATGTATCAAGTGTTTTTTTCAATCAAAAGAAGTCATTGCCTTTTGTCCTCTGCACCTGCCTGTGAATACAACAGTACAGGCAGTCCTATAGGATAGCCTCAATTTTGCTCCCAAAGTCCTAACACAATCAACATGCTGAAAATCCCAGTTCCAGTTTGTTGGGAAACGTTCTCTGTGCTTGAAATTGTTGCAGATTTTACATTATTCTACGGATTAAACATTTCGCTTAGAGTAGGTTTACACCTCAAATCTAAATTCAGACTATGGACACAAAAAGTAGTGTTTAAAAAGACACTTATTTTCAAATAGTCAAGCTGTTATGTAAGAAAATAATATATTAGAGCTTAAATTCTTACACCAGCTGCCTTGGCTCTAGATCAGGCACTGTAAAGTTAACCTCCAGGACCTCCTCCAGAGACTCACTGAAAGATCTGGGATACGGAACAGCTGGAGCCAGGGAACAGGGCATGTTGGGGATGGGACAGCATACCATGTTTTGGGAAGGCTGATATTTTACAGAGGGCTGACTATTGTTCAGAGGAGTGTTTAACCAGTCCTAAAATCTACATAGGGATTTGAGTAAAGAAAGGGCATGCCTTTCCTCCAAGCTGGTGACATCCATGTTACAGCTGCTAGAGACAACTGGCAGAGTCACCCTGTGACTTAGGGCTCAGGCAAGAAGGAAAAATTGTTTTCTAAGCAAGCTCCACTTTTAGTCCATTAAACTTCAAGATAATGATGGGTTTTTTGAGGAGCAAAAAATTCTTTAGAACTTCATTTGGTGCCTGTTCTAGCCAAAGGCTGCTGTGTTGTGATATTTTATGTTTAAAAGTACCCTACTCTGACAAGCCACCAAAGTCTTTAAAGTCTTCTCATCTTTATTGCAGACAGTACTTTGATCTCAATGCCAGAAAAGGTCAACACAAGAACTTCAGAATTAAACTTGTTTACATCCAACATAAAATACAAATAAATGAATGTGGCAAGGACATCTCAGGCAGATTAAATAAGGCCACATTTTCCTTGTTCCACTCAAAATGTTTTTGCCAACCATTGTGCAAGCAATATCATCATCAAATCCAATGAAATTCACTTATTGAGGCACTTTCCCCCTCAAAATGTTTCATCAATCATAGCCCAGAAGGGCTCTGTCATAGGATAATTGCAACTTGGCATACCAACAAAGAGCATCCCAACATCCTCAGCTTCCTTATCTATACAATAGGCAGGGATGACAGCCATTTTATTAGCTGAGATATTGTTACCCCCATCAGATAAAATAGCATGTTTTGTTGCTTTGATGTTTTCTATCAGCAGAGCAGAGCTGTCGTTTCCAACTGCATGTTTAGAGAATGGCTGTGGTAGCAGCTTATGTTCCCTCACAACACCCCTGCCCACAAACATCTCACAGAGTGAGTCAAGGGATGTACTAATTGCACTTTATCAGAAAGGAATGGGAAGACCAAACAGAGCTTCTGCCACAGTAATTTCTAGACAAGACATAATTGTGGAGTCATTTCTTGTCTAAATACTTTTTTTTGAGGGAGAAAAAAAATCACCAGAGAGTAAATTCCCTCTGAAAGCAGCCAGCTGAGAAGCCACACAAAAATGATTTCAGCCATTCCCGTTCCACTGTCTTCACATACAGTATTATTAATCCACAGAATATTTAATGAATTAAAATAACATTTGGGGTAACTACTTACATTTAGCAATTTTCCACAATAACAAAAATTATAGCACTCAGAAATATGTATCTTGCTTCCACATGCTTGGTTAGATCACGCAGACTTTGAAGGCTAACAAAAAATCTGTCATGCAGAGCAATATGCAAACCCATTTAATTTTCTATTTAAATTCTTCCTGAGAGAGTGGACTTTTCTTGAATTTCAAAATAGCAAGCCTGTTAACCAAACTCCAAAGGTGGAAAAAAGTCTGCTTGTCGACACCAGGCTTATCTTGCTGCACCATCACTTGGGCAATAATTATATGAAGTGCTGTAGACATAATTTAATAATTCAACATTTGCCTACTGCTACTGAAGACTTCCCATCTATACTAAGCACAGGGAAGTGTTCTGGACCATCCAGTGGACTGCATGACAAATACTGTTCACATCTTTTATGCCAGCAGGGCTACAGCACACAGCTTTGTGATGAGGGGTGTTGTTGGAATGATAACAGGAATGGCAAAATTAAAAGTCATTAACCCAGCAGGAAATCTCATCTTTGGTGGCTACTCAGCAAGGGGTTGCCCCTGACAACAAAGAGCAAAGTAAGCAAGTGTAAACTGTTCTGACAAATACCAGCATCTCTGTTGACCTTCGCAGTTACACACATGCCATGTGCCTCTATGACGTGAGGCACTTCCATTGATGCTCTATCCAACAGCCCTGACATAATGACACCTCTCTCTGCTACGCCTCCACCTCCCCAACCCCCAGCTCCTACGTAATTCCCAAATGCAAAAGGTGTGTTACTTCCTTTACACAGCAGCCCCCTTTCCTGATTTTCCACCTCCATACATGCTCCTGAAGACACCTCCACAACCAAAGGTTGTGAGCTGGATGCACCCTCGGTAATATGACCTTGAGACACTCACAGTTTTTATTTTCTTTTATTGACTGTCTTATAGACTGTGGGTGGAAGCCTGTGGAATCACTTAGCCTGCCTTTGTCTCAGTTCCCCATCTACCAAATCCTTTCATTTACCTTGTCTGTTTTGATTTAAACAAAATGAGCTCAAACCCTTAAAGGTCACATTTGCTTTGATAGCAATATGAACTCATTTGGTACCTTGATCTTGTTTGGGTAAGCTTAAACCACATAATGAATCTTAAGAAATGAAACAAACTGAAACTTCCTTTCAAACACTGCTCTCCAGAAGGTTTTTACTTCGAGCAAAGGACAGTGCAAGATTAAGTTGCACAGTTAGAGAGGTACCTTATTACCCCATTAATAAGCAGACCTAAAAAGGAAATTCTGTCATGGATTCGAGTGGTTGGGAGGTTTAACCCTGAATACCCTTTTGGCATTACAGAGAAGTTACATGTTGCTCATGCTTGTCTTTAAGCCCTGTACTGTTGTTCCCCTTGTTGAGCGCTGGAGATGATCTGGAGACACAGAGGCAAGGTCCTCTAGCCCAGTCAACAGATGACCTCCTTGCAGCAGCCTTCTCAAGCAGACTGAACCCTGCTCTAAAGAAAAGTTCCTTCTCCTATGGAAAAAATGGCCTAACAGAAACTAAGGTGAAAATTGCAAGCAAAAAGAGGGTTGTAAGAGTCTATTTTGAGCAGAATTGCTTGTTATTTTTATGCATCAATGGGCACCTAAAGGCTAAAGTGCTCAGTCTTTAGAAATACCCCCAGTATAGGAAATGAATACTTCTACAACATCCAGTATTTTTATTTTACTTAAAACTTTAGCTCCTGAAATCAATTTAATGACTCCAATACTGAAAACTTCAACAAAAACCCCTAAAACCCAAGTATCAGCAGCTCCTAGCAACAGAAATTTTAATCTATTTTAAATGAAAGAAAGTAAAATATTTTCATGGTTCCACTTTCCTGGTTTGCAGGATAATGCATACATGAGATCTGATTCACAGATACTAACTTGGCAAAAAGGTTTTACAAATCCAGTGATCCTACTTAAGATATTTATCTTATGAAATTCTTTGGTTTTTCAACTTCTCATACACACCCTGGGCACAATACCTGTCAAACCTCTGGAAAATTTACAAAATATTGCGTTAAATAATTGCGTCTTCTTGTTTTGTTGATGCATTTCTGAAAACCTCTTCACAAGAATGTGACAGATGATAAACTAACAATAAAGAAGACAGAGACCAGCAAATAATCAAGGCAAAGTCAATGGCAGGGAATCACTAATTTCATTACCTGTACATATTACTTCAAACAGCAGCTTCTGACACACTTCAGTCTTGCAGCTTTGACTAACACCTGCTGACAGACTCAGCTCATATCTGTCTACCTGCTTCACAGAGAAAAAAACTGTGTAAAGGTCCCACCTTGTTTTCTGCATTTAAAAACATGAAAGCACTTACCCTTCCTTCTTTTTTTTCTCCTTCTGCTGCTGCTGGTCTCTGCCATGTCTGCCTATACCCTGAAACAGACTGTCAGTGGAAATCTCAGTGCTGCTCCCACTTCCTTCCCTTTTAATAGCTAGCTCAGGAGAGAGGCAGAAGATTGGCATGTGGAGTATTGGGGCCCAGGAAACTACTCAGCTGCAATTGAATCCTTGTGTGTGTCAGGTGTGATGAGTTCTGAGAAAAAAAGTCAGAAACTTCCACAAATGAACTGCAACTGCCTGAATCACAGCATGGAGATAAAAGGGGCTCTTCAATGAACAGAGTGCTACTTGGCCATTTATCAAGGATTATTCAATTATCTAATAATGAAACCTTTAGTTAATGAAACATTTTTTGAAAGGTGGAGGGAGAAAAAACAACAACAAGGACTTTGCTGAAGCAGATGTAAAACCGACACATCTGCCTCCCTCGACATGACCAAATTGGCTCTTTCAATATGTTTCATTTGTTCTCTTGCCAATTGCTGATCTCTCGTCAATTTACTTTCAGACTTGGAAGAAAATTAAATGGTTTGATGACATATTGGTATTTTATCTTTGAAATGCAAAATATGTATTTCAATGATCTTAGAAATGTTTCACTTCTTTCAAATGTTTGCAATTGTATGATGTTGGACTTGATCTCCATCTGGAACAAAAGAGTATAACTCCATCTAACTAAATGAATCTAGGCAGTTTATCACAGCTGGTGATCTTGTCCATAGTTTTTTCATTGATTAACCAAGAATATATCATATACTTATTTAGAAATATGCAGTATAAAAGGTGGTGACATCCTATATGCTTTAGGCATGCTTGAAAATACCTGTATTAGATGATTATCTAAAAATGCTTCCTAATAGCCTTAAATAGTCAAAATGAAATGACAGAACTGTCATCACAGCAAATCACATAGGGAAAGAAAAATGATGCCAGCATTAACTGCATCAGCCACCTGCTCTATATAGGTTATTAAAATGATGGAAACAGTATGTTGGCTGTTCCATATATGCTGGCTAAAACCCCCAGCAGGTCCAATGTTTCATAATACTAGCTGTAATTTACATGCCTATAATTTATACAGCATTTCTCAAAATGCTGGCTGAAAAAGACTGGCTACTGACTGGGGTACTCTAATTCCTTTCTCTGTGACAACTTCCTTCTTTAATCACAACTTGAAAAAAGAATTTTGGCAACAAAAGTACTTTGACAAATGCTGTTTTGTGATTCTTGATATGGTCAGGACTGTCTGGACCCTGTCAACAATAAGTGGGGCAGTCTTCATTTTGTAATGATGCCTCAATTCCACTGAAAACTCATTGCCAAAGGTTTGGGGTCCTATAAACACCTATGAGGAGTTGTGCTATGATCAGCACAGCTGCAGTCACTTTTATTAAAACACAGGAAGAAGAAAAGGAGAAAGACATGGAGGTAATGGCAATGTCCTCTTCAGTAGCAGTGTTTTAGCATGAAAGAGTTTAGAGGCAGTCCTAAACAAACCTGCCCTCCCCTCGTCCTGAAAAATACACTAATCACCCAGCTGCAGGAAGTGCCTGAGTAGAACTTCACCCCATCCCTCCTACCAAGGCTACTTCAGGTGGCAAGAGCAGCTCAATCACCCTGAGCCCAGGAGTGCATCTCTCCAGCTGGGCAGGTAATGTCTCATGTGCCAGTCTTGATTTCAGGTTCCTGCCCTAGGGATACCTAATATATTTTATCCAAGAATTGTTTAAAGTAAAATAATCTGTCATATAAATGAATGGAAAGAGGCTCATTTTAGGAGCCACTGCCATTATGACTGACCAATATAGATGAAAGTGCTCACATTTAGGCTTTCTTAACTCAAAGCAGTGGCTTTCTTCTCTTTATGCTAAGTTTAGCCATCTGTAAAGCAGACACATTACAGTTTTCCTAACTCAGAGAAATGAGATAATACAACTTTGGCAAAAGAAAGGCTCCATCACATTGCTTTACTAGACATAAAATTGTAATATGAATATATGATTTTAAATCAACATTAAGATAGTGTAGACTCTGGGACATTTCTGATATTGCTTTGGCTGGATAATGTAATTTATTTTCAAACAGGTTTCTAGAAGTGCTTGATATTCCACAAAGTCAGCCTGTGTTACAAGATGTACATAGCTAATCTGCTGAGAAAAGAAATCATAAACAACACTTTATCCCATATTATTTTATTCATGAGAGCATTTTTCCAATTGGTGCAATCTTGAAGTATGGATTGGATCTTGGGATCACATAGTCATG
The DNA here is from genome assembly GCF_031753505.1 of Anomalospiza imberbis. Classification (NCBI taxonomy): domain Eukaryota; kingdom Metazoa; phylum Chordata; class Aves; order Passeriformes; family Viduidae; genus Anomalospiza; species Anomalospiza imberbis. Next base: position 19,266,395 of record NC_089689.1, on the reverse strand, counting down.
CCAACACACCCCTAAGTCAGTCTGCTTTAAATATTCTTAATTTCCAGAGGAGGAAGGTGGTGCAAAATATTTAAGGCTGGCATATCTAGTTTAAAACACTCTTATATTTTCTTTTTTTTCTTTTGTTTTTGCATATTTTTATAAGGGAAAAAAAATCTCATTACAGTATTACCCATACTTTCCTATGTGAGAATTCTGAACAGGGTATTAGCTATATTAGCAGTTAGTTTCCAGGGTGGAAATGATGGCATTTGCCTCTGATTGTCCCAGCACAGGAAGTATGACTCCTGGGAGCTCTTAGAACAGGCACCCACCACTGCCAGAAACAGAGCAAGATTATATAGCTTCTTAAAAGAGGAAGAGCTTCTTGCTCTTGAGTGAGATTATATTGCTTCTTTTTTTTTTTTTCCCAGGAGCTAGACTGAAATTTTTGTAATATGCATAAAGTGCCCACACATAACTTACAAATCAGCTGTCACATATTTTCAGTAGTATTGTTTTCACAGGATAATCTTTGGTGATGTCCAAAACTAAATCTGTTATCTCTTTGATGAATGCATTTTAAAGTCTAAAGAAGAACATAGGTAAGTGAAATAAGACAGTGAAGGTTTGCAAGCAGGGACAAGAGTTGACAGGAAGGAAAACTAGTATCTTTATAAGTGGCTTCTCAGAAGTCATCTGCCCCAAAAATGTAACTCTTCTTATTCACACTTGTGCAATACATATAAATGTATACAAAAGCTTCATTAGATAATATTCCTATAAATTATTTCAGATAGGTAGATCCCAAGGTCTTGAAGACATTGGCCAGAAGATCCTGCTAGATTGGATGCTGAGAGCTGTCTCCCACAGCAGTCCTGGGATACTAAGCCACTGTTAAATGTCTGTCTTGATGGAGATTTATTTCATATGTGCTTGAAACTGAACCATGTCACATATTTGGCAGGAAATGTAATCCCTTCAGAAAGAGGATTTGATCCCCAGTGTGATCTTGCCATTCTCAGGCAGGAATAGCTCTTGGTAAAGCCAGCACAAGGTCAGTCCATGTATTTCTGTTTTCAGTGAGGGACGAGTCCCAAACATGGGACTATGAGAGCAAAAGCTCCTGTCACCACCAATCCACATGGCCCTGAGAAGAGGTGTCCTACAGATACAAACTGCACAGTGCACACACAAGATGCCTCCATGTGAATTCATCCAGAGAATTGCTGGATATTTTTGAAATTGTTTCCAAACCCCCAAGTAGCATGTGATGCAAACAGCAGCAGAAGAATTACTATGAAGGAGGGTAAGGCATGGCTCCTGGTTTGAAGAGAATCAGACAAAATCACTGAATGAATGACAGGTTAGAGATCCTCCCTTAGAGTTGACAGCTCCAGAATTCCCCCATCAAGTTGATTCCCAGTTTTGAGACTCTCTTTGGCTTGCCCTTCTCCTTTCTTCTGTTCAGACCATCGTGGCAGCCCTCTCCTGCTATCAGCTATACTGTGTCTTTCTGTCCTTTCCTTCTGACTGTATCTCCTAAGTGCAGGTAGTCCCACCTCTCTGCCATTCCTCGTTTTCTGGTGGCACTTCTCATATGAGATTCCCATTGCTGAAGTGTCTGAGTTGGGATTTACCATTCCCTTTTCCTGAAAACCTTAGGTGTGAATCTCAGCAATGGCTGAAAGTACAACATATCTGGGATGTAGCATAGCATTTGATACAGTGGCTCATAAAATCTTATTAGAAAAGTATCTTATAATGTCTTGGATAAGAGTGCTGTCACAGGGATTGCACACTGGCTGCAGAATTGCAAACAAAGGACAATGAGTCATGTCAAACAGCACTGCACTGAGCTGTGAAGGGGTATCCAGTGGATTTCCCAGGAGATGGTGTTAAGCCCACTTCCATTTTACATATTTCTTAATGCTCTGAAAAAAGAGATGAACATTCTGAGAATTAAATTCATGGATGATACTAAATTACTAGATGCTTTCAATATTAATCAGGACAGAGTTATTCTATAGAGGGAAAGCAGAGAGGATGGGAAGGGGAAGAGTCTGTGACCAGACTCAGCTATACAAATATATGAGGAAGGGTTTTATGTCCCAGCTGATAATAATGGGAGGCCGCTGAAAGTCCAGCCAAAAGCAACTTACATCTGGTCTGTCAAAGACTGGAGCAGAGAAATAACAACAAAATCACCTAGGAAGCAATTATTAATTATAACATTTCTCCCCAAGATGCCAGATATTAATTCTCATTTTCTAGTCTCAATAAATTTCAATGTTTGCAGTTTTCTAAGATTTTGTGTAGTTTCATGCTACAGAGTAGCATGTAGCAATGTAATACAAAGCCATGTGTCTTCATATAACATCTAACATATATATAACATATAACATCTCTTTTCTGAGGAAAAAGTAGTGGTAAAAATCTTACTATTTTCTTTGTATGACTTCTTTGCATATACTATCAACATTATGAGAACAGAAGTAGTAAAAATTGAAACAGAGGCCCTTTTAGGAATTTTACTCTCTACAAGCAAAACAATCCACCCAAATGGAATCTGCCTAGAGGTGTAAAAGCAGAAATTAATTCTGCATGTGCCCGATAGGTCCTATGTTACACAATCATAGAATCACCAGAGAATAGTTTGTGTTTGAAGGGGATTTAAAGATCTAGTTTTAACCCCTCACCTATGAGCAGGCTTTCACTAGACCAAGCTCCTCATGAAAAATAAGATTTTTTCCAAGCACTATGCTTTATGTGCTGTAGAAACACACATGAAAATATACCACTGTCCTCATCTATTTTAGTGGCAATTTGTGCAGAGTGCTTAACTGTATGCTACTACTCTCTAACAGATTGTGTCATGCTCAGCACATAGAGCTGGAGGAAGAAGGTGGAAGGGGGTGGACATTCAGAGGGATGGCTTTTGTTTTTCTAAGTTACGGATGATGGAGCCGTGCTGTCCTGGAATGACTGAGCACCTGCCTGCTCATGGCAGTGCTGAATGAAAGCCCTCTTTTGCTTTTCTTGTGTGCATGACTCTTGCTGTACTTGTCAAACTGTCTTTTTTTCAGCCTACAAGTTTTCTCACTTTTACTTTTCTGATTCTCTCCCCTGCCCCACTGGGGAAGGCAAAGCAGCTGCTGTGTGTGGCTGAGTCGCTGGCTGGAGTTAAACCACGACACACCAAAAACCTTAACATGTCAGCTAAAACAAAGGTATCCACCAAAGATTATACCATTCCTTACTTTCCTTCCTGACTGGTAAACACTGATGTGGAAAACTAGAGCAAAATCAACCTAAGAAAGTGTATGTAACACACAGAAAGTCTCTTCAGGCTGCTTTAAGTCATGACAGAGGACGACATCAGCAGAGGAATGAAAACCATACCTGGCTCCAAGCACAAATCCCAAATGTTTGAGGAGCTGATAAGAGATGATTTTAATCCACCTTTTGAAATACCTATCACTGCTAGTGGCTTCTATTTTTTTTTTTTCATGCAAGTATTGCCAAAGAGACTACTTAGGGAGCAAAGTTAAAAATTTCCAGGAGGAGTTAAGTTGTAGTACTATCCAAGTAAATATAAATTTTGTGTTTATGCAATGCAATTACTTGCATGATGTAAAACACTAATGTGTGGATACTTTATTTTTAAGCAAATGTTACACCTAAAAATTCCGAGGACTGGCGAGGACCTGGGCTTCAATCTCATTTGATGAAAACTTGCATAGTGACTTTAAATTTAGAGAATGCCTTTCAAATATGATAAAAAGTGTTTTTAATGGTTTATCTTATAATCTTCCCTCTTTTCTCAAGAATTTAACACATCTTTTCAGTCGAATAATTGTAGAGACTCTTCCTTTCTCCAAAGTTTCTACAGAAGTTAAACACAAATTTGCCTAGAAAAGTTATGTTAAGCTAGTTTCTGGCAGCAATCTGGCAGCATCTTTATGTCTGCACAGCATTGTGATTATCTCACAAATTCACAATACTTTAATTCTGAACCCTACTATTTTCCATAGAGGCAATATCTTCAGTGCTAGTCTGAATGCTCTGAATGTTAAGTGTCTGGCTCTGGCTGGATTCCCTACATTTTTTGTCTGTGAACACGTAGCACATGGCTCTTGATTACTACTTTTAAATTGATCTGTGTCTGCTATGAAAATATATTGCTTCATAAAAGTCTTTCAGGGTATCAGCTTCCAAATTAATGATTTTTCTCTCAAGCTCTGACTTTGAGAGCTTACAGTACAGAATCATGCAGTCCAGCTACTTGAATCAAATTGAAATCCATCCATCTGCAATTCAGATCCAAATTCTTTCAGTGCTCTTGGCTCATCTCTAGGTAAAGAGCAGCTGTTGTCCTGTTAAAGTGACTGTAAATAATTCAAACTTCAAGTTTCAACAGTGAAATTCACTGGGGACCACTTAATCCCCAGGATGTTCCTGGGTTTGGTCTTCAGCTGGTGGAGGCTGCACAGTGGTGCTGCAGGGGTGCTGCTTTGCAGGGTCTGGCCCTGGCAGAGGCAGTGCCCAGCAGTGCCAGGAGGTGTGCAGTCCCCTCCTGGGGACACAATGCTGAGCCAGAAACCCTGACTTGGGCTAATTTCACAGGGTGCTTGCACCCATACGACACAGGTGAGGAGGGGAAAAAAACTAGGGTTTCTTTCTCTTGCTCTTTTCTCCTTTTTCATGCCAAATAAGCCTCTCACCGTGCTTTTTAGGGGCTACACGTGTTCTGCAACACAGACAGTACAGCACCAGAGAGAAAGGCTTGTTTCGAGCAGAGATTCAGCAAAATGTTTAAAGGAGAAATTTTCCAGTAAAAAGAGATGGGCCCTAACCAAGAAGGAAGGTACTTGTTAGAGCAACTCTATCAGAATAGCAGATGAATCACAATGTGATATAGCACTATTTGAAAGGATGTTTTGAATGGAGCTGTCAGCAAGTATTTTAATAGCAAGTCTTCAATTTCTGCTTTATGGGGTTTTTAACCACCAAGAAGAAAACATAAGTAACAAGGAGGGATTTAGGAATTGTTTAGTGTTTGGCTTTTCAAAGAAAGAAAAGAGCCCTCCACATGCATTGCAGCTAATGAAAATTGCCATTATGGGGTTTTTTACTCCATTTGTGAATGCTAAACACTGTAATAATGCAAAGTCCTTATGATTTTCTAAATCTCCTCAATAAGGAGGACATTATCTACTTATTTAATGACCCAGTCTCTAATGGCAAGGAGCTGCTACCACCAGCAGCTCCAGCTCATTTATATAGTTCCTCTCCCTAATTAAAAGGTCTTTACAGTTAAAAATAAAGAAATAAATCAATCAAAACCACAAACCGCCATCAGATGATAGGGAAATAAAAGGCACTTCAGGGACAGATTTTCAATTGCTTGGCATCCACAACTGGGAGTATTCTTTTGAAACAACTCAGTCCTCCTTTAGGCACCTCAGATAGAGCCAGAGAGTTCAAAAGTGCTCAACATATATTCCTTTGGAAAATCCAGCCCTAACTGTGGCTTTGTGTCCAACAGCCGTTGTGGCTAGTGAGACTTAATCGTAAGTCACCTACCTCCCTGCTGGAGGAATGTCATCAGCATCACCTCTTCTGCAGGAAACCATCATAAAACACCTGACTGTACTCATCTGTGCTCTTGCCACTGCTTGCTGCTACAAGAACAGAGGCAGCAGGTCTATTTTTACCACACTGCCAGTGAAGGCAGCAACAGCCCTGCTCTTGGATTTCCCTTGCAGCTCTCAGAGCCAGATGTCCATATTGCAGCACAGGCTCCTTACTAGCTGAATATAAAGCTCAAAATGGAATGTTGCTATCCGAATGCCATTTCTTGAGGTGCCTTTGTCAGCTTAAAAGTTTCCTGTATGGTGATCAGTCTAAGGCCAAAACTTGAGTAATAATTCAAGAGCAGTTTACAGCTAATGAAAGCTGCAGTAGTTTTCTCTAAGCACAGAGTATAAAGCTCTGAGGTTTTATAGCACATCCCTCTGCTCAAACAAGAAGCATTTGATGGCATTAACATACTACCTGTTTATTCAATAGGAAATACAAAAAGTTCAGTTAACAGTTCTTTTTTTCTTCAGTCTACAGCTGTGTAAATACTATTCTAGTCTCTCCTTTGACATCCACCTAAACCCGAGACGTTGTGTGCAAAATGATATAAATGGAGCTCAACATACCTAGGACAGAATATTTGACTTCTGTGAGACCAGTGATGCCATATGATGCGTCCCTGAAGTGACCTCATTTTCTAAAGGCAGCTTCACTACGAGTTTCCTAGATTTTGACCATAAAGCTGAGTATAATGAAAGAGTTCTGGAATCACCATACCAAGATTTGCATGACAACATTGAAAAAGAAGCCAAATTGTAGTTCTGCATCGTTTACAACTGGTGCCCTGCACAGTTTCTATTTTGATCTGCTCAGATGAAAAGCTGTGTTAAGTTTTAGAAACTTCTCCTCATCTCTGCTTTTGAGTCACTTTTGAAGGCTGTTTGCCTTTCCCATTTTCTCTGTGGTAGCTAAGGAGATGAAAGTCTTTCTGTATGCACCAGATATCCCTGACACAATGGGAGAGAAATATTGATAGTTTTTATATTGCACAGTGGGTCATATTTATGAATTGATGCATGCTTCATCATAGCTTTAAATAATGGAACATTTTCGATAGGAACAAAGGGCCTGAAACTGTCTTAGTACCGCCAGTTTCCTCTCCCTTCTGAACTCCTTACAGGCTGATTTTGGAAAGGTAGAGCTTCCTCAGGATCAATGTTACCCATGAAAATGATTTATTCAAGAGAAAAAGTAAGGCAAAGCCTTCATTGTAATACAATTTCCCACCTACTCCTTTCCTATCACCACAAGGAAAAAGTGCAGGACTCAGAGCTCCTATTCAGGCCTGCAGAGCTTATCTGAATTTCTCTTTCAGTCCATGACAACACCCTGAAGCTTCTCTGGCATTTCATCAGGACCTCTGATGTTACAGGCATCAGTGATGAAGACTGCCATGTGATGCAGAGGTTATTGCTGCAATATCTCCCTGCCTGCCATGACACTCCTGATGCAAACTGTGAGCCAAGGCCCTTTTGAGCTTTGGGTGTACCCAAAACTCACTATAACATTAGGAGGGCAGTGAAGATGGCTGTACTCTGTCCCAGCTGGGGGACTGAACATGAGAAGATAGGACAATGGTTGTGGGAAAAGACCCACAGCTCATCTACACAGATGGGGCAGTGGTCTCCTAGTGTAGGATGAATTCACCTTTTCTCTTTGTCTTCCACTGGCAAAATTCTGGGGATAAAATCTGCAATATCTCAGGCTAATTTCACATTTTTTAAAATTGAGATCCAGAGACTGTGCAACAAATAAAAAGTAAATATATAAACATGCAAGTCACCATCCAAGCTTATGTTCTCCCTCACTGTAACTTGTGTAGATTGCTGCCTATGTGCCTAGCTTTCATTACAAATAAAACATAAAAGCCAGCACATATCCTGAAGAACTGTTTTTCTTTATTGCAACACTATTACATGAAGCCTAGTAACATAAACAAAGATTAGACTTGGCTGTTTTGAACAAATAGCCATTTATTGTCAAGGCTTTTCAGGAGCTTTCATTTTCCTTTTTGGAAAAACAAGATCCTGTGCCAACTTAGCAAATGTGTAACATTAAAGAATAAGCAAAATAATGGGACGCCCTACCACACTATTTTATAGACTATCTCAGAGTGTCACAGTTGTACATGTCCAAGCTAAGGCAGAAACCCAGTTAAATTAAGCAGACATATTCAATCAAAACCCCACCAGCAGAGTTCCTCGGGGCTGCAACCAGCCTTTAGAGCAGAAGGATACACAGGAGGAACCATCCAGCGGCACAGTGCTCCGTGCCACTGGAACAGCACACAGCAGAACACAGCCAGGGAACCTTTTCCTTGTTTCCTGTCCTGGCACAGTGCCAGAGAGCACAGGACAGAGGTGTCTCAGCTAGGAGGAGCAGCTAGGTTTGTGGTGGGCAGGTGGAAGGAGAACACCCTGCACCTCAGCGTGTCTGCAGCCGCTGAGGCTCTGGCCTCTGGTGCTCCTTGAATGTTAATTCCACCAGAATTCTCCATTTTAAAGTAATCGTGTATCTCCTAAGCCCAGCCAGAAGTAATCACACAACAAGCTATCCCTTAGACAATGAGCAGAGATTATTCAGCTTCCTTGTACCCCAGTGAAACAGCAGCTTCCTTCCTGCCCGTGATTGGGGCTGTGATTAACCACGCAGTTCAAGGTGAAAGAAGAATGCCGCTCCAGGCATATATGGCTTCCTTTAACCTCAGCAAAACACAGTGCCAGATATTTCAATTAGTGTGCACTAAGGTCACAAAATCAATTTCTTATCACCGAAAACCACACATACTGTAAATTTCATTTTCAAGCCATAATCTCTAAATTAAATCTGTGTACCTAAAAAATATATAGTGCAAAATTGCACTCCTTCAGCCCCCTCCCTCTCTTGCAGCCCAGCAGCGTTTTCACAAACATCACCTGGCTTTGTGCTCTATATTTAGAGCACAATGTTTGGTTAGATTCTAATCTTCTTGGAGAACGTCATTATCTCTTTCTTTGGCAAATAGAGGTCCAAAGTGTCAATTACCTTCTTAAACTCTTTCGTACACACAGGGCTGAGCTGGGTTTGATATTCACTCTGCCAACAGCTCAGTCTGCAATTTTTCACAGTCATCCACAGAAAAATTGTGCACCAGCATATCATCCTAGATAAATTACACATTTCAGATGTGGTTACATGCAACTTCACCACTCCTGGCCAGTATATTCTGGCAGGAGAAAATAAAAAACAACAATTAAAAAAAAGGCAAAAATAATCCCAAAGAGAACGCTTTTCTGCGTTCGAACTCTATGAGTTCAATATAAAGTTATAGAGAAAAATTGAAATGAGCACAGGAGATTAGTGGGCTATTACATGTAAATCAGCATAGCTGTGCGGAAATGACATCATCTCTTATGTGTGTAATTCCTGATGATACATCCCTTGTTCTGTGGGTGACACTGGCTTCATGGCCCAAAGGCAGCTGCACAGTCTGATGGCTGCAGCAGCCTCTACCATGGGCAAGCCTAGGTTAAGAAGTGTCAAGGTGAAATGGAATGTATGGTAGCATTTTCTTTACAATAAATCCTGTTCTTTCCTTAACAAAAACTTATATTGATTATACAGCCGCAAAATGAGTAAAACTGACAATTTTGAGACTACCTTTTTTTTTTCATAGAAAAGTCTGTTTTTATTCACATGCGTACTTATACACAGGTCCCTGTGCACATGGTTGTGTGCATTTAATATACATGTATGAGTATACATGTTCAGGAAATACTTTTCATTCTTCTACTTCAAACCAGCAAATGAGAAGAACATATTGTTACCGTTGGACCTCCTGGGACTACTTCAGATGTCAGAGACACAGGAAGGGAGTCATATCTCTGGTAAACACAAAGTAAGCAAACTCTGAAATAACAAGTTTATAGCTCCTTAAATTAATTTTCCCGCATCCTCTGAACATGTAACATATTGATTCTTAGTACCATAAAGCAGGATGAAAGGAGTATTTTCTCAAGAAAGGAAATCAGCATTATTTGGCAAGGGTTAAAACACATTTTGAATTAAGCAAGTAAGAAACCATCCAAGTGCAGATGATCAGCCTAAAAGTTTGGGTAAATTTTTGAGAGAGACAAATAACTCTTTTTTACCACATCATCTACACACATTTTAAAAACTCTTTTTAGATGCAAACAGAACTAATTTAAAAGAGAGTCTGGTTATGATTAAAGATATAAAAAGAGGAAGTTTTGTTTCTTTCTTGTTCTTTCAAAGATGCATTACTGTATTTTAGTCATGCTCAATGTAACATTTAAATAAAATATAAACAAAACATAAAAAAAATAGAGGGATCTTTCTTTTTTTTTTGGCTCAAATCTGTGAATGTAATGAATCTATCTAAAAAGTCCCTAAAATGGACTTTATTCAAGGCTTCTAAAAGTTAGGGTCAATCTTAAAAATATTTATTGTGGGCTGTGCCTTTGGCCCAGGTGAACTGTGTTTTCTGGCAGTAGGAAGAAGAGCTAACCCTCTGAAGATTCTCTGTCTCTCTCGTTTGAGTGGGAAACTGGGAGGGATTTCTTAATTTCTGGATTTGACACTTTGGCTGCATAAAACGCTTTGAGTCAAAATCTTATGGACTCAGCCATTTAAGAAATTGGAGTGAGGCAGCCGCCACCTCGCCTTATTCATCAGGGTTGTATTGTTACTCCAGACATCCTGCACTGCTTTCTTCCTGACTCCTGTTCTCATGCATCACCAGGCACTGTTGTAACAAATGCTCCCCTTTCAAATTCCTGACCTACTCTTAAAAAATTAAACTAAAACATAATTTGAATATAGCTATAAAAAATAAATTCAAGGCTACAGAAGCTGTTTTGACTAATACTGTTAGCCAAGGGTATGGCTATTTTCAGGAACATAAGCATAACTCCATCCTTTGTGGCTGGAAGGCAACCATACAACAGCTGGTTAGTCCCCAGCAGCCTACAGACATCACAGCCATCAAGCCCTTCCCAAATTCACAGAAAGTGTGACATCTTGCACATGAAAAGGCAAAAGACATACATAAAGCCATAGGTCCCCAAATGGCCAGGAACCTGCTATGTGAACATTAACACCAGCGCTTTCCCAGGCAAGTGGACTGTTAGGCACCAGAAAATCAAATCCTCCCAGCTAATTTATCCAGACTTTTCAATTCCATGATCTGCCTACAGGTTTAATCTGGAATGTGAAATCAAGATACCTCAGCTGGGCAACATCTCACAGCTCAGCAGTCAATCTCTGCACTTCATGAAAAGTAAAAAAACATTCAGCTGTATTATTACTAAAGACACTCTCCCCTGGAGAGGAACCCTGAAGCCATGGACTAAGTTAAATATAATACCTAAATATGCAACAAACAGAATGGTGTGTCCCAACAAATCTTGGGATCACCAAAATGCCCAACACCTAAGCCTACAGTAGGAATTCTGAATTTGAAGGTTACTCCTGCTTCTTCCCTGAAACCATGTAAAAGCTCCAGCAGAATATAGAGGCAAAGAAGTAGAGATTAGGAGGTGCAGGAAGAGAAGGGGAAAGGAAAAAGCGTAAAGAGCATATCAAAAGGGCTGGGAATTAGTGATCTTCTTTGGCCCCCTGTATAGCACATCCCAAGTTTTCCAAGCTGTCACATGCTGAGTTGAGCCCTGTTAACGTTTGGCTAAGGCATATCTTTCTCCTGCTGTGCTATGTTAGAGCAGCTGCAATTTGCCTTTTTATAGCTTGTGGTAACTGATAGCAGTAAAATGAATTTAGGAAGTGTGTGGATTGGATCTTCCATATCAGTGATTTCAGACTATTTGGTAAACACAGAAGTGACATCCAGTGATGTATGCCTGCTGTTAAAAAAAAAATTCTCCTTTGGTAAATCAACACTTAAATTAAATAATTTTTCTATTGAAGAACAATTTTGGATAGAATAAAATGATTATGCACAGTGCTTTTACAGGGTCATTTTAATTTGAAAGCAAAAATTTCCTCCATAAAAACTGTACACAAATTGGGTGCTGCAGAATGGCAACAATGACACCAGTGAATCCAAACAAATTCAGTGACTGCAATTAAAGTCAATGGTGGGACTCAGCAACATCATGTTAGAACAAGGAACTGAGGTCTCACAGAAAACCTTATTTTTATAGTTGGCAAAAGCCAGAGAGTTTGTATTTTGACCCTCCATAAAACAAGAAAATATGTTTGTGTTCAGATATTGAGAATGCTTTCAATTTGATTGAGATGGATTTATACAAATTGCCCTGTGCTCTATCAGGGATTCTGTATTTTGATACAAAATACCACTTTGCACTGAATTACTTTTTATTTCTGTAAAATGATAAATCCTCCTACACTGCACTTCAGAAACAGACTTACTGCCTTGCCCCAGTAGGAGGTTTCTACGACAGCCTAAGTCCTTGCTCAATATTTCTGGAAGAGCTGTAACTATTTTACAAGTAACACTGATTAATCTTGCAGTATAATTTGCAAGTGACATTTACAAGAGAATATTGTGTAGGGATATCTGGGAGGGATATTGTGTTCAGGCTTTTCCTGCTTGCCTGCCTACCCTCCTGGAACAAACAGCACTGCTTCATTTTCCTTCCGTATTTTACAAAGTTAAAGTAAACACTGTGATCACACTGTTTACTTTAATTTCCTGCAGTGTGCCAGCAAAGCAGCAAATTGGCAGTCAGCAATCAAGAAGCAGCCAGCATTTGAAACAGCAGAGCTGCTTAGGAAAGCATCACTGATGCCAACTCATTTTCCCCTTTGTTTTAAAAATAAAATATTGGCTTCTATGAAGTTTTACTTCTACCCTTATCTTTTTTAAAGGATCTGAAATTTTGTTCATTTCCTTTAATTTTCTTTTAGAAGAAAGCTGGAAATATGAACAACACCTCATTTATATGTCCAACTCTTCTTATATAAAGAAATACATTTATGAATGGCAAATATATTCTATTTATCTGTAAAAATCCATAGAATTTTTACATGAAAGGAAGTTAAATTGTCTAAAAATCAGTTGTTTCTGGGTACATCTTTATTTTTATGCCAAGAGCTTTAGCCCATATTACTTTAATTAGGTGTATGATATTGTGAAACTAAAGCCTTGTGCATTACAAGCAGAATACACATCTGCCCAAGAACAGCCCTAAAAAGCAAATAGATGTACTATCAGAGGGCATTCTCTTTTATTTAATACTACATAAGTAAGGGATATAAATACAAAAGAAAAGGTAAGGAGACTGGGATAGTATTTTGTACCTCAGAGGTGTAAAGCTTGACAAGGTGACTCATTTATGGCTTTCTGGAAGATACTGTACAGAGGGAATTTATTGCTCTGTAAGTTATAATTCCAATATATAAAAGAGGCCAGATACCACAATCAGTTATTCTCCTGACTATGTGCATTCCTGCATATATTCTTGTTGAAGACAATGAGATTATGAAGAGGATTAGCTTTTTGTTAGAGTGGCCAAAGTATGCCTTCAGAAAGTCCAAAACATGACCTAATTTAAAGTGGTTGAAATCTTGTGGGAAAGATTGTAAAAGGATAATTATTTTAAAAGCCATGACTTTGACACCAGGAAATTAAATTCATATCTATGTGTCTTTATCTATACACAGCAAATCCAATAATCTTGATCTCTCTGCAGTCACTTAGCCAGCTGGCAAAGTGAGCAAAGTCAAAACTAACAAACCCCATTCCTAAGGTATGTTGACATCAGTGATTCATGATTCATCAATAATGGTGCTAGGAAATAAATGTAAGAGGACATTATTGCCTTTTGCAGCACAGAAAACTCAAGGGAAAATGCCTAAGTGTGTCACAGTGAAAAGACAGGACTAACAAAGAAATAACTTTTGCAAGTATTTAAGAGGTGTTACAAGCAAGTGAAAGTAGAGAAACAAAGGTAAACCTTTGACTGTAAGAATGCAACTATAAATGAAAATGAAGACTTTCTCAGCTATGAAAGCTTAAGAGGACTAACCTGAAAACTACCATTTTCTGTTCAACATGTTTATAAGGAGGAAGAATTTGAATTGCTTGTTTCAGAATAAAGTCTCAAGACAATGACTGTTCTGGTTTAATTGTCTACCAGGATAACCACAATGAAGAAGTTAGTTCCACATTATGCAAAATAACTAATGTTGTTGACAGTAATTATGACTCTCACAGCCTATCTAAATAACAAAAAAGGGCAAATATGTAAACATAATGTACTACATAGGCTCTTTTGAAAATGCTTGTATTAGCACATAATTGATGATCTCCTTTGAAGGTGACTGCACTATCATTGTAAAAGCCTAAGATTATTAACTGAATAAAAATGGGTAGCTATCTCTAGAAGAGCAGATACACCTGCTGCTTTTGCCACACAGAACAGCAAGATCTCATACATCATTAAACAACTGAGGCTTTGCTTTACGTTTTCACAGCTTTAAACTATTCATGATAGGGTGTAGCCTACATTTCTAATCCTTTATAACCTACCCAATTAAAATTCTGGTTAATTTTTTATGCTATTAGAGGACTACTGCACAATATTAGTAATGCACCATGTTACATGCTGCCCTAGAGAAACCTTGTCTCTCTGTCAGAGCCAGCAGCCACACAGTTTTCATACAAGCTTTGCTGCTTTGCTGGAGGGTAAGTGACTTTGGTGGCTGTTGAGGTATTTTACCAGAGAAAATGTTGGTCTCCAGACATGAGACTTGCTTCAAACCATTGCCACTTGACTGCAATACACCAAAAATACATCTAGTATCTTGTTTGCCTGGACTGACTTTGGAAATTTAATTTTGAAGACTGAGTTTTCAAACACTGAGTATAATTCTTAATAAACAATTAATGGATTAATAAAATTTGTGAATGCATATTTCACTGCACTGAATTTTCTTTAACTGTTCAATAAATGTTTTTATGAAATTTGAATGTAGATTTCTCTAAGAAAATACAGGTAAAAGGGAAAGTAAGAAAAAGGTATTATATGAGAAATAAAAGAGCATGGAAGACATGATAAATCTGTCCTCACAAATTTGGATTTAATAACATTATAATAGGTGCATATATAATGGATGGGTTTAAGAACATCAGTCATGGCAGTGAGAACAACAGGTATCCTTACTACAAATTTAGTTGATTATTCATAATTACAGACTTTCTAGACCAGTACAGACAATGTAGTGGGTACCAGATGATGCTAGGTAAGTAAATGCTGGTTTGATTTATACCAGGCAGTATTACTAAAATTGACATGTTTTTCTTCTTTCTCTGCATTATTCACAAGTGTTAGCCCTTGACTCTGCAAATATGATGTGCATTTATTGTTCAAACCAGATGACTTTCATGGTACTCCAAATGAACTAGTGCAAGAGCAAAACCAGTGTTGTGAAGGCCATTTCTTACTTTCTTTTGGTCAGCTTGATAGACAAATAAGGATTAACCTATCACAGCAAGGTTAGCATTAAATTCAAGAAATATATTTAGAAACGACAAGAAACTTGATGCAAAGAAGAGACTGACAGAACAGTGTTTGTTCAGACTTTAGAAGGAAAGGAAAAGGGCAAATAATAATGCTGCCTACACTACTTAATTGAACGTCATGAGGGCTTATGGAGGAGATGAAGCTAAACTATTATTAGAAATGTACAGTGGTAAGCACACATGGGAAGGAAAAGTAACAAGCTGCAACAAGGGAAACCTCAACCAGATATCAGAAAAAACATTTTCACAATTGGTCAAACACTGAAACAAGGGCCCAGAAGGGTGCAGGTTTCATATCCTTGGAGATACTCAAAACTCAGCTGGTAAAAGCCCTAAGCTACCTGCTCTAAGTTGAACCTGCTCTGAGTGGGGAGCTGGACCAGATGACCGACAAAAGTCTCTTCCAAACTAAATTATTCTATGATTTTGTGATTCCTCATTTTCGGTTTTTAGCCATCTGTATTTCCCTTTAAATATTCCCACCTTATAAACAAAAAAAGAAGGCCTTAGAAAAAAAAGCTTTTGCATTCTAAATCTTCGTAAATAAACATACTTCCAAGCACAGCATGGCAAATAAGCTACAAAACTTCAAAATACCTGTGGGTTGCTCTCCTATGCTCATACCAAACCAAAGGGTTACTGCTAAGTAGTAACTGCTAAATTTCCCAAGATGCTTGAAACACAAAAACTGACCTGGTAGATGGTTACTTCTCATAACTACTTCTCAGGATACTGAAAACTGACAAGATTCATTTGAGCCTGTCTGCAGCTGGACATAGCCATATCTAACAGTGAAAATAAATATTAGAGCTATTCATAGTGGAAGAAAACTCAAATATGAAGGTGGGGAAAATATCCTTTTCTTTAGATGAAAGACAGAGTCATCCTAAAGTAGATCACTTAATAGGATTTCTGGCATATTTCTCTGGCAAGAAGCTGTAGTAGAAAAATCAACACTGGCATGTCTCTGTGGCATACGCACCTCCTTGGTTTCCAAGAACAGCCCAGGAGCTGTTACTTGATGGTGATCAGCTGCTGGGAAGAGTGGCCAAGTGCTGTGTGTGTGAGGCAGGGAGCTGAGGGCTGTGCAGTAGACACCAGCCCTAAGTTCAGAAATCCTGAGTCACAAGGGAAATTGCTGAAGGTAAATCAGCAAAGATTAGTTAGCAGCTCTCATGGAAAAGAAAAGCTGGAAAACAGGTCATACTCAACATGTACACAGCAAGCTGTATCAAAACACCAAGCTGACCATAATTTGTACAATTTCTCAGAAAATATTAAATTTTTTGACTTTGAAGACATGTTAGTGTAGGACACTGCTGTGACATAAAGTTTAATCCTTGAGCTGTGGTCTCTTGGGTAAGTTTTTCAAGTGAGCACATAACAAAAAAACGTATAGGTAAAATCTGTTTACCTTTACAGACTGTTATGCCATTTCCTGTGTATCCTTGGGAGCAATAGCAGCCTGTTGTCCCACCCTGAACTTCACACCTGGCATCTTTGTGGCATGTCATGTTGCAGCTTGGAGAAGTGCAGCCATAGTCCAGCAGACTGGAAATCAGAACTGGAACAAAGGAAAATCAGACTTGTTTCATTAACGAAAACCTTTATTCTGAGCTCTAAAATAAGATCTGGGCCAAAGGTTTCCACAAAATGGGTGTATTCCAGTAAGCATCATCACAGACTCAGTTGTACTACAGGATAGGGCAAGGGCTACCAGCTACGGGGGAATCTTAGGTGGAACAGCAGACACCACAGATAAACAACTCAATCAGTATAAAATTGGTAAACTGCATAGAAGTTACTCAGTGATCAGGGGAAACATTTAGATGGCTTTCAAAGCTCTCTAGTAGTTTCCAGTAAAGCCCAGGCATTTATTTACACTCTGAATTATGTATGGAGTGTAATCCAAACTGCCCTACGTGTTCAAGGGAGAAACACCAAAGAAGGTTCCCCAGATCACACTTTTTATTCTTATAAGCACTCCCTTTCTTCTGAAGCTAACACATAGGTATGGTCTGGTAGATTAAGATGAAATGCCACATATTTACATCATTATGATAGCACAGTTTAAAAGCTATTTATGGCGTGGCAAATTATTTAAATTTAATCTCTCAAAACACCATAACTACTTTCCCATTGTATGAATGCATATGGTTTTCAACACAAAGAAAAAAGGAATCTCTTCTTTTGAGAAAGCTTACAGGTCACTCTACTATCACACACCCTATAACTGGTTAGATATAAGGCATTTAGCTCAGAAAGGAAAGTACGTTTTTTACGTAGTTTACAAATTGTTAACTTTGTAGTTTACAAATTGCTAACTACAGGATGTAGTGAAAGTTGCAGAACACAAAGATCCTTCTGGGTGCTGTCTTTCCCTGCAGTTCTGCTTTTCCCTACTTAAATGTCATTCTGGATTTTTGCTAGCCTGGTGTTACAGTTTCATTGCCGCATGAAATCTCATCAAGATGATGTTTTCTTGGAAAAATTAAGACTTCACAAAAAGTTAAAAATACTTAAATTTACATACAATATAAAAATAATTATATATAATCCAAGTCGATTTAGATATCAACAAATTTCACATTTTCCTCTGTGTTTCTGAGAGGAGAGACTGTCTTCCACAGGGATTAAAATAGAAACCTGTTGATTCTGTTGTCATTTTACTGTTTTCAGCATGTGAAATCTAAAAATTTCCTAAGCAGTTTGAGAGAGAGAAGGAAAAAACCCAAAACAAATGCACAGAAACTCTCAATGTTTCTGGGTTTTTTTCAGTACAAAAGCCACAGTGAGATAGACAGGCATTTGGGGTTTGTTTTGGGATGATACTAACGATGCAATTACCAAACCCAGCAGCAGCACTGATCAAAGCTACAGGGATTTCCAGTCCTGTGTACCCAGCAGCTTTCAACCACCCCAATATAATAATTTCTCCTTGTCAGATCCCACTCCCTTCTCACCTGCCACACACTCCCCAGAGACAGAGGTTTCACCTACCTAGGAATGGAAGCAGTTTCATTGGTGATGCCGTTGCTGTGCAGTGCCTGGTGCAGAGCCCCTGTGTCAGAGAAGAAAACTCCCTGCTTTGAAATATATGACCATGTGCAAAATACGCACATATGACTATTGGGAAAGCAACGTCCCGGTACAGGCACAGCCCCGACACTGCCCTTTGTCCCAAGCCTCACACTTCCAAATGTTCCTGAGGCTCTCAGGCAGGACAGGAAGGGTCAGGAGGGGCTAAGGACCTGGTCTTCTTGCAAGTAGGAAAGCAGTGAGAAAGCAAAAGGGAAACAAGAGGCTGCGTCTTGCAGAGGATATCAGAGAGGATTCCAGGGTGAGGAGGTTAGAGGAGCATGGAGCTGTTTGGGAGCGTGGCTGGGGCAGAGGTGACTGCAGCCTGCTGGCAGTACAGGAGCAGCAGGTGGAGCAGATGAGGGAGGGTGAGGAAGAGGTGGGGGAGAATAGTAACTTGTTCGGTGTTTACGAGCTCAGAGGTAATGGTCTACATGTTTCCTTCCACCTTTTCCTGCTGACATGAGTACATGTGAGCCCCGAGTCTCTTTTTGTTTGGAATCAGTCTTGGCTAACTGCTGTTGTTCTTACTGCTTTCTTCAGTTTTGAGATGGATCTTTACTGCAGTAAAGCAATGTTGCTTTAAGGGTAATGGGATGTAAGGGAGGTACAGGAAATCACTGAACTCCGCTTTGTGAGGAAAACAAAGACATAGGCAGGGAGGAAAGAGGCAGGAAACTCAGGAACTGAAGGAGACCAAATTTCTATGAGTTCATGGGTTGTGTAATAGGACATGTTCAATATAGCATTTGGCATGTCTTTGTTTTTAACTCGAGAGCAGTTCTATCCTCATTATAGCATCCTGAAGAGACTTCAGCATGCACTTGTATAGTTCACTGATATGCCAATATTTTCTCTACTCTTGCCAGGGACAATGTGCCTACAGTCATTGCCCAGCTTTCTGGGGATGACGACTCTCATCTGTAAAGCACTGTAAAACTGAAGCAATGATGTGTGCCTGTCCCTATAGATGCAAGCTGAGGGATGTGCACAAACAGCCATGCTACTGGGAGAATGGAGAATCTCTAAGGTAAATAAAACACATAAGGCTTTGGAATGTCACTGTGACAAAATATATCGTGTCTGACTAGAAAGTTTTGAGGCTGGGTAGGTACCTGATGGGAAAGCGTCAGTCTGCTCTTGGGAATTATCTCTAGATCTGGCAACATTTTTTTCTAAACTTTTTAGGAACTATTTGCTCACCACCATTTTCCAGCCTCATGATCACTGCTGGCTGGAGTTCAGTGGGTAAAACTCTACTCAGGCCAGGGAGGTGTGAAGCATGTAGAAATAGCACGTAGGTGTCTGGTTGGCACAAAGTACTTCTGGAGCACCTTGGCAAACAGGGAGGAAGCTCCAGGAACCGGATGTTAATTTCTGATGAACTGCAGAATAATGGACAAAGGGTCCAGGTGTAGGAAGACTTTTTTCCTCCTGTTTGACTTTGTGATGGGAGGAAGACTTAAAGGGTATAAGAGGAAGGGACTAGGAATTTGTTTGTTTTCTTAAGTTTTCCCATAATCTAATGCATGGAGCCACGGAGGAACACAAAATCAGATGACACAGCTTTGATGTGCACGTCCTGTCCTGTCTCTTGTGCTGGCATGTACTATAAGCCCAGCTGGTCTGTACTAACTTACAAATCCTGCTGCTAAACTTCAGTGGAATATAGGTTTTCAGGGGATGAAAACCTATAATGCAGAAAATAAATGTTATTGTTCTATGTCTTATTACTCCCCAAAATCAAGCTAAATGATTTTAACAGTAAGCAAGAGAGCAAGAAGTTACAACCTAAGATTCAGGTTTTAAGAGCTGGAAACACATTTTACCACCCAGATATGTATATTTCAATTTTGTCTTTCAACCAGCATTCTGCAAGAGGTGTCCAGATAGACTGGTTGCAGAACAATTTCATAACACCAGTGAAAGTAAATTTATAGTAAAAAACTTTAATTCCTTTCCTGATTCAAGGTCTAAGGATACAGGAGAAATTGTGGATGACTCAGAAAAATACCCTATAATCTTACTATTTGGAGACAAATGCCTCCTTTTCTTTTTGCTAAAAAGGCACGTGATAACACCTTTTCACTAGTCAGTGATTCAAACTTACAAGGGGGACCATGCCAAGCACATCAGGATGTTTCCATCTGGAACAGGGCTGCTGACCAACTCGCTGCACTCACAGGTATGGTGGGTGACATCGGAGGCAGTGCATGGGTCCAGTTGGCAAGGGCTTGCTCTGTGGGTGAGGAGGAAGCACATAAAGAAGAAAGATGAGGAAGAACAGAGCAAGGACAGGAGAAGGTAGGCTAGGTCAAGAGCAACTCGGTGATAAAAGGAGCTTCGATCAGATTTAGAAGGCAATAGGAAGACAGTGAAGAAGAGGGATTTAGGAATATCTTAATGAGATCTCAATACTGGGAGCAGTGGATTACTTTTGCATTACACTGCTTTAAAAACTGGCTAATGTGAGTGTCATTTAGAGGCTGAAGACAGCAAGGTCACAATAGGAATGGATGTGGAGAAGGATGGACTTGACAAAGATTTTATGGGGAGAATGAAGAGGAAAGAAGAGATTTCTGAGACATTTTGGAGATTAAACCACAAGGATTTACTGATAGTATCTATTGGCATACAGGGACAGGAGTTAAACAAGTGGAGATGAGCAAGTGCACACATGAAAAGGAGACACTTTCAAATTTGTGCTGTCAAAAATTTCAAGAAATACTGAGAAAAAATACTGAGGAGTGACAAAACTGAAGTATTGATGGGTACCTGTCTTTATAGGCAGGGAGGAGGGACATGCACAAATGTGCATATTCCTGAAAGAGTGGAGAATATGTCTAAGCTAAATAAAATGGGTACAAGGATATGGAATACCAGTACTGCAGAATCCATCATTAAGAAACATTAAAAATAAATGGTTTGTGGAAATATCCCAAAAGTCAGTCTTTCCATTCTTATCCACGGAGAGCAAAGCCCCAGTTCTATACTTAACTGTGTTGCTCATTTTATAAATGGGCTCATTTATCTTTGCAAGACTGAGTTAGGAAGGCATAAGTAAATGAATGTACACAGGTTAACATGCTTGACTTCAAACCACACATTTCTGATTACTGATCATTGTGATTATAACAACTTACATGTGACTGTAGAATTCTCAAGCTGTTGTTTTTTGCCTGTGAACTGATGGGAAGACATCAGCCTGCTTTTATAAATTATTGGGTAGTTTCCAAGCTTTGTATCATGAAAAAACCTATTTATTCAGAGTTGTTTTAAAGGTAATTGGGATGCTGATTGTGCAGACAATGCTGTGAAAATAACATGCACAGCTGATAGCTTTCTAGAGCTCAATCTTATGTAGCTTTCAAAAGATAAATATAGATAAATACAGAGCACTGCTTTCATTCCAGAAACTGCCTATACTGCCAACAAAGGAGGAAAAACTGAACAGAGCTAGTATTAGGTGTGTTTTTTTAAATGAGCAGCAGCATGATCTGCGGTATTAAAGCTATTGTTTGGTGTGATCAAATTTGGACTACTAGCTGAATATATAAGAAAGAATCTCACCAAACTCGTAGTTTGCCATAGGTTGCACACCCCACTTTCAGAACACAACACGTCATCCTCAAAGGAGATGGTGAGAGGGTGTATCCGATTGAGAGATCCTGAATACCCTGGGTAGGGTTTACAAATTTTCAGCCTCCTTGGTGTTGAGTTCTGTGTATTTTCAGGACCCTCAAATGCCAGTATCTAACCCATCATGGTATAATCCACCCTGTATGTGCAGAACAGCCAAAGGCATGTGCATGCAACACAAACATTTATCTCTATCACATAAGTACATACATGTATCAGTTACTGAACTGGGATAATAAATCTTTAATGCCAATAATAAAAATTATGATAATTATGACCATGATCTTTCCTTTCAGTCTTTGCTTTTTTTTTGACAAATGACTGTTGAATCACCAAGTTTCCTGCCAAAAAGAAAATATTATGTAAACCAGACTGATGCATTGGATAAAGCATTTCTCTGATGCTTGTTGTGTTTTGTTTTTAATATCGAATTTATTTATTGGCTTCAAATCAAGTCATATCACTTCAAAAATTTAGATGGTCTTTATGATACTTCAGAAATGTTTCATTTATCCTTGTCACTAGGAAAATTATAGGTTTTTTTTCTTCTAGTCACTGAAATCTGGGTACAATTGATAATGTACTTAAATGTCAGATCAAAATAATGAATTTCCATTATTGGTTTAAAATTACTTTCAAATAAAAAAAATCCATTTAAATTATTTTTCAAACACAGGCTACTCAATCACAGGGCAGCCTATCTCAGAGGGCTCTAGCTCAAAACTAATGTCAGCATCTGTTTTATAACTGTCTCACCTCACCTTCCTGTCTGAGTGCTTTACAAATCCTTATAATTTTATGTGCAAACATCATATTCCATCTGAGCATACAGGGCTGAATAGATCTCTTGGGATGATGTAACTCTAGGCAATTCTGAAGCAATAAACACACAAACTCACATAAACATATGCATGCACACATCCTCCTAAATCTGCGTAGCTATGTCCATCTGAAGGAAATGGCACATTTCAGTGCTCAGAGCCAGTTCCTTTCTTCTCTTTGTTTTGCCTTGGATGAAGTCATGAAATAAGGGAATTTAAAGTGAATGCAATGTTTCTGAAAGCCAGATTAACTGCCCTGAAACTGGGCTCTGTTTCTGCATCTGCTGTAATACAGCAGAGATGTACAGCTTGAGTATAAAGTTCCCCACAGCTAAAAGGGATAAAGTAATTCAGTTTCCATGTCAGTTTGTGTTCTCCTGGTCATGCTACAGTGAAATTGTAACAATAGTCTCATTTCTGCAGGAGAAACAGAGTGAACTCCATGAATAATTACACCAATGAAATTCCAGACTACCGGTTTCTTTTAATGCACTCATTTTATACCACAGCAGCAGAAGCAAAGGGCTCTTACAGTGCAGGGCTAACATCGGAACCACCAGGCCACCAGACTGGGTCCTACAGGACCACAATTACATCTTTGTAGTTTTCACATGGGAGAAGAGTTCTGACACTTCTCTGCCTGCCACAGAGTCCTAGACTTGCAGTTCCTGTCCTGACCTGTCCAGGTGTTTACCCTCTCAATGCTCCAGTCAATCTCTCAGCAGAGCAATACCCCACAAAAGCCATCTTGAATATTTTGTCCTTGGGTAACACTCTTAAAACTGGTTAATTTAAGACATAGGTTTGGAGTCTTATCAGTAACTTCAATGCCTATTGAAGAATGACTTGATCCTAAGCAAGGATATTGGGATTTGGCCCTGCATTCCCAGGAAGCTTGATGTGCCATGGGGTGTACCTTGCAGAAATGCAGGTCAAAGGGATCAGAGGAGGTTGTGTGACCAGCTAGATATGTCCACAGGGATGGACAGAACTGTGGCCAGAACAAGCTATTCACCATACTAGAAAAGAAGATGCTCTTTTCAATTCTCTCAGTCCCTCACAATTACAGATGACCTGGATAACAGTTCACAGAAGTTCTGGCTCTCTGCTGCTGCTGTGTTCTGCCTCTCTTCTCACAGTCCTGCCAAGGCCAGAGCACTCTTCCCCCTGCCTTCTTTCCTTCCTTACCACCTTACCCCTCCATCCTTTCTCCCAGTGACTCCTCAAGAATTTGTGCATTTCCTATCTGAGAAGTCTCGCAGACGGAAAAATACTTGAGGACCATGACAGGAAACAAAATAATACTCAGAGGAGGAAAATAATGAATGATCATTTAGGAGCGAGAGTAGAAAGTTCATGGTATGAACTGCCAAGAGTGCTTTAAGTCAAACCCAAACATCTGCATTACAAACAACAATCATACAATCTGACTTCTTGCATTATCTCTTCCCAGGCAGAAAGTACTCTGTGGTGTATGGGCCAATAAAACAATTATTCTGTAATTTTCCTTCTCTGTGATATCATCTCCTTCCTTGAAGGATTCAGGAACATGAGAATTTGCTGGGAAGTTGTAATGTTTGGAGAAAAGTTGGCTGTAGCACACGGAGTGTAAATGAAGCCCCTCCATTCAATGGCAGCACGGATAATGTTTTGAGAGAGAGCATGGACAGGAGGGACAGGTCCTCAGGCAACCCTGCTATTATCCAATTTCTTTTCTACCACACCAGTCACTTGGTAAACTGTGTTATTTACATGCACTGACTCCAGAAAGGGCTTTCTCTGAACTCCAGTAGTACAAAGCAGAGAGTTCATAGCAGCTAAGGAAAAGTTCAGACTTTTTTGTTTGGGCCAGTGACTTAGAGCCATATTCTCCCCCACTCATGCTACAGGGTCATGTTTCTCTGGTGTTGGGGCACTAGTGGCTGAGTGCTGCCAAGTTCTGTTGGAACAGTTTAAAATGAAACTCTGAAGTATGCTGAAGTAGTTAGCATCCTTATACAAGCCTAAAAACTCATTGCTAAAACTTTCTGTCTGTTCTCTCATGATAGACCTTGGATTGTGGCATGTCTTGAAGAAACCCAAAATAGTCCTCTGACAGAGTTGCATATTTTGTATGGTGCTGGTGCTCTTAAAACTCTCTTGACTTTGAAAGTAAACTTGCAAGTTTAACTTGCATCCTTCTGACTCCTTCTCATGTGTACTGGCCATTTCACCTGGAATTGCTTGACTCTGTCCTTTCAGAGTTGCCTTTTAGCTTAAATTAATATAATTTTATCCCCAAAAAGAGAAATTAATTACAAATAAATAAATCTAGTGATTATTGTTTCCTAGCTTGGACTCCTTCTTACAGATCTAGGGGTCACTATTTCTATCTTACTTTTGCCCTGCTCGTGGCTGGAGTAGGACTGAAGAGATATTTCTGCTCTGGATTTACCCTCCCCCCTGGTTTATAGCACTTTTCCTTCCTTTCTGCTGCTGGATAGTATATCCATCCTAACTCAGAGGTTAGGGATAATTCACACCCCATCAATAGGCACAAGCAGTTTAAATGATTTCTTGCAGTGTTCATTATCTTGTACTTGTCTGCAGTGAGCTTCATCTGGTATCTTGTTAGTCAGTCATTCAGGTTTTATTAGCTCCTCCTGAAATTCCTTACTTTGCTCTTTGGTTTATATTAACTTAAATAATTTTGTATTGTCAGCAAATTTCAGCACCTTGTTATTCGTTCCATTTCCCATATCATTAAATATGAGTGGTGAGCAAACAGTGGAGGAAATTATTCATGAATATTCATTTAAAGTTAAAAGCAAATTCCATTTTCACAGCATTCGTGACCAGCCCTTGTTCACTTTCTACATACAACTGAGTGCTAAAGATTTACTAGAGCAAATGCATGCAGAAGATTCACATTTTATTCCCATATACAAATAATCCCTCCAAAAATTTCCACCTGCATGTTTCTAGACAAAATTCACATTTCGGGAGTAGAGGAGATATCTCTAGAAAGGGGACAGAATCCCAGAAGCTAAGAGTATATTTGTAAGTCCTATTCCTTTCTCATGCAGAGACAATCTGACACAAGCCAAGAGAGGAGAGCGCTGCATTTCTGACATATCCCATTCAACATCTGCACCGGTGCTTACCCAAAGCCAAGCAGAGACCTGCAGCCTTCTGTTGCCACCTGCGTGGGCTCCTGACCGTATTTCCAGCTAGTCTGGCATATGGATTGGCTATTCCACACATCCTGGCATTCTGGTCCAGGCCTGTCTGGTAGGGCATCATGGACTCCCTGCCAGCATTGGCACTGCCTGGCCATGGTCAGCTGAGCCACTCACAGGCTGCTGGCCACGGCCCTGCTCTGCTCTGCAGCTGCACACCCTGACCAAGCTATGGGCACCTCGTGAGCCCCTGGCACCTTTGCCATTTCCAGACACCTCTCTCACCTGTACAGCAGAGGTTGCACTGCTTACATCAAGCACAGCTCCTCTTTAAACACTACCCTGTGCATTTCTGAAACAACATAATGAGATGTGTCATAAATGAATACCATAAAAGAATGAGCTATTTTTAAAATAGCAGTTAAGAACCCATCCAATCTGTTAGAAATTCTGTTTTGAGTTGCACAGCAGTGCTAGATGAAGGTTATCTTTGGAATCTATGTAGATGCTGAAAAGAGAGAAAGAGAAGCAAGGCTTATGAATGAGGCAGGCAATCTGCAATACTGTGACACGGTACATGAGGAACATCATTTGACTAAATTGATTTGTCTTCCAAATGGCAAGAAGAGGTTGAATGGAGGTGGCTGGTGAGCAGTTTAATTTGATTGCCCCCATACTTTGCTCTTATTTTTTAAAAATGGTATCAATACTCTGTTAAGTGTACATATAAGGAAAAGAACCCTTTCGGTTGCTGCAGTAAATTCAAATCTGTGCTCCACATTTAGCTCCACGTGAACACTATGTCACACACACATACTCATAGTGGACAATATGGCCTTTTGGGTGATTAGCCGAAATTGTTTTAAGGTCTGCTCCATGCATTAGTATAATGGCAAAAACAGGACAGAATGGTTTGCAGAACTTAAAAAGCAGCAAGAAATATGTGCTTGCCTCAGTCATAGGTAGTTCTGTCTGTGAACACCCAGGTGTGGCAGGCATTTCCTGAATAAACTCCTGCCTGCAAGCTAAATTTAGTGGAAATTTTGCTCATGCATAGCTATAGGACTTGTTCTTTAAAAGAACTGGAATACAATAAGTCTGTTCATGAACTGCTTTCACTAGTACATTGAAGCCTTCACTTACTAAATCAGATGTTTTCAGATTAAATATTTAAAACATTTTCAAAACATACTGCTGCTGTATGCATGTGGCCCAGTCAGTGCTGATTATACCATATGATACAGCTTTTTTCATAAGATTGCAGGAAAGGAGACGTGCAGATAGTCATATGCAACTTCCTTCTCAGAAATGCCTGTATTTAAAGTGGAAAAAAAAAGGAAATTAAAATGAGATTCCATTGTTTAGATGAAAATGTGCAAAGGTTCATGACTAAATTAATGTAATTCTGACTTTGACCTTTAGACAAAGCATTTAAGAGCTTTCCAATAATGACATCATATTTACTTGGTGCCCATACCTTAGTTTGCAGTTTAATTACCTAAAGAATAAACCAACTACAGATGTATAGTATATGCAATATATAGTAGATATGTTGTAACCCTTACACTCATCACAGTTGCTTTAATTAATTCAAGTGATGATATGCTGAAAAAGCTCACAAAGCCCTTCCCTAAAGCCTCACAACCATGATTCTAGAAACATCTGGGTGCACAAATGGATGCTTGTGAGAAATTCCAGTGTGTTTCAGGGAACTGCAGGGATGCAGAAGATGAACATATATATTTGCTAGTCTGTATTTCACATTGTTTGTCAATCTCCATTTAAAAAATTCTCCCCTAGGTATCTTGAATTATCTAGAAGAACCCTATCAAGAAGAGGGTTTCCTTGGAGATTTTGAGATGTCGAGTTCACTGAAGTCAAGGGAGCTATGCTACTTTATGCAAGCTGGGGATTTAGTCTGATAGTCTCATTTTAGTGAATACAGAGCAGATTGAATTTATCCAAACTTAAGAAAGCCACCTGAATAAGTTTTTTTTTAACAATTCTGTTGTATCCCCTCTGTATTTACAGTGCAATTTAGCAGGCTGAAATTAATTTTTCCTCTCTGATTATGTTTTCTACAGACACTGGAAAGGTTGATGAGTACAATTTAGTTTTAAATGATGTGCCTTATTCATGCTTTTTTCTTTATGTTCCATTACTGTAGGATTTGAGTGGAACCATATGATTATAGTCTTAGGCTGTCATGCAAATGGACTAATTTTGTTCCATTTCCCATTCCCCTCACCGTCCTTGTCAATGCAACGGATAAATCTTGCTCTGTGTTCTGTTCCTCATAGACTTGCAGGGCTGTCATCAGAGTGGATTAATCTACTGCCTGTGTTATCACAAAATTCTCTGTCCTAACAATGACTTATCACCAAATTTAAAGCTTGATATACTTTATATTCAATCTGTAGACTTAGTCTTGCAACAAAAATTGTAATGAGAGCTAAAAATGGTACAAAAATAATCCATTCTTATCGCAGTCTTTGAATTGTAATTTCATGGATTTCCTTGAATACAGTATTTTACTGAACAATAGCAAGAGAGAACATGACAGAATAACATACTTGAAATTTCAATTTTAAATGTCACCTAAATTAAGCTTCCAAATTGTTTAATTAAGTGACCATAGCTCTATTAGCAGTTATTGTCAGCACAATCTCTGTGAAAACAGTTCCTTCGATAAAAGCCAGGGTGTGGACAAACTATTACTCAACAGCATATAAAAACACCACTAAAAACAATTATAATGGTGGGACTTAAACCTAAAATAATACAACTTTTAGAGTTACTTCTTTCACATATAATCCTTTAACTCCCCCCTTCATGCTTGGCTATTGCATTGTTTTTAAACTGACCTGTGGTTGTTATGCATGCTTGTAATTTATTCTTTTCTCGGGGTTCACACACATTACAAGAAAAAATGTTTTAAGCTTTTCTTTAAAATATGTATTTATCTATATGCTCAAGATACTAGATGAAATAACAGTTTTTTATTATTTTTCCCTCTAATGTAAGGTATGAAAGGCCAAAAGAAACTGACTTAAGCTACTCTACATAAAAATAATGCCTTCTAAACTTTAAGCTATCTTCTTATTTTTTTTAGCTTATTAGGTTTGTCTACATGGGAATTTTAGAATGAGGCAAAGAAGTCAGTCTTAGATTATCTTAAATGGAAGAAGGAGCTTCCACTCCACTACCTAGAGCTGGTTTACAGAAATCCCTATGTTAACCATTTCATTTACAGATTCTGGTTTTTTACTTCATAGTTGGCAATTTTGGCAAGGAACCCAGTGCAAACTTTTGCGTGTCAGCTTTGTGATTTTTCTCACCGTGCTTTATGAGTAGCCTCCTAAAACTGGCAGTAGGCCTGAGACTGGCTGTGTTAAATTGCCATGATGCTTTTTCCATAACTCAGCTGTGTTTTGCCAGCTCCATTTCTAAACTGCCATGAGAGCAGCCTGGAAGACACACTGCTCACTTCCAGCAGTCTTTAATATAAACAGGATAATGCCTTGTATTGGCACTCATGCAGTCAGATGGGTTTACCCATGTAGCTTTGGAGGAGCAACATTATGATTTCAGAAGAAAGAAATCTGGAGAATGAAGTAAAAAGCAGTGTGTGGTTTGTTATGTTTTTGGTAGTTTTGGTTTTGAAATTTTTTTTTTTTTTTTTTTTTTGGAGGCCTCCCTCTGCAAGTTCATTCAGAAAGTGCAACATTGCCGCTTTCCTTGGCAAGATGTCAATGTTTGGTATGATGAATTCCTGGGAGGAAAAGCACTGCTGAAGAATTTTATGCAGGAGAAGGTGATGATCCTACTAAGGTTTTTGGTGCTCATTTGAAGGTATAGAGTATCCACATGAAAACCTTTTTCTTCCTGTAATTTTATACCCTTCATGCCTAAAATACTGAAGAAGTAAAGGTTTGAAAAGCAGCAGCAACAAGTGGGGAACGTACTGGGTATTATGGATGTTGGGGATGTATAGGTATAGGTATAGGTATATGTATGTATATTATGGATGTATTGATGTACTGGGTGTTATGGGTATTAAGGACATTTGCCTAGGTCTGTAACACACTGTGCTTCCCTGGGTGGGAAATGGAAGAAGACCTGGACAATTCACAAGATAAAACCTGTCTTGAAATGAGCATGCTAAAACGGAATATCTGTTTTACCATGAGCTGTCCTTTACAAACCACTCCCACACATCTCGCTCTGCACCCACAGTATAAAGAATGTTTTAAAATTATTACAATTTCTTAAGAAGTGCTCCTGCTTCAAACATTAGCCTATTAATGCAGTGTTTCTGATCCAGTGCTCTCTGTGTGCACTATAGCACTGTACACAGCTCAGTCTTGGGAGCCAAATTCCAGCCCTGACTTTTACAAATTCCACAACACATACACAGAAATTATGTGCATGAAGAGCTCATTGTCTGCAAGGTCATATAGTTTATGAGCACTGTTAAAAGTCTCTTCCTGGTAAGGTTTCAGCATTTATGTAGAAAGTTGTTTTTCTCTCATTATGGTATCATGGGAATTTTTCACCTTTTCTTGGGTTCCTGTTTGGCTTCAACAATTTTTGAGAAACTTTCCAGCGTGTTGGTAAGCACACTGGAAGTGTGCAGTGGTAGAACATCTTGCCCAAGTGATCTCTATTTTCCAAGAAAACAGGAAGGTATTGGGAGCACTGACTGAGGCTTAGTCCTCTCTTGTCTTCAGTCACTATCACAGAATATTTTTCCTTTGACATGGCACAGGGAGTAGGAGCAGGAATTACCATCTCAGTTTTATTTATTCCAACAACATCTCGTAGATATTTGCTTTTGTGACACCCTTCCAGATGGGACTGAGCATGCAGCTATTTGAGTCCCAGAGCTCTACAGATGTCCAGATGGAAGACTAGAGTGCACAGCAATCAGTGAGTAATTGGGTAAGTGATAGACCTGCTGCAAAGCAGCATTACCTCACCCTTAAGGAGGATTAATTACAAAAGACTTATGATGCCAATTAATTCTCTTTAAAAAGTTGTGTGTGGATTCAAGGCACTTTAAGTCAAAGAAGTTGTAGTTAATTCAACATAATATGCCTACATAAATAAGCAAGTGTTGAAAGATATTAAGTACTTTATATAGCACACTAGCAAAAGTATCTGAGGTTTTTTTTTGGTTTTTTTTTTTTGTTTTTTTGGTTTTTTTTTTTTTGGTTTTTTTTTTTTTTTGTAAACGTATTCTGGAAACAGTAATAAACTGATCCCCCAGATCACCAGAGGTGGTCTTCCTAAAGCACAGTGTAACCTCTAGTTTTGTTTCACACACAGCACCCAGTGCTGAATACTGAACATGAAGTTTGATCCCAAAGTGCTGATAAAATACAGCTGATGTCTCAGCTTAGGCTGACAAGATTTGTTCATGCTTAAAAAAATAATGCCTCAAGTGACAAGCCCTCAAGATTTCAAAGGAACCCTAAGAGGGTTTTGTTCAATCAGAAGGTAACAGAGATGCTCTTCCTGACACATTGCTGCAGTCTCAATGGAATAAGATAGACACCAAGGAGGGGGAAATACTACTGATCAGGTTAACATGAAAACTTTTTTGCAAGCTCTAATTGGAATGCAAATCTTTGTACCATAAAAAACCTGAGCTATGAATAGAGCATTGGAGTTTAATTGATTAAATCTGTCAGTTTCTAAAAAAGCCAGAGATACACACTCTGATATATTTGACTCCCAACAGTTTTATTAATAGCCATATGGTGCTTCAGCTTCCATAGAGATGCAGGTATAAAACACTGTACATTTTTACACTTAAGTAGATTTCCTGTGAAAGGCACACAACAGAATGTGACTCACAAGGTGAGCAGGAACGTGCCTGTCAGTGGGGCTGGCTCTGCTGGCACAGCTGAACGGCCGAGGCTGCAGAGCTGTGCAGCAGCAGGAGTGAGGCTGACGGCCACTGAGGACCAGGGACATGTAGAGGTTTGCCATTGCTCCATGAAAGAAATTACGATAAATTGTAACAAACACAGGCTGTAAAATACCAGGAAATCAAAGAGAAAGAATAAGAGAAAAAAAATGAAGTCTGGCTAATTG
Source organism: Anomalospiza imberbis (assembly GCF_031753505.1). Classification (NCBI taxonomy): domain Eukaryota; kingdom Metazoa; phylum Chordata; class Aves; order Passeriformes; family Viduidae; genus Anomalospiza; species Anomalospiza imberbis. The sequence continues at coordinate 19,234,476 of NC_089689.1, read as the reverse complement.
CAGTTTAAATTTCATCGCCATTTTCCCAAATTTCTGCTCTAAGAAGCTAACAAATTTATGAATCCTGCACTGAGAGATGTGCTTCCCTTTAGATAAGTATGACAGAGTGTATGGGTGTATGTGTGTGAGGAGGTATCAGCCCCTCTGCGTATCAGTATGCTCGAGCTTAATGCTTAACATGACAACTTCCCCCACAGCTGCTTTCTCATTATAACTCAGGTAGGTTAGTTTCAAAATTACATATCCAGTAAGTCACTCTACAGATGTTCACTGTCACCCTATGAATCCTCTGCCTTATTCCCTCAATGTGAATTATATTTTTCTCAAATCCTGGACCAACATTTATCAGAACATATACTGGAACTTTTCAAAATTACTGTAATTAATTGAGAGTCTGTAAATTCCTTACCTATCCAAGGGCAATGATAAAACCCTAAAATGAAATGCCATTAAAAATTATGGTATAAATTAAAGCCAAACTAGAATGCTTTTGTTAATCTTCCATCCTGCCCCCAAACTATAAAAATAAAAAATACTTCATGATCCTATGATCAAAATAACAATACCCATGTATACAGCATGGCACACAGTATCATGCTGTTTCATTAGTAAGACTGCTATATATGGCTTGTGCTTTATTACTGCAATAGTATTTAATAGATAGCTCTTGTACTTTGCATTGCATACCTGGTCTCACATTGTGGCTCAAATATTGATTCTTTAAAGAAGAGAATATGAAAAGAGGAAATAAAAAAATTAATTTAATAGGCTTATATTTCTACTCTGTGTAGAACCACATGAACCTTTTCTGATTTTCCAGCAATTCCAAAAGTCTGAAACAGTTCCAAACCACCTGAGTCAGAATGAGAAAGCATGAACTACCTGAAAACATAAGATAGCAGTTTAAAAATTAAAATGGTAAAGAAAAAAGACCTTCAAGTAGAAAAATCCTTTCAATTTGGAATACTGGAATATCAAGATATTGAATCAGAGCAAAGCACTTTGACTTCTATTTCAGTTTTTATTAAATTTCCATCAATCTCTTCTTGACCCAAACAATTCAGAAAAATTGAAATGGAGCCAAGGAAAAATTCATTGCCACCCAATCAGTGTTTTCCAACAAATTTGACCTACCCCTACTTTCTCCTGGTACTTGGCAAGGAGATTATTTATGAATTTTTCAACTTAACTTTTTATGTTTTTCTATAGAAAAAAAATAAACACAACTGGGGAAGAGGTTCCAGCATAAATATATTTGACAGCTCATGGAGAGATAGCTTTCTGCTTTTAATCCTGCTGGCTAATAACAGCATAAATTTACCCTGCACAGAGTCCTCCTTCTAAGGTACGAACACTCCAGTTTGGACATATTAAATAGGAAGTGAGTGACTTGTTACAGTGCAGGTGCTTTGAGGCTGGCTGGGTGTGGGCTGGGTGTGGGCAGCAGCACAGGAGAAAAGCCCAAAGCTGTGGTGGGGCTGTGGCACCTGCGGCTGGGTGATGAGAGGAAGGCTCCTGCCAAGGTTTCATGGCCACAGCAACTGCAGCGAGTGGCATTTGGAATGGCCACACTCCCAAGAGCCCATCATTGACCTCACCTAAACAAACCCTGAGGGCTCAGGGAGAAGGAGTCCCCCAGGAGGGGAGGGCAGCGAACACAGCTGTCACCTGTCCTTGCAGGGCGACGCCTGCTCGGTGAAGCAGAGCAGACACAGGACGTGCAAACCTCTCCTCCCATGCAGAGGAACTGGGCCTGAGACCTGCAGAGTGTCCTTTGTTCAAAATGTCCTAGCAGCCAGTTTCAGGGTTCAGGGCGTCTCAGTGGAGGAGCAGAGATCACAAATCATGCCCTTTAATTAACACTGTACAGCATGTTTCCTATACAGGCTGACATAACTGTCTATATTTCAAATGGTAGGTTTACACAGCAATGGTTGGAAATGAGCAGATTTACTGCAAATACCACCATAAATAAACTTTCCTGAGCCAACATTGGTAACACAAACAAATGATTATGTCTGTTGTCTGAAATGCAGCAAAAAGCAAAATTGTGGCAGGTGTGACACCTGATAGCTAAATTGAAATTTATAGAATGCATATGGCAGAACTTCATTTTTCTTTTTCATTTAGTGATCAAAAACTAGATGACAGACAGTGCAAAATGAAAACAGATGAAATGAATTTCCGAATGGATCCTGCCAAGTTTCATTTTCTCCACAAGTTCTTGGAAAGCCCAGAACCTATTCCCATGTGCACAGCCAGAATTTGCAGATTCTGCTCTTTACCTCTTCATCCTGCCATCTGACAGTTTGCCAAGTCCTGTGTGCTGCAGAATGATTGTGAAGAGAGGTCTGTTTATTATGGTACCGAGATCATTCTGTCAGACTTCATAGCCTAATTTTTATATGGAGTATAAATAAAATATAATAATATATAAATATATATGTACACATGCATACATTAATTATAAAAGTTTTCAAAGTCACAGTCATTATAATTATTTCTCTGATGAAAGTAGAAAGACTGGATAATAAACGAAGTGTAATGGAAATTTGATACAAGTTTGTAGATGTGGGCTGAGGTAAAAGGTGAACATAAGCAAGAGATCCTTTTACTCGTCCGATATGAAAAAAGATTCTCTGTGGAATACGTTTCAGACAGGCATGGAGAATTTATTTTTAATCAGCTTTAAAATACAGTCTATAATAAGCGTGCCCTTAGGCAGTTATACTGTGCATGCCATCATAAAAAGAAGGAAAAAAAAAGAAAAAATATTACAATGAAACTTAAGAAAAATGGTCAACTGGGTGCTAGATTTTTTAATCTATGATTGTCTTTGCTTCTGCTGAGGATTCCTATATCATCTTTTCATCAGGAGAGTTTGGCAAAGCCACTCAGCGGGTGCTGTATGTTGAGAGCCACAAAAATCAATATAGGGAATATGAAGGCAATTTTTAAAAGCTAATGTGTGAAACATTAAAAATCCATGCAGTATAAACCATGTATAATCTTAGCAACTCCCTGGCTTAAATGGATCAAACAGCAGAAATTGTGGTATATTGCACACTAAAGTGAAATAATCTTTAAGGCTGAAGATTGATTCTTTTGGGAAAGTATTTACAATATGGTGTATTAAGCACTTTGGATAGAAATAACATGCCTTCTCATAACAGGGATATACACTTGTGAAAGAAAACTGGACAGTGATCTCATGAGCTAAAGGAAAGGATCCAAGCTTACAGGGGAAAAGCTCAAAATTTATGCCTTTTCATAAGAAAATTATTGGATAGTTTTCATTTCAGAGTGTAACATCATTCAATTAGAGCTTTTAATTAGGACATATTAGTTGCAAATTTATGTGGTGTTTTCTTGGAGACAACATATGTCATATGCACTGAAATTATTTTGGTTAAACCTTTATAAACCTCTTAAGCATCTAATGAGGTCCAGTGCTAGAAGAAAAAATTGCCTTTGGCAGAGTTTCCATGTATCAAAGATATCCCACTAAAATCGACGTGATTGTTCTGGGGAAAAAATAGTGCAAAACACCAAAGCATGCTACAGTCTACCCCAAAGAGATGAGAGATGGGGAGTATTTCTGTCTTGGCTGGGTAGCTGGAAACATGAAGAACAGAGAGATGAGGGGACATGCCAAGGTTATGTACAAAGTCTTTGTCAAGGCAGGATCTAAATATACATCTTGAGAGTCCTAGAGGGCACAATATTGTCTCATTTTGAATTGAAGTACTCTTTCTAATTCAGTGCAATCTTCCAAAACAATTATAGCCTACAGCATATGCACAATATCATTGAAAAAAATTAGCATGTGTTTTGTGTAAAATTCCCAGCACAATTATAATCCTAGCATACTAGTAAGAAATCAAGAGTAAAGAGGTAGGTAAAAGAAAATAGCAATACACAGAAAACATTGAGAAATTGAAAAATTAGAAAATCTCTACCAAACCCCAAATAGAGAGCTGAAGCAGACATTCTTACCCTCAACCCTACTTGTCCCTGTACTGGCTGACCAGATTTAAAGGGCAAAGGAATCAAAACGTGAGCCTAATTGGAACTTTTCTCAGTTTCTGTGCAAATACTTACACAATGTATCCAAAGAGATGTACTTTGCTACTTTGCCATAGGAATAATATATTCCATGGCTCCTTAATTATTTCATTGAGACCTATGGAAGTCCCTGGTTAAAACTTTTGCTGTGATGCAAAGTCACACTTTTTATTATTGAACAGTTTTGTATTGTGAGTTTTGTATTTGAAGAATTTTAACTGGAACATTAAAAACCTTCTTCAAAACAGAAGCGTATTAAGTACAGAACACATTTGCATAAGGCTTCTTAAGAGAGAGAGTGTGATTAAAAATGCCCCTACAACATCTAAAATACCTGCTAGCAGTCAAGAACTGAAGGAGGAAAATGAAATTCTTCAAAATATAATCAACTCCTGTGCTGTAATATTAAAGAAAAAATAACAAAATTTTCAAAAATGTCCAGGGGAAAGAAAAACAAAAGACTGAGAAAGATTTTTGAATAACAGAGAAGTAGAAACAATCACTAAGTACTTAGGCATGGCAAAACTACTGTGTAAACACTTCTCTTCATACTTATAATAGGAATTAATCAGAAGCAAAAATGTATTGCATACAAAACCCAAAAAACAAAGGGAAAATGTAAAACTGATCTTCAATGAAGGGAATGTAAACAAGTACTTAAATTAACCAAAGAATACTTCAGCATCTGAAGGGTTCTGCTACTTGGGGACAAGGAACTAGCAGAGTTGATAGCAGGGGGCATCTGACTGATTTTGCAGATCAGGCTCCACCACCCAAATATTAAACAAAATGTAGTGCTCGAGCTTAAACAGAGAGGAAAGAACAAGTGACCAGGATATGTAAACTTTTAACCTGGCTTTTGTTCCAGGTGAAGAACCTGAAAAGATCACAGAGGAATTAATTTATGAGAACTGATGGAGTGGAAAGCATCTCAGTGGAATCAGCTTGCGTTTGCTGAACTCAGGCTAACATCACCAATCGACTTTTTCCACATACTGAACTGGGCAAAAAAGGATGAGGTAAAATTAATCTGGACTGCAGCAAGATGTTTTGATCTAGTTGCAATCAGAAGAGCCACTGAGATAATGGAGATGAATTGCTGGCTCAAGATGATGATATGGTGGGTGGTGATTAGTTTTCAGATAGAGAATTATCAGGCCGAGTCATGGTTCAGCTCAGCCAGCACTGTACTACATAATCTCTAGTGATTTTAAGGCAGTGATTAATTTGGTCTTGGCCAAATCTATTGTTGGAATTGGGAACAGCAATAAATATTTTCTTAGAGTTACTGTTATATACATTAAAAGCATCTGAGGGGTACTCTGGGTATTGATGGAGCAGCAGTTATGAGCTCTTATGTCAAGGAATGGAAGAGATAGTGAGTCACAATTTATAAAACAATTTTTAAGTGTTACTTAGAAAATGATTACAAATATAGTGATAGGGGAAAGGTAGTGAGTAAAGGAGAAGAATACACATAAAATGGCCACTGAAAAGCCAGTTTTCTTCTGGAATGAATATAGGGGGACATAAGCTATGCTTATTGCATAGTAATGTGTATTCAGCTTGAGCTGAGTACAAAGGACCACCTAAGCAGAAGCACTTGCAGTTTCTCACTGCTTCCAGGAGTGTGACAGGCTGTGTGTGGTACTGAGTGGAGAATTCAGGTCAGCAGTGTTCCCAATTCAGAAAGAAGCTTCAAAGCAATTCTAAATGGCCTAAATTGCATTTAGAATACCACAAAATATGCATTTTGTGTCCAGTGGATTTTTTGGAAATGACATCACAAAAGGAAAAGTGGTTCCTGAAATGGAAATTTAACATGAAGTGCAGATTTCCCTAGCCAAAATGCCATTGAGCCTCTGTCTCCACAAGAGTCTTACAGAGGCTCTACTTTCACTGCCAGCAGCACCATTCCACATAGCCCTATTCTTTATCCTCCACTTTAATGCCCAGGATAGGATTTAGAGAAGAGCAAAGTACATTACTTTGGAGATTGAAATAATTAATTTGCACTTGGGTAGGGGGAACATACAATAACCCTGCCATTTTTAGTTCTGCACTGAGCTTCAGCTGCTTCTCCCCAGGTAGGGAACAGCCTCTGGGCTCTTTGTCTTACTATTTCCCATGCTGGTCACCATTCTGATGCTCAGGATACTGGTGGAAGGACAGATAACAGCTCCTAAGAGAGCTGATCACCTTATGAATGCTCTGTACCAGCCCTACTTTCTTAACAACTGGATTGGTTTGATGGGGGAAGAAAGACTTCAAACCCAGAAATGCTGGCAGTAGCAAAGCTATTTGCCTAAGTATGATTTGCCTAAGTATGTTCATTCAGAAATCAGTCATCCCAGTTCCAGTCCAGATCTGCTAGGACTGGAATAACAGTCTTTGTTGTTCAATGTTTTCTTGATTTTTCCTTTAGACATACAAAATTTTGAATTCCCATACCTCTAACAGGATGTGTTTTTACTTTTTCCTGGCTCCACTTCCTGGCAGGAAACTGGATCAGCCTCTCTGCATTTAATGTAAAAAGAGATAAAAGAGTCAAGGTGGTGACTTTGGACAATATTTTGCCATTATTTATTTCACAGTATTTTCTTTTTAACAGTAGGTACTATTTCCAGAGTATTTCCCCAGCATTTTTAGTGCTTATTCTCTGGGAAAATGAAGAAAAATAAAAACTTTTTTTGGGGTGTCAGCCATCCTGACAAAAAAGGCAAAGAAACCAAGTTGGCTTTATTTTTGCGAATTAACCATATGCCTTATATCAGTTGGAGATGTGCCCCATTGAGAGGAAATAATCACCCCTGATTTTGTGGAGATCTATGCCAGGCTGTGGGCTTGGCTTCTGGTCTGTACACACAACATTTATTGATGCTTACAGGTTTGTTGGAATTATTCCTCTATGCTTATGCTGACAGACCAAAATAGATGGGAAAAAGAAGAAATATTGGTTTAGCCTTACTTCCACAGAAGGGACTTATATCATAGCATACCATAATATAAATGCAATAATATAAACACAATATTACAAGATTGTGGTCCAAACACAGTGGTGTTCACATATCTTGAGACAGTTTAAAGAGAAACTTATCCTTTTCCTACCCATTGGAATAATGAGCACAAAGATTCTGACCCATAAACATTTGTGCACAGGTTCAATTTTTATTACTAATAGTAATCAAATCTTTCCACTGGCCTCATCACATATTTAAAGTTGAGTATAAGACCTAAGAACTCACAGGGACAGAAATATGAGTCAGCGTTTACATGGAGAGAATTGAGGTCCGGAGGGATGCTGTTGCCAGGAAGTGACTATATATCAGAAGAAAAATTGAATTCAGACCTCTGAGATACAACTAAATCACAAGAGCACATTTCCTCTATTTAATCATTAGATAAAAAGTGAGGTTGAAGAAAAACTTCAATTTGTTTAGAAACATTTTTGCCTCCATTTTGGGACCAGATTTCAAAAACAGTACCTTTATCAAATTCAGAAGGGTGAGTGCCCACAGAAAGTGCCAGTGGGAGATTGTGATTTCCCATTTGCTTGTTGTTTTTTTTTTTCTCCTCTAGCAAGAATTCCTAAAATAATCTAAAATATCTGTTGTTTATATCTGAAGAAGACAACAGTTTAAAATATGCATACTTGTTTCTAGTGAGTTGAAAGCACAATGTAACTACGATTTTATTGCCATATCTTTTGTTCTCTGGGTTTCTGTTTCAAGGGTTTGATCAAAATTAATGTGGTCTCTCTACCCAATGGCATTTATTTTGGTTATAAGATTAGAAATGTAAATTTGCAATAAAAGAAGAAAATAGGAAGCTGTTTTTAATGAATATTTTACACATGACTAATTAACAGAATCCCCTACAGGAATTTGGAAGTAATAAGGAATTGACTGAAAATAAATTAAAAATTAATAAAGGGGTCTCCAAACAACTTTGTTTATGAGCATTACCAGTTGCATTCTTAGTTATGAATATTTCAAGCTGCTTTACTATTCAGGATGTTTTATTCTTGGAGTGCTCATAATTTTAGAGGTGATTAGGCAAAAAAAGGAGAACAACACAAAACAGAATGTCTGGAAATGATAAAGCCTACCTGGGGAAAACTCGCTAATGCACAAATAATGGCTTAATATCCATTGTTTTTGTCTAGTAATACCTGTGGTATGATGTTCCGCTTAATCCTCATCTTCTAAATGGCTGGAACAGAAATGCTCGCTAATTCATTGAGAAAAATGAAAAACTTCTCCCAGATATCGTCTTAAGACAAGAACTGCAGTGATGCAGCTGTGCACAGTCATTAAAGAATGTTGGCTGAGCCTGGAGAGGGCTGTGCCCTGGTCTGGGGCTGTGCCCTGTGCCTGGGCTGTGCCCTGAATTGGGGCTGTGCCCTGTGCCGGGGCTGTGCCCTGAATTGGGGCTGTGCCCTGAGTTGGGGCTGTGCCCTGTGCCGGGGCTGTGCCCTGTGCCGGGGCTGTGCCCTGAATTGGGGCTGTGCCCTGTGCCGGGGCTGTGCCCTGGTCTGGGGCTGTGCCCTGTGCCGGGGCTGTGCCCTGAATTGGGGCTGTGCCCTGTGCCTGGGCTGTGCCCTGAATTGGGGCTGTGCCCTGGTCTGGGGCTGTGCCCTGTGCCTGGGCTGTGCCCTGTGCCGGGGCTGTGCCCTGAATTGGGGCTGTGCCCTGAACTGGGGCTGTGCCCTGGTCTGGGGCTGTGCCCTGTGCCGGGGCTGTGCCCTGTGCCTGGGCTGTGCCCTGAGTCGGGGCTGTGCCCTGAATTGGGGCTGTGCCCTGAATTGGGGCTGTGCCCTGTGCCGGGGCTGTGCCCTGAATTGGGGCTGTGCCCTGAATTGGGGCTGTGCCCTGAATTGGGGCTGTGCCCTGTGCCGGGGCTGTGCCCTGAATTGGGGCTGTGCCCTGTGCCGGGGCTGTGCCCTGTGCCGGGGCTGTGCCCTGAATTGGGGCTGTGCCCTGTGCCGGGGCTGTGCCCTGTGCCAGGGCTGTGCCCTGAATTGGGGCTGTGCCCTGAATTGGGGCTGTGCCCTGAGTTGGGGCTGTGCCCTGGTCTGGGGCTGTGCCCTGAATTGGGGCTGTGCCCTGAGTTGGGGCTGTGCCCTGTGCCGGGGCTGTGCCCTGTGCCGGGGCTGTGCCCTGAATTGGGGCTGTGCCCTGTGCCTGGGCTGTGCCCTGAACAGGGGCTGTGCCCTGTGCCAGGGCTGTGCCCTGAATTGGGGCTGTGCCCTGAATTGGGGCTGTGCCCTGTGCCAGGGCTGTGCCCTGAATTGGGGCTGTGCCCTGTGCCTGGGCTGTGCCCCGGGCCAGGGCTGCTGCTGCTGCTGCACTTGGAGCTGTGGTGGGGATGGGGCTGCAGCACCGAGCTGGGTGTCAGGCAGTGTATGACCTGCTCAGAAGGACTCTGCTAATGGCAGAAAGCATGGGCATCACCCAGCTATTCTGCTCCCATTTTTTTCTGCTAAACCCATGCGTTAAAGTGCATTGCAAGATAATGGTGCAAAAAATATACCTTTATATGTTTACAGTGTATCTTAATTTATATCAGTATAACAGAAATATTACCTGGGGAGGGTGGAGGGGAAGCAGAAGCACACAAATGCCATGTGTTCTCATATGCCTAATGTAATGTTTTACCTAGGTTAAAAGTCTTTGAAATAAAAGTGATTTCAATTCTCCTGCATTGTCTTTGATACAAAAACTGATATTAAAAAATTCATCAGAGGACTAAAGCTAAATCATCCAACAACTTTAGCTGAGGAAGGTCAGAACATAGACCTGAAGAATAGAAAAGGAAATAAATGACCACTTCAAAAGAAATAAATAGATCCCCTCCCCTATTACATGATCTGAGATGATCCAATCAATCTAGGTATCCTAATATCAAACATAAATTACAGCAAAACTAGAATAAAACAGTAAACATTGACTGAGGGTTTCTGGTTTCTGTGTTTTTTTTTTTTTTTTTTTTTTTTTGTTTCATTTGGTTTGTTTTTTTTGTTAATTTAAAACAAATGAAACCATGGCAGGTTTTGCTCAGCTGGTCATTTTCTTCTCTCTGAACTTTAAGGACTGAAGCTTCTTCTTGGGTAATATGCACCAGGAACAGAGTTCCAAAAACATGACACAGTGGATTTTTTTTTTCCAAGCAGTGGTGCTTCCTGCTAATTCCAAATAGTCACGGAGAAGATACTTGGTATGTGTATTCAGAAGTAAAGAACCAATTCATTCAGTGTAATCAGTGAAGACTGATGGTTCCCTCAACAAGAGCTTGATGATCACTGCCCAGAATGAAATGAACAGCACAATATTTTCGCAAACTTGTCCTACACAAATAAGAATATAATAGTGCTGCTACTACTAGTAATAAAAATTAATACATTTGGTCACATATGGAAAGGGAAGTCACACATTAATATAGGAAACTCTAACTCTTCAGTGGCACAGAACAAAAAACTTTTTCCTAGCTAAGTGTTTGGGCAAGTATCATTCCCATTTTGCTTCAGTTTCCAGGAATATACGTCTCACAGAGGGTGCATGTCACCAGTGTTTGATGGCTCTTTTCAAAGGCTGTATCAGACAAGATGTATGTGTCTTATTCTTTTCCCCACTGCCCAGGGACACAAAAGAATAACAAGAGAATTCTGCTACCTCCCATGATAAAATAACCCATAGAAAAACAAGATTTAAAAAAAATGAAAACCCAATCCCCCTTTTAATTCAATAATTGCTTTTACGCTCTCCCTGCCACCTGAGAAGTTTAAGGCATCTTAAATCATGAACTTACATTTAGGGTGTGACCTCCTCACTTGGAAAAAATCTGCAGATCTCTTGGGAATAAAGAGAATGATGATTCCATCATCATCAAATGCAAAATCCCTTTAAGTCAGTAAGAGCACATTACACTTCAGGCCTGGCAGTTCTCAATAAAATTGCAAGTTTCTGTTTCAATGCATGGAGGAACAAGAACTTTTCCATCATACAGAGGAAGACCACATATTTCTCTGATCAACAGCACAGACTAATTAATTTTGTTTAAGTTTTCTAAAACAGAAATACTTCCCTGTGTCTTGCAGGATGAAACCTGAAAAAATTCATGGTCAGATTTGGTCTTAGGCAAACTCCAATGAAACCTAGGAAAGCTCCTAAGTCTCTGAATTCCTATCTGAACATGACAGTCTTCAGATATCCTGTGCTAATAATTTTAAACAATAGGTACTTTTGAAAAGTCAAGGAATTCTCTCTGACTGTGAAGGCACTCTGATCTTTTTTTTCCATTGCCCTTGTCTAACAATGAACCAACTAAATACAGCTTCAAACAGTTTTTACCAATCTTTAAATGTGATGTGTTTCTTAAAAATTAGTAACAGATTATGATGATGAGTTATCAGTAAAAGCTTTTAAATAAAACCTAAAATATATCCACATTGTAAAAAGAAATTGTAACTTCTGAGTTTTATTGATAAGACCATTTATTAATGACTTTGGAGCTGATTTGCTCATTTGGAGATAAGCTTCGAACAACATTTGTCGGATATTCATTCAATTCTCCACAGCCTTTGTTCATTCCCCTCTTCCTAATGGAAACACTGTTTTTTGGTTTTTTTTTCTTTTTCTTCTTTTTCTTTTAAGGTAGAAAATCACCTTGTATGCTTCAGAGTGGCCTGCAAAGACTAGACTGAAACAATGGCTGACACTGAAACATCAATAGCTGCCAGCAAACACTAGCCAGGAGCCAAACCACTGGCACGGAGCGGAAGCAATAAGACTGTCCTTCCTGTTGGGAACGAGCGGTGCGCGCGGACCTGTGCGCGGGAGAGCTCTGGGAGCGTGGTGTCACCGCCAGCGTAATCGCGACAGAGCCGGAGTGGCCGCGGGTGCGCGACCAGCACCTGGGAACAGCTGGACTCACAGATGCTCCAAGGTTGCTAGACAGGCTTGTGGTGAAATTCATGGATTTTTAACAAATAACAAACCTACAGCTATTCCAGCTGTGAATAGGCAAGTTGCAAATAAGAGTTTGAGGTTCCAGGCCAATTCTCCCCAGAGCTACAAGGCAGAGTGGTGGAACGCTGTGTGACTGCAGTGCTTTTTCCCACAGGAGTGGTGGCAGGAAGGAGGTGCAGCCTCTCCTCCCCTCCCTGTAGCACTACAGACCATGCATAAAATTCAGCACCAAATTCAGCTGTGTCTTTACATAACCAGCTGCCAGACTGTAAACATTTTGAATGTCAAATCTTTCAAACCACTCTACCAAAGAAGAAAACCGTGCCTTCAGAAAAATAGAAAGATCAAATACAGACCCTGATTGACGCTTTGCAAGAGTTCTTCTTCAAAACAAGCCCCAAAAACCAAAAGAGCAATTTGTTTATATTTTCTAAGGTTTTGTTGTACTCATTCTTTAGAAAACTGGCAAATTTTCCTCACAAGACACATGTAACAAGTAGACATAAGCCAGACTTCTCAGGTCATACTGTTTTGTTCAAGAAAACTGGAAACAAATAGAACAAGAAGTGAAAAGTGAATGAAAATGTTGAAGTCTCTTATGTATAATTTCTTCAGGTTCTCACCTTACAATGAGTCTTCAGAGCAGCTATTACAGGGTCTAACTCTACAATTCATATTTAAAATAAAGCATCAAGCAGGTGAGCAGTAGAGGTAGCAGTAATTTGCACTAGCCATCGTGGAAATACTTACAAATGATAGCTCTAATGGACTCATATGACTAAAAAAAAGAAACTATTCAATGCTGGAAAATAACATGTAAAAGAGTCTTGTGAGGGCATACTAATTGTGTACACACTGAGTCATGCTCCATGGGAGAAACAAAATTCCTTCACTTAAAAAATAAAAATAAAATAAAAAGGACTAGTAATGATTTGAAAGCAGAAGTCTGTCCATGCATAAAGAGCTAAAACTATAAAAAATATTGAAAAATGTGTTTAATTGACATTTCTGTCATCTGTTCTATTTTAATCTTCAATTAGGAGCCAAATCCAAAGAAAAAAAGGGTTTTGGCTCTGAGTCAAGTTAAATTTTACTGGATTTAGTTCACTTTTATCAAGTGCAGTTTCAATGCCTTTTATTTATTTATTTATTTATATATCTATTTTAATGGCTCAGTCTTTTATAGCACATCTTGCATACGTGGGTGAGTTTTAGATCAGGAATAAAGCAATATAGATTGACATTTCCAGTAAAAGCTATAGAAATGTTATGAAACTCTGACATGCCTTCCTATCATCCCCACTTCTCCCTTCCCCAAACAACAGTAATTTCTGGTAGTTGTTTGGACCCATTGTCTCTCCAATGCATGAAGAATTTTGAATTCTGGCAAAAGCAATGATAAGATAAAATTGAGTCTTTTATTTCAGTCTCCCAGTAGAACTCTTCCCACAACAAATTGAGCATAATTTCCTTTCCTATAATGAACCTAAACCATGGTAAGTTTATGTCTCTGCAGCCACCACCCTAGCTTCTGTCCTTTCCCCAGATTTCCTACTTGCATGCTGTCAAGACCAACAACTCAGGCTATTTTTGACCTGGTGGATGCTTTACCTTCCCCGTCTCCTTCTCTGAGATCTGGTCACTCTTGTGGACTCAAAATTTCTGGGAGTGCAGGTGGTGCACTGTCTCTGACCGTTGCTGTTGTGGATCATACATCCCATTGGAATTATTCCAAACTCTCATGGACCCCTACATGTCAAAATTCACACCCAAAACAAATTGGGGGGCCCATAAGAAACCACTGTCTGTGATCTACTTGCTACCTGAAAGCCTTGCTAATAAATCTTTAAATAAGATTTAGCTAAGATACAGCTTTGTAGGACCCTTACTTGGAAAGAAAAGGTTGTAAGATGTGAGGAAGTCCCAATAAACTTTTGTCTTTAATGACAGTACACTGACAGGGACAGAGCTTTTCAGAACAAAACCAACTATTTGCTGTAGCTGTGAGCTTGAACAAGGTGTATTTTATTGTTTATCTTCCTTGTTGCATTACCCAGGGACTGTAATGTAATTTGCTGGTGCCACCTGCCCTATTCAAATACATTAAAATAAGGATTCTTTGTTGTATTCTGAAGAACATAGCCACTTTGTCCTTTGATCTCAAGCTTGTATTAAAAATCATGTTTGGATGCTTGATTTGTTTTTACAATAAGTAAGCAGGCAGTGTTTTGCAGTGGGTTTCCATAATCAGATATTCACTTCTATCAGGCGCTTTTAAATAAAGTATAAAGTGTTGGCATGGAGGAAAAGTACAAAGCTATTCTAAAAGGAAGCACACTGATTAAAAATGAATAAATAAGTTCAAATAATGAAAGACTATAAAATAACCCAAAATCTACATTCCAAAGCAGGCAATACATGAGGATCACAACATGTTTACCTTAAGTTTCTATTTAACTCTACTGACAGCTATTCCCAGTAACACTGAAATAATGGTAACACACCTTTCATTCTCTTTCCCTTATATATGTACATATATAAATATATGTATGTGTGTGTTATGACACATAGATACTAGTACTAGCATTTCTTCTATAAACTTAACTTGGATTAAGGCCTCAGCCCTGCAGCCTGGGAGATTGAATTACATCATCCCAGAGCTTTCAGCGGATGGTATTTCCGTGCTCACAAGAGCTGAATCCCAGGTATTAAACTGAGAGAGGTTAAGTGCTTACACCTGTCTTGCCTGGGACCCTCCTGCTTTGATACCATTTTTATCTCCTTGTAAGAGATAATTAAGCCCCAAAACCACTTTCATGGAAGACCTTTGAGCACTCATTTACATCAGATCAGGGCTGGAATCTGTAGATTGCTGATCAAGACTCTTTCTCTTATAACATCAAAGTATTTCTTTTTTATTTCATGAACAGTCCTTGAAACTGCTCCTCTATCCACTAAAAACCATACTAGAGCCAATTAAGCTGTCATATGAAATTGATTGGGCATTAAACTGAAAAATCTATGTTTAAAGCCTTGCCTTCATGCAAGCTGGCTTTACAACTGGACTGACCTATAGCAAATAGTCAAGACCATCAGAAATTGTATGATGGACCATTGTTTAAATAGAAACTTGCAGTCAGTCAGAAGAGTTTGCACTTCATTGATCAGCTAAGATGAGAAAAAAGATCTGTAAGTGCAAGTGTGAAAATAAGGGGAGTTCTAACACATCTCATTTACCTAGACCAAAAACTAGAATGCCTGGATTCCTCAATACTATGGAGCTGAATTTAATGGTTCAGTAGACCAAAATACTGCCCTAAACAATCTATAGCCAAAACCTCAGAAAAAAGAAAGGGCTCAACATCTGTCATGAGCATTTCTAAATAACATGTTGTAGCAAAACTGTTGTGCATTACACACACACACTCAAAAAACTGAATTACTTTTTGCATTAATATTGGCCATTCCAAAGGTACACAGGAGGTATAAATGTTACATACTTTTCAACATATATTATATTATCAGTCATATAGAGCAGTTACAAATATATCTGGAAGAAACAGGAGAATCGAGTGTAAAAACTGTATAAACTGGAGGGTTGCATTTTGGCCAGTAGCATCTCTTATTCAATGCCTTATCAGGTAGAAAGCTCTCCTTCCTGGTGAAGGGTACCCTGAGGGAGGAAAACTCAACACTGTAAATACACTGAATGATTTCTTTTATAATGGTGTATTACTAATGACTCCCTAGTTAAATTTGGGTTGAGATTTGCATTTAAATCAAGGCTGAAACAGCCTTATTTCACACTTTAATGGTTGAGTAATCTCTAAATTTGGCACAGTAAACTTCAGAGTAGAATTTTGCTAGTCACTTTCTTTAGTAAATATTTACTACACAGTTATTAAATATTTGCAAATGAAAGTTGCAAAGGAAATGGCTTTCTTTTGTGTCTTATTTTCTTGGATTTTACAGTCCTCAAGTCCAGCAAACTTCACAAATACCTAAGTGCATACATGTGTATGTGCACACTTTACAGTCTTTCAGGTATTTTTTACCTGGTAAATTACTGCCAACATAGACACTCTGGAAATTCTGAATGAAGCACAAACTGCTGTTTTGCCAAACCAGCCAACCAGCCTACTGGAGCTGTATGTAGAGGAGACCCTTCATCCAGGCTCTTTTTTTGTTAAAAATAAGTTTCTTGTTCCTTGGGTTCACTAGTCCTTTTTTCCTGTGTGGAAAAAAGGCAGCTCACCACATATATCACATCATATCATCATTACTGTATTACTGCTTGTTACAACCATGGATTTTTTTTATTGTATACTTTGGTCCATAAAAAGGATACAATCATAACTGTAATGGGAAAATTACACTGTTTTGTTACAGAGATATGCACATAACAAGTTGATAGAATTAGAGAACTTACCAAAAGCTAATCATGAGGACTGGAAAAGCGGGTTGTGAAATTGCATAAGATCTGAGTGAATAATGTAGTTCTTCATTCCTGCTTTGAATATTTTCATTGCAAGCCTCCTGTTAGCCCCATAACTCCTTCACTTTCTCACCATTTTTATTCCAATGGCCAAAATCCCCTCTGCCTCAATCCAAGGTGCTTCACCACTCAGATATGAGATGTTTCTTTTGTACTAAGCCAGAAGAAATTCACCAGACTGAAGACAGACAAGAGGTGAGGATTTGAATTAGACTAAGTTTAACGTGGGTAGGGTTAAGGAAGAGGCCAAGGAGAGAAATAATAAATCAAATGCCAGCAGAATATCAGGTAACTTCAGAGCTTATTTGCCTTTCATAGCTGGTATTACTGGGATGTACAATCCAATGACCCCATCCATGGAAAAGAAAGCAAACAACAAACCTGTATGGACTTCATACAGTGTAGCAAATGTACGGTTTAATGTATAATATTTCAATTGGCTTATGAATAATGAGTCAAATTTCTCTTTGATTAAGTAGTGCTGGATTAGGAAACGAGTAGCCTCAGATCAAACAGCTTGTGGAAAGAATTAGCACAATTCTTGAGAAGCCTAGCAACTAGCAAAAAAGAAAAAAAGAGAGAGAGAAGAGTGCAACAAAAAGTTCCCAGCTTCAGAAAGGCAGCGAGACTCTAAAGAGCAGTGAACCTTGGGTGCAAGTGAGAGGTTGCCACATCCCGCCCCATGAGAAGCACTGAAAAGCTGCCACAGGGATTTTCTCCTCTGTCCATCGTGTTTCCTCCAGTTCCTCTACTGTTTGTCTCTGTGAAAGATCCCTTTTTTTTCAATTACATAAAAGGACAAGAAGAGATAAAAGATGGGTCCAGGAAGTTATGCTGCCCAGATAATGACCCTTTCTTTGTTAAAATTCCTAAATGTGAAATCCCAAAGAGAACAAATTCAGCCTCTCATCTTCTATTTCCCTTCCTCCTTTTGTCCATGTTGCTGTCAGTCTCTTTGACACATTATTCTTCAAACACTCCCTATCAACTCTAATATTTCCCAAGAAGGAGACTCTTTTATGTTCTTCATCCTCATGAAGACACCATACATTTCTTTGGGTCAATGAACAACTTTCTCTCTGACCATTCAACCTGACGAGTAAATTACACTCAGACTTTAGAAGAAAATAATACATCTATGACCAAGATCAAACAAAACCCATACTAGCAGTGTCTGATTCACCATGGGACCTTTACTCATTTCAGTGTTACTGGAAATATAGCTTATCAATGTTAACTAACCTAAATATTTTCATGCTTTTAAAATCAAGTGGAAATTTTAAGATTTCAGTTATCCCTTAGAAAGCCTGTGATTACTTCTTGCAGCTTCCACTGACACAGCAGCATTTAAAGAGAAAAGCTGCCAGGCCAAGCATAGACCAAAGGAACGTGTAAATTATCTATTCAGAAGCCCTAGCTGGCTGCAAAAGAGACAACATTGGTGCACTTTAAGTGAGTGCAAATGACAATAAAGTGCTGTAGGTCATGGAAGGGAAAGCAAGTGACTGTCAGAAAAAAGCCCAGTGGTGCAGTATAGGCAAAGTAGGAGACAACTGAAGTGATGAATATTTAGATACAGGTCTGAAAACAAAGATTTCCATGGTAACTTAATTTAATTTTTTTTTCTGGAAAAATTTGAAAATCATTATGGCTGAAACAGAAATTGAACTATAGGTTTCTCTTGAAGCCTTTATTTAGGCTAGGGTTCACAATTTAGTTCCTGTCCAGCATCATATACCAAAAAGGCAGCTAAAATGAGTAAATATTGCGTGGTTGTCTTAATATTTGAAGGTTTAGGTGCATAAAGGGTGTGGCATACACAAGGTAAGTAATATAAATCTAAGATATCAAGGTTATATGTGGGATTTCAAGTTTAAAGTACATTTCACTGAGATGGGCATAGCTTACCCAGCTACTGCATAGTATATACAGCAAAAAAGCAGAAGGAGATAGGAAATTTCCTATGAAAACCAGGACAGTCACTGTCTTTTCTAAACTACTTAAAAACTAAACAAATTTTTAGACATCATTTATTGTAGTTTTATACAATATTACTGATAAATAAATTATTTGTTTTTATAAGAACAACTGTGCTATGCTGTAAGCTGAAAGACTTAGTGTTAAGCAACCTGTTACTACAGTATACAATTCCTTAGTTGAATCAGAATTACAGCTTAATACAGGTATTTCACACAGCTAAAAACAGGTAACTGGGACACAAAAAATAATAGAAAGGTCTTATCATCGGATACTGTGTCTTCCTGCAATAAAAACAAAAACAACAGTGATTCATAGTTGTGCAGAGAGATGCTTAGCTGCTGAAACATCCTTTACTGGTATTTTTGGTCCCGTAAAGATGTTGAAGATGTAAGTCTTCATTAAAATGTTTAACTCTTGGAGATGTTTGAGTAATCTGTATTTTAGAGAGAATTTATTTTTCATTTTTTAAGTTTTTTCCGATTCTGGAATTTCTATTTTTTTTTCTGTCCACAGAAATAATTGCATGCTTTACAATCTGTGATTAGAAATAGTATACAGAATACATATCCCTTTTCTCAGAAAACTTTGAAATACTGAGTGGAAATTCAAACTCTTCAAAGAGTTTGTTTCCTGACAGAGTATGTAAGATGCTTTCTGCTCATACTTTGATAATCACTTAATTCTATTAGTCCATCTAATCCATTTTCTTTTTCACATCAAACTTTCTGCCTTAGTATAGAAAGTGTGATGGTGTACTTTTCCTTAAGTAAAATAATATTTTCCACATCAAAAAACTATACACATAGAATCGAGTGTGGAGCTGAAAAGAAAATTGTGAATAACAAATTCGCTGAAAAACTCAGCAAATCAAATAACCCCCCCTTCCTTTTTAAATGGGAGGAGAAGACTTATTAGCAAATTCAGGCTGACATATGAAAATATTTTTACTCAAAAAATGAAACATTTTGTTTTGACACCATTTGAAATTGACACATTCCTTTATGGAAATACCAAAATCTTTCACTTTGACATTTTCTAAGATAATATTTCTGAATTTTTATTTTGAAATTAATTTTTCATTTGAAACAGGCTCAAAAAAATTAAATAAGCTTTAAATGAGGAAAGTACTCTGCTCAAGGTAAAAGAAAATTCCATATTTTGATGAGAACACATAAAAGGAACATTTTCCAGTTTTCAGTATTTGTGGACCTTTACTTTTCCTCTAAATTTTAGTTTGCTTAAATCTGTTGCTTATAGTCAGAACCTAAAACAAATGCTATGGTTCATCCACTTTCATTGATCTCCACCACTTGACTTCAGCTGGGCCACAATGTTTATTAAATGAACAAAACTCTATATTCCCTGTTTAGAAAGGAGAAGACCACAGGAAGAGAAAGGGACTGCTGTCATCAGCAGTGTGCCTATGTGTGTCCCTGACTGTCCATTCCTCCCTCCCCCGCTCACAGCTGATTCCCCATTTTCCATCTGTTTAATTTGCTTAAGCAGTTAATTAATTTATAGGCAACTTGTGTCAATATGTTTAGTTAGCAAGTAGCTGTCACAGGAGTATCCCATCTCACTAGTGGGAAGACGATTTCAGTTGTCAGATGAGAATTTAATGATGTAAATGCTGGTATTTTGTCAGAAATCCTACTTTGCATCACGGGAATAGGCACAGGACATCTTTTCTACCTTTTGTTTATAGTGGAAGGATACAGCCCTGTCCTCATGGGAGCTGCCCACTGGGGAGGGAAGGGCATTTTACCCCAGAATTTACAGGATCAGTTCAAAACAGGCATACCAAGGCAGGAGTTTTGTTGTTTATACTTTTTAGAGAAAAGTTCTAGAGACTGTCAGTGCCTCTCTGAACTATGAGCTGGTTTTTTTTATGTTTTTACAGGCAAAGAAGAATTTCCCTCATTGATTCTCTGAAAATCTTTCCTTCCTCTGAACTCTGTTCCCATTTCATATTCGGTCATTTCCTATTTCACAGGTACTCTGGGTTCTTTCACTAGAGTGGCCCATTCATGCATGGAGACATTTCTTGTCAAATCAGGCTTGAAATACCACTGCACTTTTGCTTTTATTAACCACCTTTACATGATAATCATCACCTTGCTTGCTGTGACTCAGCACTGAGCATTAGTGATCTATGTACAGGAGATCACTGCAGTTGGTGTAAAAAGTGGGTTTTTCCTTCTCCTCCCTGATAATTAAAGCTTTGCTTAGATGGCAGGAGTGAAAATATTAACACCTGGAAATGAGGGAAAAACAAACAACATTGTTGAGTTTCATTATAACTAAGAGCTTGACTAAAAGGAACATCAGTGCAATTAGAGTGTAATCCAAAGCCCATTAAAGTCATTGGGAATCAGTCCACTGAATTAAATAGGCTTTAGATCAGGCCCACACTGCATATCAGAATGCAGTGTTATCTGAAGGAGATTGCATTTCTAAGTGTGAATAACACTGCTGCACACAGAGCTCTGTTAACAGAAATTCCAGCTCTGTCACATTTTCTGTTTCTGGCATCCTCTTTTCATCAACATTTGTCTTGTAGCAGATTGTTGTTATTATTCTAAATCCAAAGTGCTTTTTGAAAAAGCATCATCATCATCTGGGCAGATCTGCTGAATAGTTCTATAACATAGTAGGCATGGCCATGGCCAACACAGAGCAATAATAAAAAGACACCTTGGAAATATGTCATTTTAATGTCCTATCAATTTTATAGGCATTTTAAATGTTTTGTAGATATGATCAGAACTGGCTCTATAAGTGGAAAAAAAAGCACGATCAGGGTCAGTTGCTCAGAAAGCTTGAATGTCTTAAAGAGGCCCCATGTCAAAAGGCCTTGAAATAACCATATATTCCTCCCCGTGATGCTGCCAGGAGAGGGGAGGTGACAGAAAGTATTATAATCATTAGTAACAACTTTACTAAATCTCTAAATTCATTGCTGGTATCCATTGCTGGCCCAGCTAATTATGGCAAGTCAGGATGCGACAGATTGTTGCATTTACTGAATTTAAAATGAAGAAAAGGAGTGTGCTAAGGGAGCTGGCATTAAACAAAATTCCTTCACCAACCTGTAGCACACACCAGGGTGCTGGCTCTCCTCTTCCTCTTTCATGGATGAACTTTTTTGTAGGGGTTATGCACCGTCTCTACCAGCTACACCTATGATCACCTGTGGGCAGGGGATTTGTGCAGAACTATCATACCTGGGAGAAGGTCAAGGCACCCCTGTCCTGCTGTGCTCAAGAATTCTGCCTCTAACCTCTATGGCTAATCCTGCTTTCAACATGACAGTCATTGTGGGAAAGAAAACACAAGTCTAGATAGGCTAGAAGGAAGGGGTTTTCTGACTAGGCCCATTTTTCTCACTAGACACATTTCCAGGACTTTTGTAGAAGCTGTGTTTGTAGAAGTGACAGGAAGGTAAAAGATGTTTTTGATGTTTACTATATGCCTTACCCCGGATGAGGGGACAAAGGGAAAATGTTAAGAAAGAGATGCAAAAAACCCAAGTAAAACAGTTAACTGGATGGCGGAAGCTGAGAGCATATTTCTGTTCTATACCACTCAGTCTGACAGGCAAGAGAAAAGGTGGTGGCTCTCTGGGGTTGAAGAAGGCGATGAGTGGAAGAGCCTATCAGTCTCTAACCTAAAGCCAACTGGTGCAGCTCACAAGAAGACAATGTTCTTTGGTGCGGGAGGTTGTAAAAAGCCTTGAACAAAATCCTTTTTATATCTCAGGCCAAATAAGACAATATTACTGCTGTCAACTAATTTTCCATTTGTAGCCTTCAAAGGTATTTACAAATGAATTCTGTGTTAATATCTGACATACAGACAAAGCAAAGAAACAGTACATGAACTACACTTGAAGAACCTGGACACTTTGAACCAGGCAGGGAGAACAGATAGAAATAATGGGGAACAGAAGACACATTTATTTTTCACCCATCTATGACAAAATTCAAGACAAAAATTAAATCAATTAATAAAAACAGAAGAATATTCCTTTATCAAATTTTGGGATGGAACTATTAATTCTTAGATATGAGAGTTTACAAAACCCCCAAAGAACGTACTAGAAATGCTGTTGCTGAGAGCATTGAAGTTTTTCTACCGGTGGCAAGTAATAAAATATGGGAAGCCAAGACATAGAGTTTGCTATTCCTGTTATAAATATGCATTCTCCTTCACCCAGCAGAGAAGAGAAATTTAAATTTTCAGTTCTTCAATTCAGCTGCATCATTTGTAATTAATTTCCCTAAAGAAAAAGCAAGGGATCAAACGAGGTTGATCTCTGCTACAGTCACCAAATAAAATTGAACTTGACACCAAATATTAATTATCCTTGGGCATAACTAGTGGTAGAAACAGCAAATTTCTGACTGAAGGCGGAATAAGTTAGCTCTAATAAAAATGGCTTGGATTAAATTTATGATTTGCAGAAGAAGCATCTAACACAATTATATTCTGATAAACTCACATGTCAGAAACAGGCCAGAATATTTTGTCATGATGCCCAGTGTCTGTCTTGGATGAGGCAAGTAAGAGTTTGTACTTCTGTAGCTGCTTTTTCTGAAGAAACCAGAATGACTTACAATCATCACTTCACTTATGCAAACAATGGAGAATGGATAATTACAAGCTGAAATAAAACTGCCCTGGTGTGAAACTCAAAAACAATCCACAAAAGTTTAATCAGGTGGGAAGACTATTCTCCACTGGAAACAGCAATAGCACGTCGGAGATGTAGTATGGACATACTTTTATGCAAAGTGGTCAAGACCTCAATTTCATATTTTGCATTTTCACATTCAATAGCTTATTACCCCATATACTTTTCTTCCTCTTTAATTTAATTACAACTGGATGCTGAAATGATGTGCATTGAATAACTGGTGCCCCTTCCTACAGCCTATTTTTCTGCCCATTAAAAAGTCTGATAGACTTACAGTAGAAAGTAGTGCAACAAAGTGTTATCATATTGTGAAATGAAGGAAATAAAATCAAATTAACACTAATTTAATTTTGAATACAAGTGTCCACAATAAGGTCTTAAAGTGATTTAAATAGCCAATTCAGATTAATTTTCTGGTAATCATGCAGATAAGGTTTTATTCTATAGTGACTGACTTTTCACTTCTGGGGAACCATTTTATTGACAATGTAAAAACCAGGAAAGGTGTTCATTACAAAAATGAAACAGGAAGAAACATATTAGCTATTGACTGAATAATTTAACCAGGAAGTGACAACAGGAGAATTACACCCAGGTTACAAAAAACCAATACTAAATTCAACAGTCATTGGCAATATAAGAGAAAGTGGATGAATTATCACAAAATTCTTGAACTTTGAATAAATATAAAGGCAGGGACTAAATGTATCAACATGCAAAACTTTGAAACATGGCCAAGTCAGAGTGCAATAATTTTGCTATTTTAAGCAATTTTGATTTCTGTTAAGGGCAACTTTCATCTTCTACTTTATCCACTCTGAAATAAGGTGTTTGTACTATGGTGTCAGGCTGTGCCCTTTTAGAAATCAAATTTTATCTGTCACGTATTAGTGGAATATTAGTATGTGCCCACATTCTCACACACTGGCATCTTAAAATGATTTTGTGAAGAAGATATTTTGAGTCATGCTTAAAGAGAAAAAAATAAAATCAATTCATATATATTCTCTGTATAACATAAATTGATTTTAACATTACTTTGGAGCACATACATCACTTCTGCACACCGCTTCCTTTGTATTTTCTGCAAACTCCATCTGCCCTCTAGCAAAATCAACAAATATAAAATATTGCTGCTTAAAAGCACATCGTAAAATGTGTGTGATGGACATAAGTATCACGTGCTGAATATCTGAATTGCCATACTTCCAGATGCTGGTTTGGGTAGGTCTTTTCATTCACTGTGCTTTGCTATTAGCAACTTTGAGTTTTCTGTTTTCCAAGCATTTTGCTGTTAATTATAAGAGATTGTACTCATGCTTATCTGCACAAAGGTATTCAAAGGGACTAAGATGGAGGTAGAGAAAAAAAACCAAAGCAGACACTTTTTATTTTCTCTTCACCAACATTTCTATGTGAGAAGTCTTTGCTGTATTTCCAAAAAGCAGTACTCTGGCAAAAACATAGAGATCCAACTTCATCATTCTGTTTCCCTAAAATGTTTACCTGAGGCAGCTTGAGGAAAGCAGTGAAGATAGAAATATAATTGTTTTGATTTCAATAAAAGTGACCAGTTTCACCTCTCAGGTCAGGTGCTATGATGGGATAATGCCATTTAGATGCAGAGTCATTTCCAGAGCAACAAGCATTTTCATAGCCCAAGGAACAGTGGCCCAGCTCTTTAGCTGGCATAAAACCGCACTGTTGCACTGCACCAAATGGAGCGACTCTGATTTACATAAACCAAAAACATGGTCCCGTGTTTCCAGAACCACATTTTGTAATATCCTGAGGATATGTTTTGAAATAAATAAATAATTCAGGGCTGTGTTATTCACCTGGCAAGCTTGACTTGCTGTGCTGAGCCAAGACTCTAGCACAGCCCTTACAGCTGACAGGCGCCGTTAACTCACAATTTCACAGCAATATCCACAAATACCCAGTTTGACTCAAGAATATTATGGAAACCACTTTCCCACCCCAGATCTCTGTCATGGAGGAATATTAAATTGCTACTTAGCACAAGAATTTCTTCTGAAGAAATTTGCCATAGATAGACATCTCATCCTTGCAGACAGCATGAGACTCAAAATCCTACTTTAGTGTTTGATGAAGATGGAACACCCAAAGCAGGGCACAAGGAAAACAGAAGAGCAGTGTTATAAATAAAATTGGTTTATGTTGGTTATCAAGTGATGTAATTTAACAATATGAAATAAAATTTTCTGTACTGAACATTAGGAAGTATGTGGGAGCCCTTGGTAATTCCCCTCAGGCCCATTGTATCCCATACTTTAAATTAAGGAGAGAGAAAAATACACTGGTTTAAATTTTACAACAATTTTGGCCTGAAGCAAACCTCACATTTTCCCCAATACAAATCAGCTGCATTTAATTCCCCAGACAGCTGGCATGAACACAGCCTCTCCACAGGACACCTGAATTACAAAATTAGCACATTCAGAACTCTAAATCACATTCCATTACATTAAGCCCTAAGGTCCAACGTTATGGAGAAGCAGAATAAATTGCAGAACTTCTCCTGAATTAACCCTCTTAGCACACTCTCAAAGTTAAATTGCCCTTTCCTCCCCTTTGTGGAGTCATGGAAACTTAAATACTCCCTCCTCCCCTTTCTCATCTGTTTCTCTTCTTGCCTAATGGCACAGCTTATTGGACAGAAGTTGAATACCTTGTCAAAACCTCACATTTGTAAATTAGCACATCACAAGCTATTTTTTCTCACTTATGAAATGTGTGGGTTAATTTTTATGCCTGGTCCTTCAAGACCCATCCAATTCTCAGCAGCACACTGTTGAAGCATGATGGCACACCTGCCTTAAAAAAGCACATGCCCATCAGGTTTTCTCGTATGCAAGTTGCTGCAAACAAAGTAGTAATTCTTGGGAGAAGAGATGCAAGTTTGTGAGACAGTGTTGTGTGAAGCTATGCAGAACTGACCTGATTAGATTGTTGCAAATTTGCTAGTTCTTGCTATGCTATGATTGTATGATTTTTCTGTTGCAATTACTATGAATTTTCATGTTAGGTATTGTACACTTAAAGACCAGTGTTTTACAGGCTCAGCTTTTGACTCAATAGATGAAGACAAAAAGGTAATGAAAAAGTAGCAGCAGACCTTCAAGTAGGAAGACTAGGATCAGAAAAAAGTGATAACCATATGCTTGAGAAAAAGAAGTATTATGCTTGAAAAAGCATTTTTTTCCAAATTTTAGATTCTTCCTAATATTAAGTACTAAATATCAATTTAATGTTAAGATATCTCAAACAAGTATAAAAATTTTTACATTTGCTCTACATGTTCATTAATAGAATGCCAAGATGTGTGGAATTTAGTCCTTGTCCCCATCCACCTCACAGAAGCTCCTGGGAAGTTGGTTCTGCATGTGTCTGCTACAAGGACTTGCTCCATTCACAGGTTCAGCTGTGCCGTGAGATGTAAGTACAATCAAGATTCACTGGTATTTTCAGGGAACTTCTGTCATTTGCTCATTCCTTGTCACATTTTTTCAGTGTGATGGGAAAAGGACTGGGTCGAATCATTACAAGTACATCCAGGACTTCTGACATGCAGTTTTTGACTGCATGTTCATTCAGTGCATCTTTGCCTCTTGTTTCTTGTTATAGATATTAAATTACTATTGTATGGTACACCAGAAATCCATGACAACTGTGGCAATGAGTTTTGTACCTTACAGAAAATTTCAGTGCTTGAAGAATGAGAATAAGCAATGATTCAGTATTTATCTCCAAAACCTTACTGGATCTATCTTTGCAAATGTATTTTATAAGCAAATAACATATGTAGTTTAAATTCTCTGGCAAATAGTAGATGTAAAACTTTTGATAAAACAGACTGAAGCAAATTGATTGTGCTGAGAAAACACCCTGCCAGCTAAGCTAAGAATCTTGATCTTTTATAAGATGTCAAGGGAGTTGCAATAGTTAGCAGAGTAATTTGTGTACAGATACTTGTCTTAAGGAACTGATTCTCATGTGGATGCAGCCTGGTCTGGAGACACTCCTCCTTGGACCGTGAGTTACGGCTGCATCCCACAATGCAGGGGATTGCCAGCACCCTTTTTCTGAAATAGTTCAACAAGGTGGGACATCATGCTCTGGAAATCCAAGTTTGCTGGGACTGAGAGCTTTGCAGAGGCCCACTGTGCTCCTGGAGCAGCTGGAGGCTGCAGAGGCAGAGCCACTGAGCTGCCAGAGCTCAGAAGGCAGTCACGTACAGGAGGAGCACAGTCACGACAGCCACGGAGGTTTGTGTATCTCACACACCTGGGGAAAGGTGGAATACACATGGCTTTTTTTCTTTTCTTGTTGGACATGTGGTGTGCTCAGAAGGGGTATTAATTTGCTTGAGGGTCCTCTTTTGCCTTTTTGTTGCCTTTGCCTGAGCCTCACATGTACTCTTCCCTGCTGAGAAAACCAAATAAATATCTTGAGGGTCACTCCACATTGTAAGAAGGAGATAGGTAATACATACATAAACTTTGCATCAGGAGGCTAAAAGGGAAGACATCATCTCCAATACTAAGAAATCATGTTGCAGCAGAGGAGAAGAAAAAAAAATAATTATGGTGGAACAGTTCCATGGGGAAGGCAAGTGACTCTCTGCCCCCGGGGCTACTGGGTGTTAGATTTTAGAATAGAGGAATTAGACCATGTTGTGATTTGGTTTCTGGATCTTTTGCATTGAAAACTAAAAGCATAAAATAACTTTTGAAAACAGATTTAGTTTAAATATTTGCGTTGCTGGGTGTTTCAAGAAAGGATTTGAAGAATTCAAAGAACTTAATGAAAAATAATAACAGCCAAAGAGAACAATTTGCAGTAAGTGGAACAAATAGAAAATAATGAAAGCAAACTGATTCAGTCTAATCTACTGAAACTAAACTCTTAGCTGAGTGCATGATAATGGAAATAATTAAAATTACTGATTGGATGGGGACAAGAAAATAGCAATAAAGAATATTGAGCTAAAGTATGGGAGAAACAGATGTTTTTGCAAATATTGTGCATGGTAGGCTTAGTGAGAGTACAAAAGTGTCTGCATATTTGAATATAAATAAAATATTTCTCATAAACAATGTTTCCAGCTTCTTTTTTCCATGGCTTTTGCTGTCCTTTAGTCAATTTAGTGAGAAATTTATCCTTGGGCATACTTTTTGCCTTCTCTGTCACAATGCATCAATTATACTTCACACCATAGAGTGACATTGCCTTGCAACATTGTTTTATGCTCTATTCTGCTATTATTTATGAAAAAAATCCCATAAAAGCTATTTTAGAGGAAAAAAAGCTTCAACACATTCAACCATGCATTCTCATCTATGGTGAATTTTAATGTCCTATATTAGTCCCTGCTAAAGAGAGTGTTAGGTTATAGAATTCAAATGTCTTTTTCCTCCACTCTGCACAGATTCAATCATTGTATCTTCAAAGTCCATGGTGTGTGTCAGCTCATGCTCAAGAAGCCAGCAGTGACAGAGAATTGAGATGTGCTGCCTTTTTGCATTCTTTATCATCCTTGCCTGGGAGAAAGAATATTCTTTTCTGCAGTCCAGGAGCTGCGAAAACACAATTGAGTATTCAGTAAGCATCTACCTAACATTATTTATGAAAAAATAACTCAAAGAATGTTTACAAGAGGACAGTGTCCATCTGGAAGACTAAGGGTCAGAAAACTTGGGCTGTGTAAGTGGTTCTGTCACCTACTGTTCTACTCATACCTTCTCTTTCTGTGTTAGGTTCCTGACATCTGAATGACTAGGGGAAAATGACTATGAAGATATATGTTTTGACAGATCATTATTGCCATCAGTTATGATTTAGATAGGAACACTGCAAACCAACTCTTTTTTCAGCTGAATCATATTTTAACCCAGCAAGCTGACTTTACCATCCATCTCTTATTCTTACAGTGTTTGGAGGAAAAACTGTTTATGCTCTTCTAAAGCACAATCAAATAAGGTACTCATAAAAATACTACCTAAAGAGGCCCAGGCTTACTCTGAGGAAAACACAGGTAAATTCATTTATCAGATTATAAATTGTAGTTTTCTAACATTTACATGGAAGCATTTACACGGAAATTGTTAGGACAAAAAACTTACCTATTCCAATTTAGAAATTCCATCCTCCAAAAACTAAAAAGCTCCAGGGATGCCCCTTTCTCTCCAGAGAAGACATGAGCTTGTCTGGGATGTGATCTTCACCAGTATCTAATTTGGTGACACATAGATTCCTAACATTAATAAATATTAGCAAGGAGCCATGAAGATGACAGATGAACTGGGGCATCCACTATGTAAAGAGACACTTGAAATCTTCAGCCTGGAGCGCAAATGGCTCAAGGGGACCTCACCAGTGTGTAAAAATACCTGATGGGAGGGACTAAAGGAGATGTAGTCAGAGTCTTCTTCACTGTGCCCACAGGACAAATGAACTAAAATACTGGAAATTCCTTTCAAATATAATAAAAAATATTATTTTTTCCCATGCAGATGATCAAAAGTAGGAACAGGTTAAACAGAGAAGGTTAAGAGTTTCTGTGCAGATATTTAAAATCTACCTGACCATGCCCAGAGCAACATGCTCTCACTGACCCTGCTTTGGGCAGGTATTTGCAATAGATAGTCTCCAGAGGAGCATCTCTGCCCACCTCAGCTATTCTTTGATCAAGGGGCCAGAGCTTATCATGCATTTTTAAAAACCTCACAGAAATGTCTTAGGTGGAAAAAAAAATTATTTCAGCTCTGATATTTGATGATCTTTACCCTTATCAGGTTCTAAACTTCATAATGAGTGACAAAGACAGCACATTAATATCCTTTTCTAAGAGATAATACCATCTACTAAAGGAACAGACTTATCAAATACTATTTGGAGATAGCAGCTGTGTTCAGTGAAAAGACACACAAAATCTGGATGAAGTCAATGAATTTTGCTGATGATACATAAATAGATGTATTTTTTCCTTTTAATATTAGACCAGAAAAAAAATACACATTAATTCATTCTTTCTTTGTCAGACAACTCATGAGCCGTCTTGAGGGAATCACTCAGAGATCCGCTCTGATCTGCAGAGACACAGGATGGAAAGTTTCTTCTTCATTCCCAAAAGGCAAGAAAGGATGAGTGAGAGAGAGACTGAAAGACAAGGTGTCAAAATCCCACAAAATTTGCTATCACAAGATCAGGAGGTAACTGAACAGTCTGAAACCTGACACCCTAATGTGTCATCTTGGATGGGTTGTCTTACAGACTCAGCTTGCAGAAAGCTGTGTGTTCTGTTAAATTAAAACATTGCAACAGTAGCAGAAAGGCTAAATTTGTTACATTTACAAAAGGTATCCAAAGAGAGTAATGGTATTGGTAAAATGATTATGTTAGTCTAGAGCATTGGTAAAACAATGGTTGTTTGGAGCAGTCCCCATGCTCTGTGCAAGAACATACATGTTCCTTGGTGAAAGCAGACATAAGATCCCTTTGGGAACTTGACCTGGAGCAGCACCTATTTGCATCAGATGGAGTCAGGATCTGCAAATAGAACAGTTTGTTTCACTCTGGCTTTGCAGAATAATCTAAGGTCCCCAGATGAATCTGCTGTACCTGCGTAAACTGAGCATCCTTGTGGGAATATTCTGCAATGAAGCGTTGAAGTTTGACCCTGACTGTCTCCTTTGTACTCTGCCATAAGTGCCAAGAGAATGAAGAGCTGTTTTAACAGGACAGCTGGAGATTTCTTTGATGTAGGCAGTGCTATGCCACCCACAGTCACTGGGAGCATTGCAGGGTGGGCCCAAAAGAAAGGTTCTGGCCAGGTGCAGAGTGAGCTGTGCTGGTAGAACACAGCAGACTCAGAAGGATCTTTCCTATTCAGCAGACTTTAAAAGAGTTCTTAACTTCCCTATGCATTTTAGGGATCACCTTCATTCGAAGCAAAGTTCTCAGGGAAAGTCAGCATGAAGCCCACCTTTTATCTTTTTTGACCATGCTCTTAATACATTAAGGAGAGATCTTTGTCATCCATTCACATGAGCTTCCTGTACAGGTACTGTGCAAGATAAATGATGACAATACTAATTTTTTTGTTAGGAAGCCTAGAGTATCCCAGGTGTTTGAAGAGATAATTTACATAATTTGATGACATGTTCAGATGAAGTAATATTTTTGTCTTATTTTATAAAGGTAAAACAGAACAAATCCTTCATGATTGCTTTATAACACAATGTGCTTGCCACCTTAGCCACAAAAAATGCTGCAAACAGCTAGTGGTACAACTATCCTCCTCCAAACTTTTTTGTCTCTGCTAAACTTTAAGACAGGAGCCCAGCTCTTTCTTCTTCAGCAAATAAATTCCATAAGTCTATTGGGTAAAGCAGTTCAACCAAAGTGATGGAATATGCAGGATGTTTGCAGGCATAGGTTTAATATGACTACATTGTTCCATATTTATAAATGTGTCACTTTTTACTGGCACAGCTTCACACATTTTTTATGAGAGCTGCTCTTTTCTTGGCAAAGCAACACATTCATTACACCAACATCAAGACTTCAATGAATAGAACCATCTTTGCATGACTCAGAGGTCTTACTCAGAGGTAGGGCAGACTGAAGAGATAAAGTAAGGAAAAACATTCCTGAAATACAGGAAACCAACTGGGAAAGACAAAGGTTTAGGAGGGAATGGGGAATGTATATATTCTGTGGTGTATTGTCTTATTTTGGAAAGAGTCAGAATTCTCTTGTGGGTTTGTCTCTGATCCCTTCAAACTATTTTGATGTATACTTGTATGCTTAAAATTATTTCTCCTCCCTGTTATTGTGCTGTCATGTTAATGGATTAATGTGTCACTTTTTATTTTCATTATAATTTCTGTAAAGAACATGAAAAACCCAAATGCCTTAGTAACTTGTAAACTACCACAATGTACTTTGCCCTGACCTTGTCATTATTGTATAACTTAATTGGCCAGCTATTCCACTTCTTTTCTTTTTCATAGCCTTATTATAGTGGAAAATTAAAAGAGACTTGTCATTTACCAGTCAATCAAAAATACACATCATTCATACATGAAAAAAACAACCTCTCAATTACTTTAATAGAATTAACACTAATTATAATAAAAGTCTCCTGAGATAAAGATTAAGATC
Source organism: Anomalospiza imberbis (assembly GCF_031753505.1). Lineage (NCBI taxonomy): Eukaryota > Metazoa > Chordata > Aves > Passeriformes > Viduidae > Anomalospiza > Anomalospiza imberbis. The sequence continues at coordinate 19,202,084 of NC_089689.1, read as the reverse complement.
AGGACTAATGAGCAGACATTTAGCCATTCCTCCGACAAAGCCTGTAATAAAATTAGGAATGGGAACAGTTTAATTCAATCACAAAATTGCAGTTCCAAAATTTCTACCTCAGACTAGCAGATATTTAAGACACCTGCATTTTTCTCTGTATAAAGAGTCGGAGTACATCTCATTTTGCCTGTTCTGTTGGCTGAAGTGTAGATCTAGCTGTAATTTCAAAAAATGTCTTTCCCAAGATACTTGATGACATTTTCACATTTTAGACCACCTCTCTGATGGGAAGCATAATCATTTCACTATTATGCTGTTATTTCTTGCAATACCTTTAGTTTTTCTCACACAGTTTCTATCTTCAGATGGAGTAATTTTAAACTTGATGAGGAAAGGAAAGTCCTCTATTTTTTCAACCAGTGCCCATAGGGTTTGCAACAAGATACTCTGTGCTCTATCACAACAGGAACAATAACTTAAAAGAAATAAAATAAGCAATAGACATGACAGAAACTGGTGCTCCAGAACTGGCTATAAATCAGTGAGGTCTGGGGAGAAGGAAGCCACTGGGGGATGCTGCTTTATTATTACTATGGGAAAATCAGACACTAGTCATTTAGTACCAGATTTAAGGTAACACAGACTTCAAAATGAAAACCTGTTCAAGACAGAAGGTTTTCATTTCTATGAAAACAAGCACTGTTATCACAGAATCAGTGGTTATCACAGAAAGTATAGCCAGCTATAGTTATGAATATTTGTTGGTCCACTATTCTGGGCAAATACTCAAGATGATATATTCTGGTTCACTGTATAAAGATTACATCTCTAACTTTAGGCTAATTAAAATTGATTAAGCATTACTTTCATTTAGTTGATTTCTTTTCCTCTTTTTCTCCTGCCTTGTAAAATATTCCATCCAGAGATCATTCCCAAGATATTCCCCTGCACTTCACCTTCTTCTTTCTGCTCTTCACAGGCTACCTCTGCAAAAACCCACAAGCAAGAAAGAGAAAATGGATGAAGTTTTGAAAGGAGTCATCTGATCATGCTGATTACCTGATGGACACCAGATTAGAGGGCCCAGGATAGTGAAACACTGATCAGGTAGAAATTACCTTTCTTTCCCCTTTTTTATTTCAGATCAAAGAGCACCGATTTAAAATGAGAGCGTGGCCTTTGGAAAATAAGCACCTAAACCTTTCTGTCATATACTGCAGTAGTTCAGAATTATTAGGTTGCACATTATTCTCTTTCTCTCTTGAACAAATCAATTTACTACTTGACAAATCAGCATGTAATGCAAAATGCCAACTTACAGATTGGTATCATTAAAGAGAGAACATGGTTTTATTGGCAGAGGACCATATTTTGCCTACGTTGCAGATCTCTAGGCAGAAAGCTTTGTTTATAGGGGATCTGTGACCTGTTACATCTGTTACACTGTAAAGAAAATACAGATATGGTCAAATAGGACTAAAAATGTAAGTATTTGGATTGTCATGCCTCTACCACAAACAAAGCTGCCTGATTCTTCACAGACCTGTCAGAATTGGGAATTAATTTGTTATAATTGATGAAAAAAAAATTTTAAAAAATTACATAGAAAGGGTTTAATGTCTTGGAATGCAAAATCTCCAGGGGTCTATATCTAAAAGTTTAAATAATTATACAATTTTCATTATATTGCTGAGGCCACATATAAAAATTAAAATCTCATTGATTAAAATTATTAAGGTTGTATTCCAATAATCTAACAATAATTGAATAGGAAGATAGGGGAAAATATGCCTTTAATATAGAGGTTCTGTAGCAGTTTTGAAGATTGTAATCAAAGTCTGGGAGGAAGAGGATTAAGTTAAGCTGTCTCAAGTGTTGTCTCTTCTGTTGTATTGGTATAGTATGGTTCTAATATAGAAAATGCAGTCTCCATTTAAATTATTCATACTCCTTTTTCATTAGACAATTTAAAAACTTGGTAAAATTTTTATGAAAGCCAGAGCCCTACAATAACTTTGACTTGGTGTTCCAAGGTAACAAACTTTTCCTCATAATTCCTTTTCTCAATAAACGCAAATTTTAAAATTTACATCTTTCAGAAGTGATGAGGCCCTGTAAACAAATATAAATATGCATAGCTCTGTTCCAGGTTGGACGTCTGTCACTCAAATCACTGTCTTGCCACAAGCTACCCCCATACAATCAGAAGGGAAACTAGATATAGTTATATGGGTTTACAGGATGATGTCTGCATGAGTGACAGATGTTTGTGTACTAGCAACATTATTGCTTCTAATAGCTTTCACTTTTATGTCCAAAGTGTTGCAAATTTACCTCCATATCTACAAAAAAAAGTAAAAAGAAAAGAACAGAGGAATATTACAAATTCGTTCCCCTCCTCCCCCTAAAAAAAGCATTTTTTTCAATAGAAAGTAATTTGGGCAGCTGGTGAACTGTGGAGCTCACCAATCTATGAGTTCTCAAACACACACAAGCTGTGTCTTCATGGTTCAAGGAAGAACTGACATTATGCCTGGAAGGATTATCAATCACCAGCTGCACAATATCATCTGTTGTAAATTGGGAGCCTGATTAATAACAGGGATTCGAGCATGGTTCTTGAAAATTGTGATCTTTATTGACTAACTGGACTGGTGACTTTCTTTTTTCATGTTGTTTGCACCCAGTTTGTGCTGTTTTCTGTTACTGTTAGTGTATATTACTATTTCTGTTATGATTGTTTTCCACATTACATAAAGTCAACAGTGAAGTGTTGGGTGAAGCAGGTAAATTCTTTATCAGTTGTGTATGAGACTTCTTGCCCTGCTTTTGATTTTCTTTCTCATTCATCAATGATTGTAATGCACTTCTGTTTTCTACTCTTTTCAGTGTGGGAATATCTAGAAAATAAGGGGAATACCTAACTCCATTGGTTAAAACAGCCTTTGAACATGTTCAACTTTCCAGAATTCCATATTTTCCCCTAAGTATTGAATCAATATTTTTGGAGGCAGTTTGCTTTTAAAAAAGAACAGTTTCAGAAAGTTTGATTTTCTACTAGCACATCCACACTAACTATTTTAAACCTTACAGATTACACTGAACTTTGTATATTTTTCATGTGATAAAGTCAAAAAATTGCTGAAGAAAGGGACTTTGATTTTCTATCCTTCAGTCACCCATTACATTTTAGGAGCTCTATGAAAAGGAATAGGTTCAACTTAAACTGTTTTGGGCTTCCTCCTATTTCCTTAGTCTAGTCTGAGGAGTGTGCCACCACATTTTTCTCTTGACTGGCATGGATGAACTAGAGTTTGTGTCCACAGGATTCGCAGCCAATGTCTCTCACAGAACTGGACGAGCTGACACTTTTCTCCTGAGGTAACACATTCACACTGTGTAACTGCCAAAAAAGTCACACACTCTGCAGAACCTCCAGTAATTATTGACAGCTGTAGGTCAATTCCATGAGTAACCTTACTCTCCACATCAGCTTCAGAACAGACCAATTGTAGAAGCTTAATTTCTTAATGTGTTCCTGTCTTAAAAAAATGGATGTAAGTTGGGACTTTTACCTGAAACCATTGTCATTATCACACTTTTTTTAAAATTAGTAAATGCATCAACAAAACCCTGCAGTGCAAAAAACCTACAACCCCAACTCTCAAGCAAAAAAGCCCCAAACTAAACCTTAGCATGATAGGAAATAAACTAATGTTGACACAGTCAGTAAATTTTTGCAAGCAGACCTCGTAAAGGATAATCAGTACAGGCCCCTTGAAAACTTTTAAAACTCATGACCTTGAGACATGGTGTGTACCCCAAGAAATAAAGCAGATCACAGAGCAGAAGCCAAAAGCCCATGCCATTTTTTGCTGGAAGATTAACAATGAGCATCTATGAATGGCTTTTGTGAAAATAAAATTGATTTAGCATAGATCACCTTTGTTATGTTCAACTGCTATATGCTTTTTACTTGTAGCAACTGAAAGTCTCAAACCTCATTGCAATTATTTGCAAAGAAGATATTTTTTTTCTTTTTAAACATCCAAGGTTAGCATTATGAATTAACTGTGATCATAAATTCTATTCTTTATAAAAGTAGAAAAAATCCCCACCTAAATGTGTTTGATTTCTCTACTGTCATCCTCCTCTAACCTAATCACAACAAACTCATCACACCAAAGTTTTAGAAACATGTTTCTGTACTAAAATACTTGTCAGTTTCAGATGATGATTTATGAGTGTTAAACCTTACTAAATCCATGGTTAGAAGACAAATATTGATGCTCCCCTAATTAGAGAAGAATTTCACAAGAAGGTCAGTGCAAATGTGCCCATGGTACAACGTTGCATAATCAAATCCTGTAACTATGAAATACTGTTAAGGGACCTCAGCTTGCTGGGGCCTCAGCCATGGGCAGACTCTCCCAGTATCTCCAGCTTCTCTCTGAAGTAGTGAAATAAAGAGAATGGAGTTACAAATGCTGAGTGTCTCACTAATATGTGTAATCTACTGGGAGGGCAAAGAGGAACCCCAGGGAAACTCTAGCAACTCTCAAAAGGTGCAGCAGAGGAATTTGCTCTTTCAAAAATTCAGCTCCATTCTCAGGATACTAAAGGGAGGATGTCTGCCTTGAGAGAAAAATTTCTTCAGCAGCGAGAAACCTTTTTCACTGGTTAAATGGAATGAAATGCAGACCAGGACACTTTAGGAGGAGGAATTTTCTTCAGACTGAAATTACTAAAGATATATTCTCAAGAGTGGCTCTTGAGAAGAGGTGAGGCCTAGAAGCACAAATGCTAAGAAGCCTCAATAAGGGATCAGGGACATTTCCAAAAGAATATAATTTGCTGGAAACTATTCTCAGATATATAGTATTTTGAGCAAAGAGCTAAACTTCATGATGAACCCTGTGGCATCAGTGATTTGGAATATGATTAGTGTCCCATTGAAGTCAGCAGGAGATTTCTTCTGCATTCAACTGGCTTTCCATTGCACCCTTGTGGGATGGAAAATTCAGAGTATAATTTGTAGCCTAAGGTATGCAGTCAGGGGAGAAAAGACACTGCATGCAACAAATCAACCCACAACCAGGCCAGCTGCCACAGACAAAAAAATAAAAGATACAGCCAGAGTGACAGCAGGCGGAATATCAGCCATCTCTGGACAGATGAGCAGGTGGCAACATCCAGGCAGAGCCACTGCCAACCGCTGCCCAAGGAGCACCAGCCAACAGCCCAGACCTCCAGGAGCAGAGCAGCAGAGGTGTGGGTACATGACCAAACTGATGCAGCTCAGTGCAAGCAGCCACACATTAGCTAGAGTGACAAATCAAGGGAGTCAGGGACAGATAAAGGTTGAGGATGAGTGGGTTGCTCCTGTTTCAAGCAGCATCCCAGGTAGTACACTCAAGGCCTATTTAAAGTCCATTAGCAGAGTGTCTGAACAAAGCCAACCCTTCCACCCCTTTCTGAAGTGTTAGTGGTTAGGCTGGCACTGCACAGAAGTCTCCATCCCTGAATTGCCACTTGGGGCTCACTTTTAACTCAAGGCAGCTGTTTATATCTGCTGCTCACAGGAAAACAGAGTCCCTGTTGTGACCTGGAAAAGGATGTCTGGAGGCTGCAGGGTGCCTTGACTGGACAGGCTGCAGCAGGAGCTTAGCACAGATTTCTCACTCTCTAGTATATTCAGGGATGTCTCTCCCTTCCTGTCATTCCTTCAGGAAGCCGTGACCTCCCTGCTGAGCTCTCATCTCCTACCAGTCCCACACCACCACCTGATGGCCTCAGTACTGGATATAGAGGGGAATATAAAACAGAAGGAACTGTATTTGTTGCACTGTAAGAAATTCACTGCTATGTAGACCATACCAGCAACATTAAGAAATACCTGTGGGCCCTTTTACATCTGGCCACAGGCTTTGCTTACAGTGACAAGCTTAAACAGGACTGAAGCAACACCCCACCCGAGCATTCAGAGCTTTACTGGAGCACACACAGGCAGCTTTTATTTCCATTGTTATTTGTGCCGTGTGGGGGGATATCATTGCCCACATTTCTGTGCAAGTCTAATTTATTTAAGACCTGCAGTAGGAAATAGCCAGTTTGGCACTTCTAAATATGCAGCTCCCCACAGTCCATAGGATTCACATTTTTCTAACTGGCTGGTGTTGCCCTCCTGCAGTATTAGCCTGATACTGCCCTCCTGCTGCTCTGTCCACCTGCTTCGAATTTATTTCCAAAATGCATTGCTACTGTAGGATCTTCTCCCTGATGGTGAACAGGTTTGCTCTACTTGGTGTACTCATAGATTCCCTCTGCACTGGGATTTGACTACTGATTATGCATTTTTTCATCTTCTATTTTTAAGCTGAGGATAAAAATCCCCTAGGCAAAGGAAGACACCTTAATGCATGATACTTTCATCCAAACCCTGAAATGGGAGCATATGAACATGAGTCATGTGCTTTACCACTTACGTTGTAGTTCTTGTTTCTTTTCAAAACAAGAAGCAATGGAAAAATATACAATGTAATGTTTTGAAGTAGATCCAAAGGTAGACTAACATTGAGAACTTCCAAAGTTATTTCCCCTGCTCCCCTTCTGGAGAAGACCTGTAAATGTAACAGAATGATAACCTCCCTACAAAATATTTAAGCCATGAAAGAGAATAATACTCCTACTACACAATTCACTCAATGCTTTAAGTAATTTGTAGACAGAATTACATTTTTATTAAACCTTACACATGAATTTCTATACAACCTTACTGGTTTCAGCCTTGTTAAATTGTCTGCCACTCTTCAATATGAGACTGTAAGAGTTCCAACTGTGCAAATATTATTTTACATATTACAGAAGCAAATTTGTTGCTACCTTCTCCTTTTTCCTTCTCACCTAAATTATGATATAGCATTTTGCAAACACTTACGGATTTGCTGAGAAAACAATTCCTTACTGTGTCAAAATGACCATCTTTCCTTGTAACATATCTGCATGTACACAGATGATGGAGGGAAAGTTTCTTATTTTCAATTGTAGTTGAATGAGCTCTTACTGGAAAATTAAGAATTTCTGGAGAGAATTTGGCAGAACAGATGTATGCTTTCCCCAAATGAGAAACATGCATCTGTTTCCTAGAAATCTAAACAACAACAGCAAAGCACTCATACAAACAAGTTGTGTGGGTTTTTATTTTTTTTTCCCTACAGATGGTTCTTATTTTTATGCAAAGAAATAAGGGGGGAAAAGCCACAGTGGAAGTTTCTAAATGAAGCAATGAAGTGCATTCTTATCAATGAAATTTAAATGGTCTCCAGGATGAAATTTTGTTTCATACAAATCTACCCAGTTGTACCTGAAAACTGTACAAAAGCCTTCCTTATTAAAATGCTGCCTTTCAGCTTCCCTGCTTCCATTTAGTCACAGTCTGATCTCCCTATCAATTCATTTTTTCCATTTCTGGTACCTGTAGATCATTTTGTCTTGCTCCTACAATGTGGATTCAGAGTTTGCAGTCAGGAACTGATATGATCCAGTGCAAACCCTTTTGATTAGATATTCCTGTTCCATGCTCAGAGCTTACAGGAAGGATATGCTTTTTAATGTCATGAACACCATTTCCCCCCATTCCTATAATCATGCTTTACAGCCACTAAAGAGGGAACTAATAGAAGAGATACCCAGACTATCAAAAAACCCCATCCAGAATGGCAAAATAGCTTATTGTAATTAAGCATTAAGAGTAATTTCCTAATCCTTAAATTTTTCAATTGTCCATTTGAGAGATGGGTCTCTAATTAAATTTTACTTTGGTTACTATAATGAAAACAGTATCATCTAGAAGTCCAGCCTCAGCCAGCCTGTGTGGATAGCAGTGATAAGGCTGGATAATTGCAGGGCTAATAAATGGCTTTTTATTGTGTCTGAAAGAAATGTAACAATATATAGTCTTTCTGAGTAACTTTAAAACACAGCCACATTGTACAATATTGCTACTCTGATCACTTTTTCCTTTCTTTTTTTTTTTTTTTTTTCCCAAGCATGGGAACAATTGGACTATAAAGGAGTGATTGTTCCTAGGTCATATTCTCCTCGAGGGTTTCCAAAAAGCAAGCAATGCTTCTCAGGCAGTTCCAGTAGCTCTGTGACAAAGTAGAGCAACTTTCAATAACCTCTGTTATTCCTCTTCATTTACAGTGCAGGCCAGAGGGTAACTATTTAATGTGGTAGCCAGTTCCCTGAACCTCTTGTACATTTGCTGAAACATGAAGCATGTTCCTAACACCTTGAGTTTCTTGAATGAGTGCGGGATTTCAAAGTTAAGGAAAAATAACAATCCAGGGACTAATGCTCTACTGAATAATCCAGCTCTGGAGACAGAACCTCTGCACAGTAGCATCCTTCCTTTGAGGCCAGGACACTTCACCATCAATTAGAAAAAGGTACCTTTCACAGACTCATTCCCTTTTATGGCTACCTGGCGATCTGGGAAAGTGGTAGGAAGTGGGAGCCAGGCAACCAGCATGCTCTGTTAGGCTGCTATGGATCTTAATTAATGTGCAGAGCAGCACGTAGGCCTGGACACTTTATCCATGTTGTCTGGATACAGAATGAATGCAAGTGAAACTTGAACCTGATCTAATAGGTATATAAGTTGCATGGAAAGAGCTGGTAAAAATCCCTATGTAAAACAACCTTTTGTTAAATGGGCAGCTTGTGGAAGAGGTTGCAAAAATTGCCCAGGCTGCTCTGGAATCCCCTTGCACCACCATGGGGCCTTGGGGAAGTTTCTGTACTGACTGCAGAATATCTTGCCCCGCCTGCAACCCTGCTCCCTACCCCACCTTCTCCTGGGCACCATTCTCACATAAGATTTGTTTCCATAACTTCTGCAGAAAACATTACTTTCATCCCATCTTCCTCAGGAAATCATATCTATTTTCTCTTTCCTGCATGAGCTTCTCAGTGGCTATGCCACATTGGTTGCACAACACAAAAAATGTCATCATAATATAGTCTCCAATGCATTTTTCTACCAATCCACACAGAACACCTTTGAATGAGTCAGTCCTAGGATCTTGCTTAACCACCCTGAATAAAAAAAATCTGAACAAGAAAAAGCCCAACAGAAACTACCTCAGTAGTATTATTTTAGTTGAACAGACTCAGTTTGCATCAATGTTGCAAATTCATTAATCCTCAGTAATTCTAAAAAACATGTTCTGTAGAATTATAGTTACACTTAAAATTAACTGGCATTTGTTGAACTCATTCACCCTTCCACATCATCATTAAGCTCCTTCTCATCTCCCTGTGCAACCATTCCATGCATTAGGAGACTTTCTGTATCTTTCTCACAGAATTTTAAGGTCAGTCAGAGAAGTTAACACCATTGTTTTTCATTTAACCTTTGAGCTGTATTTTTACCCTTATTTCTCTGTATGAGCACTTCACTGTACATATTCCCAACATGAATATATGCTTAACTCTGACCAGATCCAGAAACTCTGCCTCTTACTCAGTATCTTAAATTTAACTGACTACGAAGATTTACATCTCTTTAGGACATGATTTCTTTGACATTTTTGATTGGCAATTGAATATTCCAAAAATATTGGCCATCATAAAAGCCTCTGGGCCTTTACATATTATACAATTTTAGAAGTGGAGAAGCATAGCCTTTTATTCCATATGCATTAGCCCTGTGCATTTACTGTAGTCTAAATAGAGTTCAAACAGACTGATTTTTTTGAAGGTGGATATTTGCTAAATCCTGAACAGAATTAATTTCAGCATTCAGAGACAGAAGCTGAGTACTAGTATTATGACTCTTCAATGGGGCTTTTTGTGTTTTTTTAATAAAAGCAAAGCTCTTAGATATAAAACTCTGAAAATCATGCCATGAAGAATGGTTTAAGACAATGTTTAAAATAATTTTTCTACTTTACAAGTTTTGTATTTTCATGGGGGGAAAAAAAGCACATCTGAATTTTAGTAAACCACTCTCTCCTTCATAACAAAAAATCAAATATGCCAATGTTTTTCTTTCTTTCTTTGCAAGTTCTAAGGCATCAGTGTTATTCTGAATGAAAAGAGAGATACTGGAAGACTATTGAAGTGTCATCTAGTTATTTGAGAGTGAAACATTTTAATTGTTGAGTATATTACTGGTTGGCAAGTGTAAGAGAGAGAAGTGTGTTTGTGTGCAAGCCATACAGACAATGTAGTCATAAAGGGAAAGAGGAGCCTTTTCTCTTCTCAAGTAACATAAAATCCAAAGGCTTTAGTGAGAGATATCACTTGGAAAACACTGCTTAGTCTGAAATCTCCTGAAAAAATATAGTGATATTTCTCCTCTAGAGTTTGTATATCTCCATCACTTAGACCAGTGCAGCTGGTAATGCTCATTATCCTGCCTTGGGAAAAAACAGCAAAGGAGTCTTCTGTTGGAGAATGCAAAGGGTTGCTCTGTGAGAACACTGAAAATTTAACTAATTTCTACTGATAATTTCTGGTCAGACATCATACACTGTTGTTCTACCCCACTTCCATCTGCAGTGAAATAGGATTAGAAAAAAGAATCAGAAAAGACATGTGAGAACCAAGGCCTGAAACTGTTGCCTAGTTATGGAAAGTTTTGCCATGCTTATTAATCTTTAAACCCTTAAGAAGTTTTTTTATTTTTCCCCTTTAAATACTCCCAAATCAGTCTAGCTGCACAGCAGCAAGGTTGTGTGCTAGCAGAAAAAAACATCCAAAATTCTTTTGTAATCCAAACACAAACTCACACATGATGCAGCACACTGCATTTTTGTGGTTTCATTTTATAAAGCTGAAGCTGAGAAATACTGTATATGACCTGCATTGATTAGAAAAAGTACTGCAGCATCTCAGCTTCTCTAGGCAGTGAGAGGAGCATCTTTTCTCCACTCCTGCAAGCGTGACATGATAGCTTGCTTATGTTTCCTACCTTAGTGATACAGCTTTGAGATTTATAAAGCAACCATTGAGCCTCTTGCCTCTTTCTTTAGGAGTCACAATGTGCAGCTTCTTTTGTGTTGCCCATATGCCAGCAGTCTTTTCAAAAGCCACTCCTGCTCTTCTGCTGATCATTGCAACAGACAGGAAGGTGATTTCAGGAGAGCTGCACTGATTCCCACTGCTTTCAGTGAGAGATGAAACATCTTCTCTCTCCTCTCTGAAAGAAGTACTTGGCAGAAGCAACAGACAAGTTTTTAAACTCCTATCTGTACTTCTTGGAAATGGTACTAGTACAGATCACATTCTCCCAATTAAAAATTGACAGAGTGAAACAGTCTAACATTTTGTTGCGAAGGTATTTGGTAAAAAAGGATATTAGATGGGGAAATATTGAACAGTGAATACAATATCTCCAGCAAGTCTATCAGAATTGCATCATTTGCCTTTAGCTGGTGCAGGATTTTTACTTAGCTCTGTGTTTAGCATCATACACAATAAAGGCTGTGAGAGCTCTAGAACCTTTTCTTTTCCATAACCACTATTCAGAGCGGGAGTTGTGCAAATGTCCTTGACAAGACTTGAAATTAAGAATAGTTTCACTTGTTACCATTATTTTCTCAAGTTATTTCATGGACACTAATTAGTATTCCAGCTACTTAAGCAATCTTGGTCCATCCCACTGCAAGGAAGTCTATTTCCAAATTACCAGATGAACTAACACCCTTGTTGTTCCCGTTCAGCACCATTACAAAATGACACTGAATACTGTTCCTAAGTGCTCCTGTATCATTGTGTCTCTCAGCCATCATGCACAGAAGAATCTGCAGTTGTTAAGTCCTTTTGTGTCCAAAGGGGAGGGAGTAGGATTTCAGGATACATTAATACCTCCAAGGGAAATGTGTTACATACTCAGACTCACTCAGCCTCAGCCCAAAGGAGGAGCCCTTAACAAGCATCACTCAGTGGTGCTAAGTAGGCAAACAAAGTAAAAGAGACTGTGACTGTTACACTTGAGCCAGATAGATCTGTGTACATCTGTCACAGGTGCCTCTGTGACAATGACTGCAGCAAAAGTTCAATCCAGGCAAGGGCTACATATTCATATCTGCACAGCCCTTTTGACTGCAGTAACATGTACCTGGCAGGAAGCATCATAAGCAAAGGAAATAAACACCAGAGGAAAGAAGAAAAGCTTGGTCACAAGCACCCTGGATATTCTGAGGTTAGTATGAATTTACAGAGTAGGACAGCAAGTGAGAAGAGAGACTGTGACTGCCCGGTGTGACAAAGGCATCTGTGAGAAGGGGTGGGGCAGGGGGCAGTGGTGCCTCACTAAGTTGTGTCACCACTTTAGGGGAAGTATGTCACCACTTTAGGAAGGGGAAAACCGGTGCCAAAAGGACAAGTAGCACTGTCTCTCCTGTGACTAGATCAATTAACAGCTGAGAAGCCAAAGCTTCTCACACTGTATCCCCCTTCTTGGAGGTGCATGAGGTTACAGCCTAGACCAAAGAAGTGAGTGCATTGCAGGAGTGAGTTTTGAAATGTGAAGGACCCAGACAGAATTAATAATAAATGAAATACACATCAGAGGAAAAACTTTGAGTTTCTCCTCCAAGTTACACGCAGCTGCCTGAAGTCAGTAGGAGTAGTCTGTTTTTAGCTGTGAGCAGAAAGCAGCCCTGTGTGCCCAGGCATTATCAGCCTTTTATTCAAGAACACAATATCTGCTTGATAATGCATACACTGTTTTGTTGTTCGTTGTCAGTAGACCTCCCAAAACAAGTTGTCCCCCTGTGGTTTTATAATCATGGGAATATTCTTGATGGCCCTGTTAGACGGGTTTTATTCTGGCTCCAGACATCTTTGGAAAATAACCTATTGAATCGCATCGGAAACCAGGGCAGAGTTGACTTCCTGGTGGACTCCAAACAATCCAAAGGCTCTCCTTGGAAAGCACAGCCTGTGCTCTGCTGTTTGTGCAATGCCACACTGCCCTGAAGCTGGGGTAATCAGCTCCATCTCAGCAGCTCCACCCCCACCGAAACAGCAGAGAAAATAATGATCTATTGTTCTAAGGGTTTATGGAAGAACTATTTTGTTTTTTTATTTTAGACCCTTCTTTTAAGAGATAGCAGTGAGCTGCTTGCTGAAATGCTTCCTTATTTCTGTGTTTACCTCTTGTTAGCTAGAATGCCAAATCACTGCTGTGATTACCTGGCAAGCAAATGTAGAAAAAATATCTGTTTGGGACAGTTTTTTACTACTCTGAGGTGTCTCCTTGATGTTACATACAAAACAAATAAAAGCAAACACAAAACAAAAACAAAGAAACCCAATAAAATCTCTCCTTTTCCTACTATCAGAAGAAAAAAACAGTTTCAACTATAAGGCAGTGCCAAATGGTTCAGCAGATTTCAGAGACTTCGAGACACTGACAGACTGCATCTCCTGCTGTTTACCAGAGGGATTTAAGAGTTTCTGTCTCTTAAAATAGCCGTATTTTTCTCTTCCTGAGGGTCGAAACTTGCCACTTCTACACTGTTTTCAGTAGGTTTTTTCACTGTGCCATGCTCTGCCATGTCAAGAGGCTCTGAAAAGGCTCTTGAGATTCCTCTGTCTTACGGTAAATGGGAAGGATTGGTTGCATTCCTGCAAACATTGCCACCCGAAACAGTAAAATGCAGGGGGAAAACGCTATGTGTGGATTATTTCACTGCATAAAAAACCCTTCAGCATATTAATGGCAATGTATCAAACTGGATTACATGAGTCATATTTACATTATATGATGTGACATTGTGACATATGACAGAGTACCTAAAAAGTCATTATGCCTCAAGAGCTTATGACCCAAAAGGAATTTTAAGGCATATTATTCAACCATGCCCACCCACACCCTGCTATTATCTGCAACAGCAGGGGACTCACTAGATGAAGCACATCTTAGAGATTCTTTCCATGTGCACAGGAAACACTGATTAATTGGAACAGTGACAAAAAAGTCTCTTTACCAGGTAAACAGAATTCAGCAGTGGGATTTTACTTAATGAATAGTATACAGTTAAGTACTTCGATCTGTGGAGGTGAGAGGTGGAGAAAGCAGCTCATATCCAATTGCTTTTTCATCTGCTGGAAACTTGATATTATTAGCAGTTTCCTCCTTCAGTAGTCACCACAAATGCCAAATTTCGTGTTATGCGGTATTGCAGTGAGAGACCTCCCCAAATTAAGAGAGAAGCAAGATAGGACTAGAGATCCTTACTCCATCTGGTTTCTCCATAAATATTCCATTTCCTCACACTGGACCCCTCTCTCCTCCCAGTCCCTCACTGGTTCCCACTGTTCCCAGTAAGCTCCTCTCTCACCCCACTCCCTGCATTTGGAGATCCCCGTGGGTCTGGCACCTCTGGCATTCACCCAGCAAAGGCCCCGACTGCTGCTGCAGCCAACATGCTCTGGGTCTTGTACACAGGGCACTCTGGGGCATAGCTGCACTACAAAGCATACTGGAATTAAATTGTTTATCTAGCTAAGCTTCAATTTATGATCTCTACAAATGCCTTTAAAATGACAGAACCTTTTATTTATACCATCTTTGTTTGAGAAACAGGGAAAGATTGTCAAGGGCACAAAATGCTTCTGGCACCAGCTAGTCCTGCTGAAAGCTAAAGGGACTTGGGCATGGAAGTCTTGTTCATGCCTTTGAAAAATCTCTTCCATAATCTCATAAACACTAAAAACTACAAAATAAACTCTGAATTCAAATACTGGCATCAAAGAAAAAAAAAATTATAGGCTATGTGATGGCAGAAGACTTGATTTGACTGCGGGGGCAGCCAGCAGCTCCAGCAAATACTGACTGGCCTGATTGACCTCATAATGATGTTAAAAAAAAAAAATAAAAAAAAAAAAATCTGACTACAGACTTGAAAAAGAGAAGAAAAAGGGATGAAACAGACATGAGGGAAGAAGGCGGCCTCAGGGACACTGGTGGGATTCAGAGAGAAAATCCATCATTGGTATTTATTCCATGCTTTAAGGAAACAAGGCCACTTCATGCTGTCCCAGGTGGTGATGCAGGAAGGTGATAAAGGTGTCAGAAGCAGACCATTGCCTGAGGGCAGGAAAACAAGCAAGAGGCTCCTTGGCAAATTCACTCTAAGGGTTAAGGGAAAATCAAAATATAGAACTTATTCAAAAGACATCTAAAGGCAGCTGAGGAGAGCAGACATATGACCATTTATGAGGAAGGGAACTGGTCCTCTACTGAATAAATCTAGAGCAGCCTCCCTGATATTTCATTCAAATTAAAGAAATATAATATTTTCATTAAGGAATTGATGTAATTTTTTTAAAAAAGACACCAATAAAAGACCTGAACACAAAGCAACCTCATCCTTATATTTTCAGAACTTTAATTTTCATTCTACATGAGAACAGTGTGTGTGGGTGACTAATAACAATCCAGCCATCTGGACTTCTCTCAGACAAACTCATGTGAATTTAAACTGCACAGGCAAAAAAAATAAAATATATATTGCCTGCCTCAGAGCATTTGGGAAAGTGTTATGGTTTGCAGAACTGTCATGCACTGTCAGCAAGCAGCAAACTTTAGAGCACCTTTAATGTTACACCACAGTGCTGTTGTAGTTGACAATTAAAATAGTTAATGTGCAAGCTGCCCTTTAAGTGTTCCACTAATCAAAATAATGGATTGCTTTTGTACGATGACCCCATAGCTGTATCAGTCAGTGATCACTGGACAAAAAGAAATTTTTTAATAGTGCCCAGTTGTGGCACTTGTAATTGTGTGTTTCTGTGGTGGTAATGAGGAAGGATGGGACTTTTACCAGGCTCATTGAGGGCTCAAGCATATTGGGATCTAGGCAGATATTATCTGGGTAGTATGAGTACCACAGTATCATATTCAACCTCATGGCCTTCCAAACCCAGAGGCAGCGTGAGGGATTTGGTCCTTTAGCATTTCCTCATTGCTCCCACAGGCACACAGTGTTTCCAAACCCTCTTGCTAGAGATATTTCTTGGCTATTTAGAGAAAGAGCCTTCCCCTGTACCAAATCCCCTATGTTTGTGTGGTTTTATGGGGCATAAGGAATGATAGGGCCGAACTTCTTGGCCAGTTGTTCAAGGGCAAGTAGGAATTCGTGTTTTTCTCTCACTTACCTGTGCTCTCTTCCACTTACATTCAGCAGCAAAAATAAATTCAGTGCATTCTCCTTGCCAAGAAAGATTAGTACACCTAAGAGTTGAAACCAAGGCAGATTGCATTTCAAGTAATTTCCCCTGCCCCCATTCTCCCCCTGACTCCATTTTTTTTTTAATTATTCAGATTAAAAATGAAATGCGGTTGTTACATTATGATAATATCAAACTCATTAACATTAGTCAGAAAAAATACAGGAGGTAGCCTGCCAAAAGCTAAGCCTTTACTTTTGCATTCATTCAAGTAAAGTTCATTGAAATGGGAATTCATCTCTTTACTCTGGATTAGAATTGAACTCCTGGTGTATTCAAAGAGCTGTACAAGCCATACTGGCTCAGAAGATGCTTGTAGAAAGGTAGCATTCAATATAACTGTTGTATTACAATTTTAGTTCTGTGACATTATACAGAAAATTCCTTGTTCAAGGTCAAGAACACCTAAGCAGGAACTTTGTCATGTTTATCAATGGGTGGACAGGTGTTCTCCAGCTGACAGTGTCTAGCATTACAGACCATAAACTTGTTAAGAAATATGTTGAAATATCTTGTTACCATTTAGTAAAGCTGGACTACATGTACCTAATCATAGCTTGGTTGCTCATTTCCAATTCCCTTTCCAAGAAAAATCCCATGATTCCCCTTGTCTGTATCCTGCCTTATCTGAAAATAAGGCTCATCCCACTATAAATCAGAGCAAAGGAGCCTTTTTAGACAAAAATACAATAACCTTCTAAAGTTGTTTTTTTTTTTTTTTCATACAAGTTTCTATTTCTAGAGTTTAGGATTAATTTTTGCAGAACTTAAAACAACTAGGCAGGATGTGGCTCCTAATCCCAGCATTTAATTATAGGGATAAACACTTCCATAAATTATTAATTCTTTCCTACGAACAATTTTTGACCCCATGGACGACAATACCATAATTCTAGTTATTTCATTATATCAGTCTATATCGTTGCCACCTATTATTTCCCTTCCAAAATGTTTATATAAAATTTATAATGTGATGAAAAGATCTTCCCCCTAATTTTTGTATGTAAATGTAAAATCTTGTCCATTTCCTCACAGTATTTGTTCTGTTTAATTGCATTTTAAATTAACATAAAGTAACCACCCCAAAGACATTAGCATGCTTCTGCCAGGACTCTGCAATTCTGCTGGCACATGTTGAGAAGCTGCTGCATCTCAGATGTGAGCTGATCTTCACAGATAGCCTGTCCTGAGGGTGGGAGCAGAGCAGTCTTTCAGAAAAGCTTTGGGGAACTTGCCTCCCCTCCTCTTTTCTGATCTGTTTCCAGCATTAGAAAATTTAAAGCCCAGCAATGGCTTGGAGAAACCTTTTTCCGCCATCACCAGTTCCTCCTTCAGCCAAAACAACTTCAAACCATACTGAAGACAGAATCAGACAGAGCTGCTTTGCTAAAGCAACTGTAGGCTCCAAGAGCCAGTAATACTGGGAGCACTGGCAGCCATTCAGCTGAAATAAATCTCAGAAAGAGAGAGAATGGAAGACAACACAAGTCTGAATTGATTTTCAGAGGTGTGGTGTTTGCAGCAGTGCCACAAGCCCTCACCTGTATTTGTCCCTCTGTATTTGTCCAGGCTGTCTGTGGTGAGCAGTGAGTGCCAGCAGTTCTTGGAGTCTGGCTGCAATGAGGGCACCAAATCCTACATCCTTTGCCCTTTAATGATCATTAGGAAAATCCTTACATTTACCATTTGTAAGAGCTTTATGACATAATTTCAGGAAAAT
The DNA here is from genome assembly GCF_031753505.1 of Anomalospiza imberbis. Taxonomy (NCBI): domain Eukaryota; kingdom Metazoa; phylum Chordata; class Aves; order Passeriformes; family Viduidae; genus Anomalospiza; species Anomalospiza imberbis. Next base: position 19,184,125 of record NC_089689.1, on the reverse strand, counting down.
AACTCAATGGTCCTCATTTAGATATTTACAGAACTTAAAAAAATTCCTAATTTATACACAAATATATAGGGATTATAAACCTCAGAGAAGGAAGACAGTTAAACCAAAAATCACCTTGCCCTGAGCAGATAGGTGTTTTTGAGGTTGAAGGTGAATTTATTGGTTAAATAAGACCCCTGAATCTGTCAAAAACCTAAGTAGTTCTCTGTAATTTTGTAGAAGACTAAACATTTGGAGTGCTTTAATAAATGCTGGTAAGAAGAAAGCTCCACACTTTTGAAGTTGGTTTTCTATATGAAATGTACCTAGTGCTATTTAAATAAGAGATAAATCTTTTTTAGTAAAAGAGATGAATAAGAAAAGTACTGAGGAGAATAGAATAGTATCAAGGAGATTTTCCAGTGACTTCTTATCCTGAAAGGGACATTTCTAATTCTAGTCAAGAAATTAATTTGATCTATAAAACCTTTAAAACTAATTTTAATTCTTCATAACTTGAAATATATTAAATTATTTAAAGTATTAATATATGTTCACTTTTAGCAACATTTGAGATGATTATCAGCTCCTCTTCTTCAAACTTTCTGTTTTTTTTCTTTATTTTAAACAGTATAAAAGGTTTCAGGCTGGATGTAGCAGTCAGCTTAGAGGCAGATGGATAAGAAGTATATTCTATAATGTATACTCTATAGGACAGAGTCTGAGTGGCCAAAAAAAAGGGCATACTACAATATTATCTCCTCCAGGGTAATAACCCTCTAAATTTTGATTCAGTCCTTCACAGTGAAAAGGGTTAGAAATGTCAAATATCCTTATTTTATGCCAGAGTACCCTCCCCAACACACAATACTGAGAGAAACCAAACTGAGCAAAAACTCCAGTCACTTAACACTGACTCCACTAAGCAAAAGCAATGCCAATATTTATCCACAGTGTTATCTGGCAAGAAGGGGATCTTAACTCATGCTGCTCAAAGACAAATATTAATAAAGATCTGAATTTCAGTCTCATGGGAAATTTCTCACTTTTCTCCCTGAATAATGATGAAAAGTTGTTTTCCTTCTTAAAACATATTTATATTTAAAATGGAAAACAGAAATTCAGAAATAATGTTTTTGGGTTCTTTTTTTTTTTTCCAGAAAACCAGATATCACATTCCAGCATCAAAATGTTAAGAATCAATTAAGCTAAGCAAAATGAGATTGTTTCAGTATGAATCTGTATCACTGAAGTGATATGCACATCATTAACACACAAATGGTTTAGTATTCCATTTTCCTTGTTCAGGATGAAACACCAAAAACCAATATATAAAAAATGGTAGCATTAAAATATTGCAATTTAGCTTACATAAGATATTGTGGCAGCTCAAACTGACAGCTGTGTCAGCTTGATGAAAACCAAATGTTACTGGGTTTTGGTTGTTTTTTTCCCCCTCAGTTTTATCTATTGGACTAATTAGTTTGAAACAATGTATCAATTTTTTTCTACTAATAAACAAAAATTCTGTAGAATCCTATTTTACTCAGAGAAATACAGTTCCTCTGAATTACAGAGGAAAACATTTGTTTAATATTAATAAAAATCCCTGGTGACTTCTTTGCATTCACTGCACTTCAGTCCCAATTCTCCTTTCTGCCTCTGACTCTATTTGCCTTGGCATGCACGCACAAGAATTGTGTTGTTTGGTCCCAGTTCTGCACAATATGGAGGCAAAACTGTTAGGTGATACCTGGATTAGTTTCACATCTACATACTGGATTTACATTTGAGATGCTGCTTCTCCTGGGGTCACTCCTATATTTCTTTAAGCATTTGATGAGATTTTGCATCTCTTTCCTAGAGAAGGTTTCTCAGTTGGCTGCCTGTACAGAGGATGGGCCAGTTCCTGCAGGTGTGTGCTGGCCCTGAGCATGGGTGTGTGACACTCAGGTTGCTTAGAATATACTGACTTTCATAGCAGAGGAGTTTCCAAGAGGGATTTGTGCTTGGCAGCAGCTTCACACAAGGTTTAGACAACCATATAATAAATCAAGTGTATATATTTCAACAACCAAATCCAGCACATCACTCTGATGATATTTTTTTCTTACAGTGTTACAGACATCAATATCACACCCTCAACAGAGCGCAGTTGACATGCAAAGGTGAGTGTCAGATTGCTCAGGTTAAGTGGACACATTTTCATCAGTTTGTTTTCATAATGAAAGCTCCTCTCTCTGCACAAAGGCAAATTATAGATGACTACCTACAAAAGTAGTGGCAAAGTCAGAGTGGACTGAATGTTAACCACCCTCTGAATCCAAGATCTTCAAAATTTGTGACCTAAATCTCAGCTGATGGGTTAGGAAAGTGTCTGATACTGTTTCCAGAGCTGATGGCAGAGTTTCTGATTGCTCAAGAGAGAAGCAAACACAAGGCAGCCAGACAAAATATTTGCTGAATGAAGGACAGAATTGCTAAGAAAGAAATTGCATTTCCTAGCTCAAGACAAGCTTTGTAAATGTATAAGGGAAAAATAAAAACTAAAGTAGCTCTATCACTTGGTTCTTTTATTTCCTGTCATGACAGCAGCCCTCTTTCTCTTTCAGATCCCTACTTTCTATACTCATGGACATTCCCTTTCTTGTCCTTCAGACTGAAGCTCTTGAACCAAGAACTGCCAGGCCACTGTCTGTTTACAAATATTTCCCTCTTGACTTTCCTCTAGACTATTTTATTTCACACACACAATTTTTCATGATTTTTTTCCTTGCTGACACATATAAAACATGAATATGTTCAAAAGCATAAGAAAGGTGAAAAAGAAGTGGCTAACTGAAAAACCTCAGGAGATAAACTGAATGGGAAGAGGCTGAGCTTTTCACAGGGACTCTAAGACTGTAAACTTTGTCCATACAAAGGATCTGAAATAAGGCTCATAAACATCTTGAAAGTGCATAAATAAGAGAGTCTTTCCCTGACAGATAAAAATTAGTACAGTGGCTAAATGGTATCTTGCTATAAAACATAGCCTTCTATGCCTGAAATGTTTACCTAGAGCTCATTATAGTCAAAGCACAGAAATTAGCAGTTCAACAACTGTTGTAAATTTGACCCAACTTACTCTCAAGAGAAGCTAATTTTTATCTTAGAAATACTCATTTATTCTTTCTAGTTTTAAGTGGAGTCTTGTTAACTGACATAGAGATATCATTCCAGAACTGAAAATTAAGCATGGTATCTTCTGGAGAGGATTTCTCCAGCCAAGATGTAGCAAAAATGAGCTAGTTTGACAAAGTGTTTTGAAAAGGAGAGGAGAGAAAACCAGGACCTTCCAGAGAGCACTCAAAATACCTGCAATGCAATAAGCACAGGAGAGAGATATGCTGTGGGAGTGAAAACATAAAGGTGTTGGAATGGCAGATTCATACTGACTTCTGCTTAATATTCTATTAAGCATATGGTTTTGACTATCTGATTTTAAAATAGAATTTGGCTTCCTCTGTCCACAGGTCAGCACGTGTGGAGGAATAGCATACCTTAAACAATTTGGAGGTGAAGATTATTGGCCAGAGACTAGTGTGAAAATGATAAGGTCTGAAATTATTTCTCTCTTCTCATGTTCTTTTCACTAGATGTAGGAGGTAAGCTGACAGAAATGTCTGCCCCACAGATCATTTGGAGAACCTATCCAAGCACACAGGCTCCAAGACAGGACATACAGCCAGAGCCTTCCTGGGGCTTCAAACACACACTTCTGTTGCAAGGCATTATTGCAAGAGTGCATCCAAAATAAACTGAACTAAAACCTACAGGATAACCCAGATTAAATGACTGGAAATATCCATAAATTCCTAGCAGCATATTGCACATGTACTGGTTATAAATATCAAGTCATCAGGAATATTTATTTCTCTCAGAGTTTATTATAACTATTGTCAAAAGAACACTTGACGAGAAACAAAAATCCTCACTTTAATTTGGTCTTTTAATTTGGGTTTTTCATTTGTTTTTCTTTATCTTTTCTCTGCTTCCCCTCTTACCCTTTCTGCAGCCTCCTGAACTGAGCAGCACTGAGCAGTGCAGTGAACCTGCACAATCAACACTGGCATCTTGTTCAGGTTAAATGTGACAATTCAAAACCAATTGGGTGGCATCTGGGAAAGACAGAGGGATGGAAAGTGAATATGTGGAATCAGCTGTGATGGTCAAGTGCCCTTTAACTCATTCTACAGTGTATCTTGCGTGACTGTCAATGAAACTCTAGTTTGTTTTACAGTCCATCTTGAAGCACAAGCCAGGTAGTATTTGTGGAGCCAACAGTGCATATATATATACATGCCATGAATCCAAGCATAAAAATTAGGTTTTTGTTATAATTCTCCACTGAAAAAGTAAGATACCACATATTGCATTATTTACTACATTTTTCACTTCAAGTGTACTAAGCTGATATAGTCCTTATGATTTTATGATGTCTAGCAGCATATCAAGACTGGCATAAAAGTGTTCAGTGTGAAGGTTATCAGACCAAATAGCAAATCATAATATCTCTACATATCAACTGCTTTATTCACCTGAGTGTTGGGGAACCAAATGTACATGCTTTTGTGAAGAATGAAGACAACATTTTAAATATCTCATGACTATTGAACCCTTTTCATGCCTTCTGAGCAGACAATTAGGAGCTCACGCATCTTTAAAAAGGCAATTAATTTGAGAAAATACAGTTCCCTCTTCAACCACATTGAGACTTCTTACTCCTGGGGACATCGGACAGTTCTCACATACAGCACCTGACCTTCAGGAGGTATTTCTCTGCAGTAGCTACCATTTGAAACAGTTTGTCCTGGGGCTTGATTTGGGACTGGTACTTATCCTTCAGGCCAATTTTCTTATGCTTTCCACTACTTGCAGTAACAGCCTTGAGGTTTTTGGTCCTTGTCTAACTGCTGATCCATAGCTTCACAGGACTTGGCATCTTAGACACATCACCCCCCTGAATTCATCCCCAGTCCCAGACTACTTGCCATCTTTCCTCTTGATAAATAGCACTATTACATGAAAAATTATCCTGACAAACTGTCAAGTGATATACACTGAATAGCTTCTTCCATCCTACATTACAGCTAGGAGGAAGCCCCTGAGAAATCCATGTTTTCTCTACTTCCCTGCAGTACACCCCATAACCCAAAGCCAGACTGATCTTCTCTTCAGCAGGTCTGTATTTACTGGTAGGGATTTAACTTTTTTCTTTTCAGCCTCCTCAGAGGTTGGTGAGACTTATATGGCACACTGCCCCCTGGTCCCAGTGCTTTCCAGTTGCTTCCAGTTCTTTGAGACAATGAAATTGTGCCAGGTCTGACTAAGAGTCCTGAGGCACCCTGGTTTTCAAATCAGCAGATCAGCTTCTTTGAGCCTGACCCTTGACCTCTCCTAAAGCAGCTGGACCATGCAAGTGGGCCTCCTTCCTTGCTGGGAGGAAGCTCTGCTCAGTATGAATCTCTCCTGCACATAATTGCTTTGGGCAAGGTCTTCCACATCACAGAGGGGCTGCAGAGGCCCTTTCTCCCTGAATTTCAGCTACTTGTCTACAGAAACTGATGTGTAACAAAGAAAAAAAAATCAGAGGTCAAGAATGAAATTAAAGCCCCTCTCCAGAATTATGCAGACCTAAACCTAGAGCTTATGACATCCACAGGATAAATGTACCCTCTTTGATGGTGTTTTTTTCTGTCAGCCCATGGAAGGAGCTTCTGATATTTGAACTTTTCTCTATTTCTGCCAGTTTGGGGTTTTTTTTTCCAGAAGGAAAGAGCCATTTCTAAAATAAATTTTCATGTTCAGTAGAATAGCCACTTTTTTCTGAAAAAAAAGCCATATAAATTAATGCATATTTAAAGAACATTTGGAGGAGAAAATTCAACAAAGCTGCTGTATTTAAATACATACCATTCCTCTACAGAAATACAGAAAAATCAAAGGAACAATTAACCACTAAGATAGTAAACTACTTTTGTTTCTTACTAAAAGTCAAAAAGAAAGGAAGCAAGCAGGCACTTGGCAAACCAATAGACAAACATCTACAAGTAACATTGTGATTCAGCTATTAATTCACTATATAAACATCAATAAACACTTCACATGTATAAAACCTCCAATTGTGAGGTAGTATTTCATAATGATCTATTTACCCATTCAATTTAGTAGGTTTTTCTCCCCTCCTACATTCTAAGACAGTCTGTTTCCCTCGATTTATTCAAGTTATTTCCCCCCTTTTTACAGTCTAATAGGAAAGGACTCAAAAATATGATAATATATATTGAATCTCAATGGCACTGGTTATTTGTGGTCACTCAGCTGTATGAGGGGAGTCTGTTCTGTGCAGTGAGGCAGGGAATGAATCTGCACTCTCCCTGTGAGCACCTTCCCGTGCAATACATAAACATTTGGCCTTAAAACTTGCCTTCCCATGGGATAACGCAAAGAAAGGCATTAGCCCAAAGTGACTTCATGCACAACTGAAACAGATACCCATAGCTTTCTTATTTTGGAGTATTCTCTTGTGTTTGGAAAGAGCACTTCTATTGACTAGATACACTGGAAAAGTAGAAGAGTGCATTGCAAAAACCATAGGAGGTAGAAGCATTCATCAAAAGAATATAAAATGGCAGGAGTGATACTCTTGCTGAGCTATTGGACTGTATAATTGTCCAGGGATTTCTGTACTGAAGCTTGCAGAAGTTTTTCCAGTGAAACAATTTTTCCACCAGAAAATGATAATTTGATACATTTGAAACTATTCACAGCTGTACATCGATTTCTTGTAAATTCCAGATGGATCATGATTGAGACAACTTGCTGAGATAGTATTTCTACTTGTTTTAATGTAACAAGAGTTGATAGCAAGTGTTTCAAATTTTTATTTCTTGAAGTTTTGTAAGGAACCTAAGCATTAAAATTTCAACATTCCTTCTTTCTGAGGGTGAAAGACAACTTTTTATTGTATTAGCAGCTCGTGTGGAAGGACCATTTCCCCCTGCCTGGAGGCCTCCTGGTGCTCTTGCAATCTGCTGGAGGCCAACGGAGTTTCCTCAGCAGCTCTCACCCCTTCTCCAGTGCTTCCAACTATTCACTTTATACCGAATCAGGGGGCACTGTGTATGTGTATGTGTGAGCGCACACACTGTGAAACACTCTGAAGTTTGGATATTTTTTTGATCTTGCCTAAGCCAGAAAAACCCTCTTGAGCTATTCTGTTGCTCCACATACCTCCAACTTTGGGGAAAAATCAGAACTTTGAGACTTCAGAATGTTGCAATTTGGTAGCTACCTTTTAATTCCTCCTCATACACTCACCCACAAGCACTGATAGTGCCCGTGTCCCATAGTCTCTTAAAATAAAAGGTATTGTTGACCTTTCTGTAGGACAAATTCTCTAGATTCTTTGTTCTTTTTTCTCTCACAGGTTTTCTGGCTTTCAGATTTGGCAAATAGCTTACCAAAACAAACACTGCATGAATGCTGAGAGAACTGCATTTGATTAAATGCTGGATGTTAATTGTAATCCTATTTCATTTCTATTTTTAAACAGCAAAACAGAATAATCTCCATTAAAAGACTGACCTTTGAAAGCCACAATGCTTGACTTATCTTGAGATAAAACTTTCTCTGTAGCTAGGCCTCTTTGCTGGTACATGACACAGCTGGCTCTGAGTGACAGAAGTGATTTAAGTTCAAGTAAGGTATGCTAAGAACCACAGGTTTAATAAACACAGGGTTTGTTAAACTTCATTGTTTGGCTTCATAGTATCTGTTTTTTTCCAAAACTGAAATTCTGAACAACATGCAGAACACCTCCACAGCCTGCTCTAAAAACACAAGCATTCTCTCATGAAATTTCAGGCTTGCTCCACATACTTCTGCAACTTTTGATATGGCCTATATGGTCTTATAACTAATTTATACTTATTGTACTTCCACTGTCAGCTTACCTGAGCAGTGTTAAGAAAAATAACATGCTGTATCACTGCACAGGTCTTGTCAATTAAATGCAGAGAGCACTTCAGTATCTGTATTCACAACCATATAGCTGAATTGAAAGTACACAGAAACTCTTAGGAATATGCCATGCTGCCTGTATGTGACTTTACTGTGTGAAATACTTCAATATTGCAATAATATCTGCCAGCTGCAACTCACTGTGCTTCACATCCCTCACATCAAATCAAATGGCATAAGTGTGTGGAGTGAGGACCAGTGTCAGCTATTATGTGTCAGTTTTTCCTAAGGGGACATACTGACAGACAACCAAAACTTTTCTTTAATATTTCTTATTGTGTTTCTGCTGTTGAGAATACCTGTCATGTAGCAATCATTCTTTGTTTGCGATGAGAAATAAAAATAAAAACGAAAGAACTTGGATGCTCATCTTAAATGTTTGGGCTGAATGAAGTTTGCTTGTGTTTGGGTTAGGCTTTGAGCAGTGGGCTGCTGTGGTGTGGTTGTGGACTTAGATTAGTCATTTGGGGAATGACAGGCACCCTTAACTGAAAATATAAGACTCCCTTGCAAAAGTCTAACTCTTCATATGGACACAAACTCTCCTTATGCACCACACTGACTGTCGGGAAAAGATGTCACAGATGGAAATGTTCAGCCTGGATGGGCTGAGCATGCAAAATCTGGGTTTTATTTGAAATATCATTGCAGGGCAATGAAATGTGATAACAAATACTTGTCATACCACATTGGTCAAAGTCTCAGCTTCTCTGGTATAACAGCAAAAGAAAAGGCAAACAAGCAAGCAAAACTCCCAAGCTCAAGTGAACCCTTCCCAAAGTGTAAGTGTAGTTGTACCACATTGAGGTACAGAGAATCCATTGCAGATGTGCCAGCATTACAGACAGACTGCCTTTGTCCTAGGCAGTGGCTAAGGTGAACTTTATACTATTAAACTGATAATATACCATCTGCACTTGCTGTACAGAATTGTGGTCACAGTGTAAATTAGGAATCTTGTAGTTTGAGAAGCTCAGATCTATCCTCTATGCTCTGACAAAATACAATTTTTCCTGCAGTGTCTGCTATGCAAATTGCTTGTTTTTACCAGAGCTGCTAATATTTATATTACTTTAAACAGAAGTATTTTTGAATCAAACTCAAAGGTGTTTGTTCAACATGACTTGCATGACACACAGGATAATTAATCACTTTCTAGATCATGTAATAAAATCCCCTTTTCTTGGCTGCCATTTCATTGTCTGTGCCTCAGACATTTTCCCTTCTCATTCCCCTACATATCCATTACTTTCTGCCTCTGCTCTGAGTTTCCTCTTCAGTTTTCCAACTTTATCCACTTGGCCAATGTTTTCCTTCCAAAAGAATGGGTTCTAGTGATAGTTCCTTTCCATGCACCATACTCTTGATCAACTGCAGCCCTTTCTTTGCTCAGGAATTGCCAGGGAGACAGCTGGGAAGTCCAGACCAGAGGGTTTGAAACCACCGTACGACCGATGAAAAGAAACAGAGAAAAGCAGTACAGGTGGGAGAAGCAAATGGGACTCACACCCTGATTTGGCAATGTAGGTGGGCATCTTTCTGTAAGAACCGGGAAACGATAAGACTGGTGGATGGCAGGATTAGGCTAGATGAGTAGAAAGAAAGAACAAAGCCTCAGCTTTGCAGAGGGCACTGCACAGAAATGGAAAGAAGGAAAAATACATCAAAGGGTTCAAGTAAGCACCAAGAAATTTTAGGATTAAGCTTTGCTGAACCAAACTTCTAAACTATTGGAAGTTCAGCCATCACTAATATTGCCCCCTTCATTTATGAGAAAACAGGACCAAATAAAATCAGTTACAGAATTCTGGACTACAGATATATCAAGTTATATCTCCTGTAACAAGATGAGGTGCAATGGCATGGCCTGCATTTCAGCTGTAGTAGCAGTCAGATTTTTCCCCTGAATGTCACATCTTACTATAATTTACTATCTGGAAGACTTGCAATTAAAGCCATATGCTTCACATCTTTTTTTTCTTTCTGCACATGAGGGATTCCACATTTCTATAAACTTTGCCAATTGTAAACTCATCTCTCTCTCTCTCCCCACTAACCTGTGGCCCAACTGCATGTAATAAGAGTAATTTGGAGAATTACATTTGGTTACACTCTATTGCTGTAATTTGCTTCTTTCCTCTAATGGTCTGAAGAGTACTGAGCTAAACCAGTAAATCTAAAATAAGCTAAAACTGAAAGATACATTTTAGGAACAAGCAATTATATTCTTTTAACTAATGCAACATCACTTTGCAGTAACTTATTCAGCTTTTCTAACAGCAATGTACATTTTAGGACAGATACCGATCTCTTTGGTGATGCAGAGTACATGTAAACCTGTCACACCTGAGGAACTTTGATACAGAGAAATCCCTAATGGGATTAATGCTGACATACCTGGCTGCATGCCACCCTTCTGCCTGCAGGTACATCTTACACACAGTCACTACTGGATTAAAGATATATCTGAAACATTCCTGCATTTTGGCTGTTTTCAGCTACCCTTCCAAGCACCCAGCCCTGAGCAATCTCAGGGACAGGCAGTGCAGCAGTGATGGGTACAGCAGGAATGGCTACTGCCCTGCTTCCCCAGGCACTGCCAACAGAACCAGCTTTTCCTAGCCTGTGTGTTAAAAAGATATGGAATGCCCCAGAAGGAGTCATAGTTTATCTGTGATTCATTGGACTGTAAAAATAATTTGGGCATTTTTTCCACACTGAATGGCAGTCCCACTGGCTGAATTTTTGTCTGGATTCTAGTCACTTGCAGAGGTTTTTTTTTTTTTTTTTTTTTTTTTTTTTTTGGTATTTGGCTTTACACCCTATCCCTGTAACAGGAGCAGAGAGCTGTCAGGTAGGGCAGTGCAGGACACAGACATTGAAGAAAGAAGGGTTAGACACCATGATTTAGCACATTTTGATTCATTGCTGCGGCTAACTCCATCACTCATCTCTGGACAACTTTCTCCCAGATGTCTCAATAAAGACACAGCCACATAACACAGGCTTTTACCACGCTGTCCATCTCCATCTCTCTCATCAATAGATACGTGAGATGAGAGCCCTACAAAGATCACAGCTAAACCTTATGGGTACAGGACAAGGGCCAATGGCTCAGTCAGTGTAACCAAACCACTCCCTCTGCACCTCTTTCATGAGACCACACTAGGAGTGCTACATCCTACTCTGGGGTCCCCAGAGCAGGAGGGACACAGACCTGTTGGAGCAAGTCCAGAGGAGTCCACAAAGATTATTGGAGGGATTCTTCCATGGAAAGGTTGAGATAATTATCAGCATCAGTGTTTGGCACCAATCAACAGTGGATGGGAACTGACTGGCACCATCAGTTTATCATCCTACTGTAAAACTCTCATACTTTCTCTCTGTGAGTTCTCATGGGCAGCTTCTCACAACGCTGACTCCTTTTCTCTTTCTTCTGCACAGCTGGCCAACTCCTACCTGTCCCTTGCACAAACACCTGACCCTTGCTCCTCACAGCACAGCCAACAAACCCCAACTCTCCTCTCAACCAGCTAATCCACTCTTTTGTAACACTCATCCTTACTGGCCCATCCTTACTGGACACAGCTGTGACCTATTAAAGGCAAGGCTGTTCCTACTCTTTGGTAATTAGTACAGCTGCAACTCCTCAGGGGCAAGATTGCCTTCAGCACTATCTCTATTCTCTCACAATCCATCTGCCCACATAATTAGGATTGTTCACTCTTAAGAAGGCTCTGGGGAGACCTTATAGAAACTTTCTGTACCTAAATTGGGCCTATAAGTAAGATGGAGAGGGACTTTTCTCAAGGGCCTGTAGTGACAGGACAAGTGAGAATGGCTTCAGCTGAGAGTTGGTTTAGATTAGGTCTTAGGAAGCAATTCTTTACTGGGAGGGTGGTGAGGAACTGCAACAGGATGCCCAAAGAGGCTGTGGATGCTCCATCCTTGGAAGTATTCAAGGCCAGGTTGGATGGGGTTTGGAGGAACCCAGTCTAATGAAAGGTGTCCCTGCCTATGGCAGAGGGTGGTGTTTAGCATCTTTTCCAACCCATTCTATGAGCCTATTACTTTAGTTGAAAGACACTCATATTTCAGAGAAGAATCTGTTCTTTTCTGTTTTTTTTCCCTCGTCCCCATCCAAAAAACCCTAAATCCACACACTGGACAATTTTTAAAGAGGACACTGTTTACAAGTATGTTTACTGGAAATATTCCTTTGAAAATCTTATTTTTGTTGCTTAAAATAGTTTCTAAAGTAAAACTTGAGGGGTAAACCCCAAGAGCATGTAACAAAATGCTCAATAAACTAAAGCATTATTGAGATGAGAAAATATAGATTTTTCTTTCCTGTACTAAAACCTTTTAAAAAGGAAATCTACTTTTGTTTTAATTAAAACATTCTTTCCTCCCAAACATTCTCTGATATGGCAATACTTACTTAGCACTACTTTCCAAATACCAGAGTCATGGTCAATGCTGACATGAGGCATGCATTAACCTGTGATGGCATTTGTATGACAGCTGAATTTGCATGAATTGCAAAAATGGAAAAAGACTAACTGAAAAATTAAAATTACCATTACAGAGAAAAATTGTAATAGAGACACGTAAAAATGTAAAATAAAAAGTGGGTTTACATCCACTTTTTGAGCAAGAAAAAAGATTAGGCAGAGTATTACAGAGTTTTGTCTTTCAGGTTGAGATGTGGTTAGTAGCACTATCCATAATTGCAAAAGAACCTGCTCCTGTCTGCCATTCCTCATCCCACTTTGATTCTGCCTGACTGGGAAGGAGTTGATTGCTAAGGGCCAATAACCAGTCAGTAGGGTTCTTCTGTAGGCTACAGAAAACAGTGCATATATAAGTGTATATATATATATATATATATATAATGTGTATACACACATTATAAACACAAGTGGTACATTATCATAGGTAAGCGCATTTGACCCACATTAAGTCTATTACTCTCCAGATCCCACTAATAGTAATCCCTAGTTCATGATAAAAATTTAGGTACTGAAGTTATAACTCACTGCAATAACATGTTTTTTTCTTGAACAGAGCATAAAATCAAACAAATAGTGAAATATGGTGCTCTTTTGGGGAATATTCCCTAGGAGAAGCTTTCTGCTGTGGAGGGCAAATGTTTATGCACAGCATCACTGCTGATGGACACTGACTCTCATCAGCTGTGCCAGAACATGGAAACCTGTTATCCTTCTTGCTTGACTGAAAAGTTAATATTCCTTGATGTGTTTTAGAGAGCTTTGCTGATGTGCTCTGTTTTACAATCTCACAAAAGATTCCCAGTGTACTAACCTGTTTTGCAAAAGAGCAGATGACCTTTGCCACGAGAATGTCACCACTGAAACTGCTTCTGAGAGTGAGAAGATCAGTTTGCCATTTTAAAGTGCACAGCATCTTGTGTGCATGGTGGTAAAAGTGGCTAGGAGGCTAGACAATCTTTCTGGATTATCTTTTTAAAATGATTTTTAAATGAATCTGTAAAATGTCCCAGAATGAAGAAATCACCCCAAAAAGAGAAGGTTGAGAAGGAGATCAAGAAATAGGCTCCTATAAATCTTCAGAGAAAAAGTTTTCCTTCTTCTTTATCTTTTTTAATATCTTTTATACAGTAAAGGTCACACCATACATTTGGCTGCATTTTTAAACTGTAGCAAGAGAAGTCCAGGTTACAATTTCAGTGAATTAATGTGATGAAAATTAGACCTTACTTTACCCCTTTTTTGTCCTCAATTTTTATCTTGCATTGGATCGCAGTTTCAGATCTATGTTCAGATTGGAACAGCAATATTATTTTAAAATTATTGATTGGCAAGGAAGATGGCAAGGAAGAAACTCTGGGTTTTTATGCTGAAAGCAACTGAAATGAGAAACCTGTCACAAGGAAAAAGATTATCTTGTGCTTAAGCGGGATTGGAGCCTGAGAGGGTCACGCACTAAATGCACAAGCACCGTAGTCAGAGACATCACCTATAACTGTGCCATTAAAGCTGTCATTGCAGATCTGTCTTAATCCTGGAAGTTTTGGAGAAGTGGAAATGCACAGACCCAGGTGTACAATCAAGACTCCTTAGAGCAGCTGTTGACTAATTTGTGCAATTAAAATTGTCTTACATGTCACAATTTGTACCCAGCCTCACACTTAGAGTGTGGCACTGTGTGAACACAACACATGCTTGGTGTTGCATAGTGGGTCTTACATTTGCTTGGATAATACAGAATCAGAACAGTCAAATTGGTTAAGTAGCCTCAAGGAAGTTACCCTCACAGGTACTGCTAGTTAATTACTTTCTCTTGTAATGTAGCAGAAATATAATGAAATCCTTCAGGGGAGACAAGGTGGTGGCTTCCTTTCTATTTTTGGAATGGACACCTGGGACTGCCTCAACATGTGTGGCTGCCACCCACACCTTCCTCTGGGCAACCTTACATCTGCTCTTGGCGTATATATTGCACTTTACATTCCCCTGTACTAGTATTTTCTAGTATTAGGTGCTATCCATATATGCAGAGAAAGGACAAGGACAACACAAAACTTATGCTCCTGAGAAGGAGTATGGCCACTGTATTGCACTGCCATAGTTCAGTGCACTGAGCTCTTAAAAATAATGGCAAAGAGCTCATTAGAGAGCAGGACACAGCTCCGTAAAATACATCAAAAATCTTTGTGTTAGTTTGGAATAAAAGTTGCTTTAAAATAGACCATCAGCATCAGAAGATTGTGTGTTCTATTTGAGCAGCGAATATTTCAGAAAAAAATAAACCTTGTTAAAAATATTAATCAGTGACTATGTGACAAGACTTATCATTTTGCATTAAATGCTACAAATTTTCTCTCTCGATCAATAAACATAATCTGTTATGAAACTGCATTATCTTACTGTGCTGAAATTAATTATATTAAAATATTTAGAGCAAGTATTTGTCATATTTGTCACTTTATGAGAAACTGACAGACTAGAAGTCATGTTACATAAAGACACTAGTTACGATGGTGGTGAATAAGATATTTTCAGCTTAAAAACTCAAAGCATCAAGAGGGCCAGAAAAGTGAAACCAAATCCGCCTCCATGACTTTCCCTAGATAATTTAACAAATAGTGGGAATGAGATGAGTTTAAAGGGGTTTAAAGTACCTGGAAATGCAAGCTATGAGGAAAATAAGAGGTTTGCAGCTATTTGGGCAACTGGTAAATAGCTCCTCAAAAGCCAGCCTAGCACAACCTCAATGGATGAGGCCCAACAGGACTGTTCTGCTGCCTGAGAGCCATTCACACCCCAAACTTTGGTAGGATGATCACCATCGCTTTTCCATGATGGAGAAATACTAACTGCCTCTTTTGGCACAGGAGCAGGTCTGGGTTCAGAAGAGATCAGGCTACATAGAAATCACACGTGGATGAGGGAAAAATCCCCCTAAATTTGTTCATACTAACACTATCTTATATCCAGTGTTAGGAACTCCTGCACTCCTGAGCAGCAACTTTTATTCACACACTTCAGAACGAATCAGTGGCAAGTGCAGGAGATGGCACAAACATGTCCTTTGGTGTAGTTATGCAACAGAGACATTTCACAATTAATTATTCTAAAGAGATAAACTTCCAAAAACTGCCTAGGAAAATCCAGCATACAAACCAACATCTAAGTACTGAATATGAGAAAACACACAGAAAACTGAGAGCAGATCTATATATATTATTTTCGATGTTGTTGTTTTAGTGCTTATGCTTCAGTATCTGAAGCAAAAGTTCACTAGATGAGGCAGAAAAACATATAGATAACAGCCAAATGAAACTGAGTCTTTGCAAACATTTTCCTTACATTACGATGGAAAACTAGAGGTAGAAAAACATATAGATAACAGCCAAATGAAACTGAGTCTTTGCAAACATTTTCCTTACATTACAATGAAAAACTAGAGGTATCCATGCTGTTCAGATGTGTTCTTCAGGTACTTGCTTACAAATTTCACTACTGGCACAGCAGAAGAAACAGTCACACAACTTTGGTCTATGCAGCATTCATCAAACTCTGAGCAGCTTAGGCTTCCAAAAAAGAAGTTTGAAGAGTATATATTGGTATCCAAGATAAACCATTTACAGGGGATGTAAGTTTCTGTATATGTTCTGTATTTTCCATCAATCAGCTCCATTTAATGTCTTAAGTAAATATTGCAAATCCAAGGCACTTTTATATATGGGTATTATAAATGGAAGAGGTTATACCAAATACATATTTCCAAGAACATATTTACTGTAAATTTTTCCATTTTAGTAGATATAGAGGGTTTTAGGCCACTGTAAGAGAAAGAACAACCCTTTTCAGATATCTTATCAAAGGTGCGATCACTTTCCATCAGAGTCATAATTGCATGCTAGTAGATATACTAAATATATGCTCCCAGGAAAGATTACTGAGTAAGCATTTACTATTAATGTTGCTGATAAAACATGGCTAAATTATTTTATTGCAGAAGAAACACCTGGGGGAAAGGGGAGAAAACTGCTTTTTAAGTCTCCCATGGCACATTAATGTGGCTTATTTAAGTGAAGTGCTGAGTGGTGATAGAAAGGGAATTTTGATGAAGTGCTCAAGCTCTATTTACTGTCCTCTCTTGCACTGGGGATAACAGAATTACTTAGAGAAAAGGAGCTGCTAAGAGCATGAGTAGTAGCAATATAAAATCTGGAATACTTTGTAAATAAATAAAATAAATGCATCATCCAGAATTAACTACCTCTTTCTACAATCCCCATCTGTATCATCTCATTCTAAACAGAGATGACCATTGTACTTTGGTTTCTAGATATTGTATCCTTTGGTGGATGCAAATATCTTAATTCTTAATTGGTGCAGCAAGATTTTGTTCATATTTAAGCCATTAACTTGCCTTTTTACAGCCCTTTGGGAAGCTCAGCATGGACATCAATTTCCTTGATGATAATCTGCACTGAGTGCCTTGTGTATGTACATCATACATAAGTGTACAGAACCCTATCAGCAGTTCTGAACAGATTAGCTCAACCTGAATATATGCAATTTTCTTTGCTACTCTCCACCGAGGAACACTGCATGAATAGCATGTACCACCCTTGTGCTGGTTGCTGCCAACAGAGGAGGGATCTGATAGCCAGTGACAAGTATTCAAAACCCAGTAAGTCTTCCTCAGGAAGATGGTCTTAATATTAACAAGATGTTCAAAACAAGCAAGAACCCCAATGCATCCTATCTACCTTTTACATATTGTTGGAATCCTTAAATACCATTCATCTGGTGAGTGTCACTTCAAGAAACAAGAACACTGACACTTGAGAGATTATTTAGAAAGTATGTGAACTGATTTCATAGCATTCCAGGAAAAGAGCAGCAGACAATTAAAATCAGCCCAAATGTTTGCTTACTAAAACCTTAAGACCTGTATGATTTCAACTTTAGCCAATAAAATCTGAAAAATCTTCAGAATTGATTTTCCAAAACTAAAAGCTAACATTCTATAGTGTGCATAGAAGGACAATTTAGAAATTTTACAGACAGCTTCATATAAGTCTATTCAATTATAGAAAGCTATTTTTCAAAGAGAAAAAACCCTGCAGTGTGGACTGTTATCTACTGTACTTATCACTCTGAGATTGTAGTTTATCTTTTTGTTACATACCTTAGAGATACAGAGAGATAGAAAGACCTTAATGGCCAAAAAAATCAAATTCTCATCTATTTGAGAACCTAATTACTGCAGTTTATATCCTGAAAAATTCTGTAAACATACACTGAAATTAATTGTTTTCTCTATGAGAGAGCTATTACAGAGCTGTGAGATTAGGGCCTGATGTAAGTTATCATTCCATTACAAAATTTGTGTTCTATATTCAGAGTTCTACAGGAACTTGTTTAGCTACAAGTTATTACACAATGATGATGCCCTTAGGAAGAGATGAGGAAGCAGTTTTTCTGTCACTTAGGTCCCTTCTCTTTTCTCTTAAAGCCTCAAAGAACTCAAGCTGGACCACACTGCCATGCTTCCATTAAAAAAAAAAAGTAGTATTTGTAGCATGGTGGAGAGGCTACATCAAAGAAATTCTGCTTTGGTGAAGTTTTAGTAGAAACTACCCAACTTCCCATTGAACAGCACAGCTTTGACACTCCCAAGACTGTTCAACATCCCTCCTTCAGACTGCCAGAGGAGCACTTCACTGCCTTCCTGCAGCCAAAAGGGAGCACAGAGCACCGGGCTGCTGGGGCCACTGAGGCAGTCAGGGAGCTCCATGCTGAAATGATGGTGGGGAGGGACACTTTGGCACCCTGTAAACAACTACAAGAGAAAGTAGTGAGGAGAAAAGCTGAGTGAATGGTTCAGAGAGCAGAGTGTCTGAGCTCTGCCTCAAAGCTTCCCATATCCTGGGAGTGCCAGTGATGTCTTTGTTTCTGTCACATTTGAGGTAGCAGACATTGTGGAAATTCCTTCCAGCTAGAGACAGGCTGCACTTGTACATGTGACTGAGATAGTCCCTGCTCCCTTCCAAATGCAGGCAAACCTAGGTGGCCACAAACAGCGACTAATTGTTTGGGCCAAAGGGGCAAGGATATAAATGAGCTATTTCTCATTACAGTGTAAGAAAATATTGATTACACATACACAGATGGCAAATACTATTCATGCTGGTATTCTCAAGTCTTCACACTGAGCTTGTCTGGTATACATTCATTATTTTTACAAGTTCATACTATGACTGTTTTCTCTATTGACAAATATGGGTTAAAAACATAATAAACAGAGTGGATTTGTGTTGGTATTATTAATGAATTGGCAACAACTGTCTCTGTGCCATTCATCTCTCAACATCTGTTTATATTTTATTTTAAATCTGTAAAAACATTGCTTGGTAATCCCTTGATCCGTACAGTAATTTCCTTTTGTTCCAAGCCGTTAGAGGTATCTTTGAAATACTCAGGGGAAAGATAGACAAAAAGCAACCAAAAAACAGACTATTCATCTATTCCTTCAAGACAAGACCACTTTCATCATAAAAAATGAACATCATAAAAAATGAACACCGAAATGAAAGCAAAAAAACAAAGGTGGATGAACTCTGTACTGCAATAGGATAAAAGTCAGGATGTTTGTGGAAAACTATCAGTCATTATTGTTTTAAATTGCTCTTGATTTGTGCAAAGGAACGGACCAAGACAGATGCACCTAATCCTTCTTGGGAGTTATCTTGTGCATTTATTTGCTGCTCTCTGGCTCGCTAGGAATTCTGCTCAGTGTTTGTCACAGCCAGGAACAAGTCTGTTAAGCTCACCCCTGGTTGATAAGTAGGCGTTGTTGCTTATGGATATCCTGTTGCGTTGGCCTCCTGGAGTCCTGGATTTACTTATTGTTCAGGCCACAATGATTTCAGGGCAGTGCTCTTTATGAAATACAATGCTGCTTGAAAATTTGTCAATATGGATTCTAAAAAAAACTGAGGTATGAGCAAGTACAAATAACCTGCTCTCGATTTACTTCTCTATAACAACTGTGTAACCGGAAAAAAGAAAAAACATCTTTAAAAACTGGAGTGAGAAGGCAGTGCCTCAGCTTGTGATTTATTATATTGCTGAAGAGATTAGAGACAATGCCCACTTTTGAAACAATGCACATAGGCAAATGATGTATTTATTACACCACTGCAAGAGCCAAATAAAGCCATGATCCATGCCCAGTGAGGAAAGTATTGTCAGGAAAGAGAATAACATCAAAAGATCTCTGGGCCGGCAAGTTTAAGTCAGAATAGTTTAAATAATACAAAAGAAACAAACAAGATTTATGGTTTTCTAAAGTTAGAAAATGTCCAAAACTTGTGTTCTGAGGAGAGCATGTGCCTTTAGAAAATCTGCATAAAGAAGATTATTAAAACACCTACTTAAATTGTAGCATATTAAGGCATATATTTGATTTGAACATACCTTTTAGGATTTAATGGATACTTCTAGATATTTGTCCAAATGAGTAATATGGTCTAAGCCTCACACTACAAAGCACTCTGAGAATTCCACAAATATGAAATATACCAAATTATGCTTTTAAAATAAGAATAATTTAAAAACCCCCCAAAACCAGCCCACTTTTACAGCTTGATACCCTCTTTATTTCCCTGCTCTATGAAGCATATGACATTCAAGAGAAGGCTGGAGTGAGACAGAGTAATCTAAAAGGGACAAAAGAAAAACAAGAAATATTGTTGAGGGAAACAGGGAAAGAAATGAGAGGCTTCAATCTAAACAGAAACAGAGAAAAAGACTTGGAAAGAATTTCAGCGAAGAGGTATGTTTAATTGCCTACAGCCCCAGGAGAGGTAATTTATGTGCCAAGAAGTTATGGAGGTTTTAT
Source organism: Anomalospiza imberbis (assembly GCF_031753505.1). Classification (NCBI taxonomy): domain Eukaryota; kingdom Metazoa; phylum Chordata; class Aves; order Passeriformes; family Viduidae; genus Anomalospiza; species Anomalospiza imberbis. Next base: position 19,163,680 of record NC_089689.1, on the reverse strand, counting down.
GTGCCTATTAGTCTGCTATTCAATTAAAAAATGTGTACTTACCATGGCAACCTCTATGTCTCACAATACACGTGCTAATTCTAAGATATCTCTATAGAGCACCTCCTTAAAGAAACATATACCACAGCACCAGCCATAGCATAGATTTCCACGCTCACTAAGAGGCAGTAAAAAGAACAGCCCATACAAAATTTTGGAATGATAGGCTCGAGAGAAAGATGGGTAATCTTACTGTACTGTCACCACCTCCATATGGGAACCCAGCAGTGTAATATATGTGTGCAATGCATTGCTGCACCTTAGCACAGCTCACCATACAATCTTGCCAGCATTTCCCTTCTTGCCCACTGAGATAATGCTCTTACGCTTTCATACTGGGCTGCTTTTCCTCTGGGATCTGCTTTGGACTGGCTGACTAATTCCTTAGGCCCTGCTTCTACTGAAGCTGTGTAAACTTTCAATTGTACTCCCCTGGATTAAAGCCTGCCAGGACATGCACCTTCCCTTTGTTTCGGCATTTGCTGTCTGGGAATTCCCTTTCTCACCAGCCCACGCCAGATCTCACTGTTCTCAACAGGCGTTGTCCTTCTCCCTCTTCCTTATTTGAGCTTCCCATGACAACAGCTATTGGAAAGCTGATTTTCCACTCAACAGCTTACTCCTTTTCAGAGGAGCAGGATCTGTTGCCAAAATTCTTGGTCAGATGTGTAATTAATGGATCAAAGCATTTGTCACATATACAACCTGAGGAATGAACCACCTTCAAAAAATGTATGTTCTGCATCCATGACTTTTAAGTATTAAGGAGAATTTCAATGCAATCTTTCTGAAAGTAAAGAAAGCATTGAGGTGATAACCTACATTTCCAATAGCTTTTATGTCACTTGTTGCTTCTCATAATCATCTTCCTCCCTTTCACTGACTAGTGAATGCATATCAGAGCACTCTTCTCATCGCTGTGGAACACAGTAGTCCTCTTTGCTTGTCTGCAGCTCATTTAGGGCTAGTGCTAAAGCACACAGAATACAAAAAAGAAATGCATCACCTTGTGTATAGTTCTGGATTTGTTGAGGATTAAGCCTCAATCACATTTCAAAGATGTTTTGCTTCTTTCCTTGTGTCATGGTTTAACCTCAGCAGGTGACTAAGCACCATGGAGCGCCTTCCTCACCACTCCCTGCCCCTCGCTGAGGTGGGGGGAGAATCAGAAGTATAGAAGAGAAAATTGGTGGGATGATATGAAAACAATTTAATAGGGAAAGCAAAAGCCACTTGGACCAGCGAAACAACAACAAAAAGCATTCGTTCAACACTTCCCACAGAGGCAGGGTTTCAGCCATACCCAGGAAAGCAGGGCCTCATCACGCAAGGTTACTTGAAAACACAAAAATGCCACCAGTCTGAATGTGCCGTCTCCTTCCTCCTATTTCCCCCATCTTTACATGCTGAATATATTGGCATAATTATAGACTATCCTTGTTGTTTGCTGGGGTCCTGGTTATATCTTCTCCCCTCACTGTTTTCCCCCACCTCAGATTAGACTGCCTAAAATACAGAATGAAATTATGAAGTATGGGTTGAATTCCAGATAAATGCTGTTGATCACTTCCTACAAGGTTGACCTCCCCTCAGTGCATGTCTTCATGCTAAGGGCATCTTCAGAGGAAAGGAAAACATTTTCCTGACAGATGAGAAACGCACAATTAACTATATAATGCAAACTGTACATTTGGAACTCTAATCTAACTAAGGAACAGTTTTGAAGATGTTTGGTATGAGTATGCTGTGCTAAAAGTATAGTGCAACTCTTCCCACTCAAGGGAGGAACAGATCTGAGCTGCCTTTTCACATGATGGATGTGAATGATTTTCATGAGCAAGCTACAGTGTCCTTTTTGTATTACAGCTCTAGGATCCTGAGAGGGGAATGTAGCTAAAAGCATCAATTTTGATACAAATCCTTTATGGTCTTTAAATTGGGCACTGCCACTTTAATAAGCCACACCTGGTTAAGATCCGTGTTCTGCTGAATTCCTCCCGCTGTAATGAGCCTTGAACATCAGGCTGAGGCTGTGATCAAGACAATACAATTAATCACCAGACCGTGCACAATTTCAGTAACATGAAAATTGCACGCAGTTAGATTTTCTAAGTAAAACTAATATTTCATGCAGGGGAAAGGGTGAAGTTTCAGTGCATAACAAAAAAGAATTTCGGAGGTTTAAAAAAACCTGGCAGTCAGCAGGGCCACGTGAAGGTGAATGCATAAATCAAATAACTATACCATCTGTTACAGAAAACTTAACGGGAATTAAGTGGCCCATATTTTCTAAAAATATCTTTCTTCACAGTATGCAGAAGCCCTGAATATCTAAGGAGGAATACTGGAATTGGACTTTAATTAGGAAACTTGGAGTTTTGAACACAACATGAGCTTAGTCAAACTATCAGGAAGATAAGCTTATTAGGAGAGAAATAGGAATGAGTATTTGCATGGCAAAAAAGTAGATCTTTCCAGTGGGAGGAAGAAGGAGGGATTAAAAACATGTAGTGGCCCCATTTTCAGTATTTTTTCAGCTGCAGCTTAAGGTGTCACAGAGAGACTCAGTGACAGACAGGCCAGGACCAACTCCTGGGACATTTTTTATTCTGATGTTATCTAAAATAGACTAGTCATTTCAGCATCTTTAAAATTCACAACCAGAAAGTTTCCTGTTTATTTGAAAGTATATTTCCATGCAGCAGTTGTTTCTGTGTAATTGTAGTATTCACCAGAAATCCATTCAAAGTGCAGAGACAAAATGCAATTGTCATCTCTTTCCAGGCTCATCTCCAATGACAGCTAGTGGAAAAGCACAACTTCTGGAGAGCACTGCTATCTCCTTTTTTTCTTTTCCCCATTTGATGGGGAAAACCAGCACACCCCATTAAAAGAGAAGTGTAGTAATTTGTATTCTCTACCATTAGGTTATAAAATCTTCAGGGGCCTTATTTTTTTCTTTTCCCCCAAAGAGTTTGCACATCTCTAATCAAGGAATCTTAAAGTCCCATCAGCACAAAAATATTAAAGATTAAAAACAGAAAAGAGCAGGCAAAACTAAAAACTTTATGTAGGAGTGGAACAACAAAGAGACTTCTTTAGACAGGTGGTATATATACTGGTACAAGAGTTGATATAAAAACCTTAGGAGAACAGATTAAATGTGATGATACAACTAAATGTTTTAGGAAAATAATTTTTAAATGATGCAATTGAAAAGGACTAACACAGAAAGGCAAAGTCCCACACAGAAAGACAATAAACAAAATGCATTTTTAAAGTAGCAAAATGGCTGATTTTGAGGCAATAACAAATTGAGGCTTAAAAATAAAGCAAAGCAAAATAAAAGTTTCCATTTCTTGCACTGACATTTGTCTGCTTCACCTTTCAATTTCTTCTGCTCCCCCTTCTCAATCTTACCTTCTCTACAGATACTCTCAACTCTCTTGGGAAAGATCTCCTATTATATATTTTTGCAATGTCTGACAAAATAGAGCCTTTCTCTCAGCTTGTGCCTCTTTATATTACTGTGGCACAAACAGTGAAGAGCAGTAATGGTAATAGTTGGGAAAGCCGCTCAATAATTTTTCACCTTGCAATTTTAACAACAAATGGCAGCTCTGTGACACTGACACAGTTCAACTAGGCCAATGATATTCAATTTTGCTGTCAGAAAAACTGGAAGAGAATACCATGTTAAATCCCAATTCATCCAAAATAAAAATCCTTGCTACCTGAACTGATCCAAAAGACTTCAGAAACTGCATTCCATAACTTGTACATGGATTCACAGGAATTCATCTTTTAAATAGCATAATCCATTTGCCATTCAGCAGCTTTGGCTTATTTCAAGTCCAGCTAGCCTGTAAGACACCAAAACGGCAACTATTATAGGGCCACACAGTTTAGGATTGAGCTGACTTAATACTCAATCTTTTCTAATGGCAAAAAATTCCCTTTCAAAATCTATGAAAAAAAAATAAATTGAACATTTTATTTTGCTTCAAGACAACAACCCAAATGTAAGTATTATGACTTTTTCACAGAGCAATTAATTTTTACTAATTGCCATTACTGAGGAACCATTATTACATAGTAGCAAATACTTCATTTTGTGGTTCCCACACTGAAAGGGACAAGGAGTGACCACCTACCATGGTAGGGAAGAAATGAAAGAAGTAATTATTCAGAAGTTAGAAAACAGTGTTGGAAAGTACTACAAAACAGACTGCCAATGAAAGGAATAGGTGAAGCATATTTTGGTGCAGTTCAATGGTGTAAAGAGTAAGCAAAGGATATGTTGAATATGTATAATTTTAGAAATGACTAAAAAATGTTTCTTTGTATGTGTGCTTCTGGAAATGGTAAATAGCAGGAATAGAACTGTGCTGTAACTAAAATGGCTCAATAAATGGTTCCATAAAGCATATGAGGGCCGGGAAAAAGGGGATTTCATTTTTCTTTAGTGTGTCTGGAGAAAGGCTGCATTCTCTTTTAAAATCTAATACCATTCATAGAAATTTATATTTAAAATGTATATTAAAAAAATTATCATATCTATGAGAAAATCACAACAATAAACATTTTATTTGTGGGGTGTTTTGGAAGTCCTTATAGCAACTTTTTGTCATCTAATGCCTCACTCTATGTTTGATAATGCACATTAAACACTCTAAAAATCTTAATTATTAGTAAGAAATTAACTGGTTTTGATTGATCTGGTTTAGGTGACACATTTTTCATGTTGTCCATGCTGGAAGTTCAAGAGAGGCAATCCAGGCAGTTAAAAGTGAGGTACATCCATGCTGGAGTATGCAGATAAGCACATGCTAGTCCCGAAGAAGAAAGCTCATGTTCAGGAGCGGCTTGCTGAGAAACGTCGCTGTAGTGCTCAGGAGTTTGGTGACCCACGAGGACAAAGCAAGAAGCTGCTCCCCTCACCCCAGATTCCTCCAGCTGTTCAGGCAGGGTGAAAGTGAACCTCCCTCAGGCCAGACCAGGAGCACTTGGACTTTCCCTGACTGTGAGGGATTTGCCAGGAGGGGTTGGAGCGCCGGTGGGTTGGTGCCCTGGGCTGAAGGGGTGCGTGGTGGAGGTGGGGTGCTGCAGCTCAGCCACGGCACAGACTGCACTCCAGGGCTCCTTGCCCATACTCGCTGGGTGCTTCCAACAGCCTCGGTGCAGACGTAACATCTGGCTCCTTGCGAGGGGATGTTGCCAAGAGCTACACTCAGGGAATAAAACTAAACATATTTTCAAGACTAAATCAAGAGTGGGTTATAGCAATGCCCCTGGCTCTGAGGCATGTGTACTCACACACGTTTGTATGTGCATGCAGAGTTTATTTAAAAGTTTTATTGTTAGCATTGTAATTAGGCCCCTGAACATCCCCTGTGTATGTATCAAATTAAGCTCCAGTAACCAGAGATTTTCTAGCCATATATACTACAGTTGAATTCCTGTTATTCTCATATTAAAATCTTTTACCATAACAATCTGTTTTTAAATAAATAGCCTGTTACATTGCTTGTGCTCAGTGAGTGCTATTACTACCTCTTTCCAAGAGAGAGCAGTAGTGAATTGTACTATCATTACACTGGATAGCTTTACTCAAACACACGCAATTTACATTTTCGACTCTGTAACCTTTCAACCTATTGACCATGAAAAATGCTCCAACATAACATGACACATATAAATGTTTAAAGTCCAAAGGGTAATTATCTATATTCATAGCTAAAACTGTGCCTTGATTTCACAATAGAAACCATATGTTCACTCAAAACACTTTCAATAGGCTAAATAGCACCCAGATTAACCCTGAGTTAGTTTACTGGTTAAAATAATAGCATCATCTTCTTCTAATTCAGTAGTTCATTTATCGTTTTTGATCAAGGCACTGAATGTGAACTTTCAATATTTGAAAGCTTAACTTGAAAAGTAAACTGCATGGTAGAAACTGACCAATTCTTAAATTCTATCTTTAAAGCCACTTAATGTGTCTGATAACAGTTCAAAATATGTTATTTAGCTGCAAGTAGAATTGTGTGTTGCCTCACATTTAATAGACTAATTTTCTCTACCAGAAGAAAAGGGCAATGACTTTCTGACTTTTAGTTTTTTTATTGTCCACAGAACAGTGCTTAACAGAATGCCATTTAGAACAAATCTAGACTATTTTCTTTTATGAAGAACGCCTTTTGCCAAAATAACTTCCAGGAAGTATGAAAAGCCTAAAGCACAGACACTGTAACACACTTGCAAGGCCTTTGCAGTAACAGCAAGAAAAGTCTAGCAATGAAAGGTATACTAAATGGGACCTCATTCAGGTTTTGAAGCAAACTATTAAGATACATATTTCCTTATCTTTTTTTTTAGTAAGATAGAAAAATATTATTTTGAGCCTTTGAAGTAGAAAATTACAAACAGAAAACAAAATTGTATATTACAGGAGTAATGACAAGTCAAAGGAAAGAGACATACTTAAAAAAATAGCAAACAGGCAAATGACTTTTCAGTAAGTGCTGACACTCTGCACATTAAACTGGTTAAAAGCTCCTTGTCTCCCTGCTTGTCATGTCATTGTCCCTGTCAGGCAGCAGAGAACACCTCCAGCTAGTACATGATATACAGGATGCTTCATCAAAAAAGGTATTCTTTGTCTTTGAATTTGAATTGACACTTTCCTTATGTATATTATAAATGCCCTGTGGAAGTGGCAATGGACTATGGTGCAAAAAAACCCTGTGAGTTTTGCAGAAAGCTTACTGGAATGCTGGTCTCATTTCAAAAGGCCATTATTACATGTGGACATGATTGCCTTAAATGTGCACAGGTATAGCTATGAAAAAAAAACCTCAGAAAATAAGTCTGTCTGGTCTTCAGCTGAGCTTCATCTTTATGCAGTAAAATTGAGTTCTTGTGCATACAAGGTGCTTTGTTCCACCTCTCCTGCCTTGAAACAGAAAATTATTCTCTTTCAGAGAGAGGCTGAGGCCATGTGTTTGGTTTATTAGAATAAGAGTGTTGTCCGTCATAAATTTGGAATCTTCCCTTGAACTGTTGCCATTCTAAAATGTTGTAATTTTACATCCATCATTGCATGATATGCCCTAAACAAGTCAGTGGAACCATTCACCCTTAGAAAAGCTGGCACTCAACCAATTTACTCACTCTGCAAGAGTCCTTATACAGTTCTCTTGTACACCTTTACCATCATTTATGCATCATTTACCATAAGGTTAGGAACTACTAATAAATCCCTTATACTGGATGCTGTGAGTAAATCAGAAAGGTCTTTCATATTTAATATCACAATGACTCAATAGCCTTCATCTTGTCATATTGTAGATTATTTATGGAAAAGTCCTACTTGTGTCCCAGTGCTATTTATCAGAATTCTTTCTGTGCATCATCATATCAACATACATGTTGAGCATTTGTATTTCTATGACACCTATTTTGCAAGATCAGTCCAAGTTAATACCGGTACAGGCTACATGCAATAAAAATTTGTATTGTATGAACTTTGAAGAGGACTACGAATTTGTCAGAATTGCTTACTGTGTTTGCAGATCTCAGGATTTCAAAAGTTCAGGTTGAAAGGGTGTTTGTTTTTGCTCAGTCTGCAGTGAAATTATAGCAGGTGTTCCCAAATGTGAGATTAGTGGTGCCACTGGAAGAGACTGGGCTGGAGGAAAGCAAGAGCAAGAGAGTAGGTGTCCATAATATATATTAATAAATGCATGAATACCTGTCTCTTCCCAGGTCACACACTTATATTCCTGGTATGGCCTCAGGGATAAGGTTCAGCAGGGTACAGAAAACATGGAGCTTCCTTTTGGAGCCTGTGGTGGCTTTCCTAAAGGCTGGGAGCTGCTGCCATTCCAGTTCAACTTTGTTCTTGTGACGGGGACATCTGATCCTGCTGAGCTGCGGAACCTCCTCATTTGTAAAAGTGAAAGAACATTTTGTGCACTTTTCATTACATTTTAAACAGAGACAAAGGTGGATAACAAGCCAGGTGAGGAGTCATTAAATTTCCCTTGTCAGAAACTCAACCAGTAAAGAAGTGACATTGTTAATGTTGATCAAGTGGAATCACTTCTCCGAAGATTAATAGATTCCTGGCTGGTAATGCCTAAAGTGATAAGAAAAGAGAGGCTGTTAGAAAACAAGGACAGCAGTAGTCCCTGGGACCAAAAGGCTGAGACCAAATTTTTTTACAGACATAAAGACAGCAGGGAGATTTCAGCATCATTGTTGTGTAGATGATGGAATTACATTTTTTTATTGAATTCTATTTAGCTGGATACTTTCCTTCCTGATTTTGCTCTCTTTTACAACTGAATCCTTCTGAACATCTACTTGAGCCTAAATTTAACACACTGAGATACCTAGCAATTCTAACATACATCAAATACTCTGGCAAGTTTGATTCTTTCCAGTCATTCTCTTAAATGTTTGTGCCTGGAGGAGAGGTTTATTTATTTATTTACTGTTCAATTTTGTTGTTTTTATTGGTTTGGTTTGTTTTGGTTTGGATTGGTTTGGTTTGGTTTGGTTTGGTTTTTTTGGTAGGCTTGGCCCTCAGAAAGACATATATCTGCCTCTGAATAACTAAATGGAGCCATGACTTCCAGGACAAAAACTTCAGTGATTAATCTAAGTAGAAGGTAATTGCTCGGCTTCCTGCTATTTTCTTGTAGACAAACTTCCTCCTTTCTTCCAGTAGCTTTTCAGCAAATATTTGTCAATGATACAAAACATGTTTGTAGAATCTCTTAATATCAGAGGACAATAAGATTAAAGAGAGCTGACTCAGCTGTGTTCAAATCTGTGAAACCTGCTCTTATCTGCTCTTTTGTAAAAGTCAATTAATTCGAAGACCTTTTTTGTTAATTGTTCACATTTATCTGTACCGTCTTCCATTCTTTTTCATTTTTATTATTGTTAAGGGTATATTTTTAAATAATAGTTCATCACTGTTATAATTCTGAATTGTTATTAACATAATCTTTTCTATTGAAAGGACTTTCTTTCTCATCAGAATTTTTAGGAACACTTTAAATCATTTTTGTTCTCACAGCCCCTAAACATTTCTTTTTTATTCTTTACTTTTACAAGTTTTGCTCTGTTGTTACGGAGTAATCTAATCTAGTTAACTTTTAATTTCAGTAGAATTTTTATGTTGCACCAAACTTCAGGTTCTTTCTTGCGAAGACACATAGGTTGATTCTATGATTAAGAGCTATAGAAAAGAGGGAGATTTTATTATCCCTCATCTGCATCTTCAATGCATTTTATTAATCAAAAATCAAATTCTTAATTCACCAGAGTCAATGACAACATTGATATAAACTTTGAAATGACCAAGAACATAAGTTAGATGTCTGTATATAAATTTTCCCATTTGCCTTTGTATTCTACAGTGGATCAATCATTTGTCATACTTAATTTAAAAAGCTTATGTAATTTGGCTCCAGCACATTCCTTTATTTTCCTATCCTCAGGCAAATCCATCCTCACAGTAAGAATTAGATCTTGGGCAGTTTTGTCTTTTTTTTGCAAATTATGAAATTGTCTCTTTGACACAGCATGCTTGGATGTATCTGTTTCCCAACAGACTTATGAGCAGCTAAAATCCCCCATGAAGAAAGCATCTTCCAGCCAAGAATTTTCTGTACCCTGCTGTCCTTGTGTTTGACTGGTTAGTAGCTGATACTCACTTTTTTCAGTTTTGCTTTCTAATTCCCTGTATCACTGTTGTTAATTACTTTGAGCAACCTTGCAGAAAAGGATGTGTGTGCATTGATTAGCCATGTTGCTGCAAGTAGCACCACCTTACTGGCTTTACCAGCATTACATACTCTCAAGATATCTAATGACTGTGCTGGAATTTGAAGGCTCGTTCTGTGCTACATTGCTGTGATTTACCATGCTGCCTTTGTGATTGATACGCATTTTTGGCAATTTGGAGAATGAAACATTGCACAGAAATGATGAAAATAGCTGAATAAAATGAACAGCTAGAGTGGATTTCCTGAGCTGCACTTCTACAGATGTTGTAATGATGAGATTTGGTTTGGATTTGGATGGCTTCAATTCCACATAAACTCCTTAATCTGATATTTCCCATTGGCTAGGTGCCCCTGAAGGCTTCGAAGCAGCTAGTGGGGAACACAGGTAGAGGAATCCAGGCAAGCTGAATTTGGGTTGCTGTGCACGTCCATGTGGCACATCACAGCTGTGCTTGCATGAATAGGACAGCCAAGACCTGTACCCATAGAGTCATCCCATGGATGGACAGGAGGGCAGCCATGTAGTCACCTAAACAAAAAAATAAACACCTTTGCATATGGACTCACTCAAATCCCCTTTCTGCTAATGGCAAACAGTGCTTGACATTTTTCATTACTAAAATGAATAAAATGAATTACTAAAAAAATTTCAATGGGACTGGGAAAAGAAGTATTTTCACTAACGGTCTGACAGGATTGATTTGAATCCCTTTACACCTCATATGTGTCCATGTTTTAGTTTGTGACTCTTTAGAAAGTATCACTATTATTATTGCAGATAATTTCTTGAAAAGGATTTAAAAATTTTTGCTGGTGTCCACAAATGGACTTGAAAACAGTGTTTCTCAATCCCTTCTGCCTGAAGCACGAGTAAAATCTTAGGGTTTTGTGCATTTCTTCCAGGTTCTTCTTGAATGCTTTTCCATGCATGTTGTTTCTCGGGCAACAGTCCATGAGACATTTAGGACAAATTATTAAATGGAAACTTCTGTTAAATTTCTACTTACCATTTGTTAACAATAAATTGACATCAATTAAATAGTTGGAAAAACATTTCCTTTCTATAAAGTTTTGAAGAAGAAACAACTGTCTGATCTCTTCTTCAAATAAGTTTATTATTTCAATGGAGCCACATCTTCATAAACAGTAGCGAACGGATGATGTTACAAAGGAATTACAATCTTTAATGTTTGGTCTTCTTTTTCTTTCCTTTCTGGTAATGACTGTGAATCTTAGCAATTACATTAATAGAGATAAATACTTGAAAATGAGATCTTTATTTTCTATTATGTTTCTTTATACAGTGTAAGCAGAAAGAAGGTTAAACTCTGCAGCAACGTCTGTGCTTCTTCACTACAATGCTGGCTGTAGGCTGGTTGAAAGCCTGTGGCTGTAGTGCCTGTGGTCTTGGTGCTGATGTTGTCAAATGCTCTGTGCTGAGCCCAGCTCACTGCTTAGGACTGGCTTTAGGATTTACAGGGCAGTTCATGAGCAGGTATCACCTGGGTGCACACTTCAATGGCAGGGTGCAGAAAATGCTGAAAAGCTGCAGCTCCCTTCATCAACACTGCAAAGATTTGCTCAGTTCCTACTGCAGGCAAGGTCCCTGTGCAAGGGGCTTAGACTAAAACCCTGCCCTGCACAGGGCAGCCGTGGGGACTGGGCTCACAGGGGATCCCTGGGTCAGTCCCATGGCCCAGCCAGGCAGCAGGCAGGATGGGGCAGCAGGCATCTCCCTGGGATGTGGGCCCATGGCTGGTGGGCACTGCCGTGGCACAGCTGGGGCAGAGACAGATGGCCCCAGGGGTCTCAGGTGGGTCCTGGGCCGTGGGAGCTCCAGGGAGGCCATGCAGGTGCTGTGAGGTCTGCGGATCCCCTGCAGGAGTGCTCGTTCCTAAGCAAGGAGAACAGCTTTGAGCAGGACACCTGCCTGGCATGGGGGGCAAGGGGCAGAAAGTCTGCAGGTGTGGGGAAGCTTCAGAGCCTTCTTCTGGTGGCAGAGAAATTCTCAAGAGTCTGGACTGAGTGCCCAGGGGCCCATGGATCTGGGCAGCCTGGCTAAATGTCTTCCCTGCCTGGGTATCCAGAGGTGGCCTTTCCATCCTCCACACCGAGTGCGTTCAGCACAGCGCTGGGCTCTGTGTGCCCCACAGGGCTGGGCTTGGCTCCCTCTTACCTGTCCTCTCACCAGCACAGACAGCAGACCCTGGGCTCCCCAAAGGTGTGTTTTACTGCTATGGGTGCAGAGAAAATTGTAGGGAATCCTGCTGAGCCCAAGAATAGTACTTGTTTGGTGCTGAAAAATCCTTGGAGAGTTCAGCTGCTAAGCTCTAAGAATTTTTCAGAGTATATGCAAACTGGAATTTTTTCATTATTTTTTCACTTAGGGCATATCTTCAAAGATGGATGCAGACAGATTTTGCAGCAGAACTTTTTACCTCAGGCACACTGGATGGTTATATAGTGCTGGACCATATCTGGCACATTCCCAGCTAGCTTAGAGAACAGGCTGAGTAAGGTTGTGGCTGTCTGCACATTTCCATGTAACCATATTCCTAGGTTCCTCAAATAAATTTTATTGCAGAAAATAAATAAATATCATCTCTCTCACACAACCTTTTATATTTTTTCTTTTTTATTGCAATTCTTTATAGAATCTTCAAACTGTCACACAATTGAACTTCCCTGTTTATGTGCGTGCACAGTATGAAAAAATATAATGGCTTAAAATCTTGGATTTAATGCAAAACAGCTGACAAATTTAGGCATACTTTTCTAACCCAGCTTTCCGGTATAATAACATTTGATTATTTCTAGAAGTCTGCAGTTGAGTTTTTTTTGTGCATTTGTCTTGCAGAATATTTTTTAGTTAAGGAAAAATTGCTTCCCTGTGTCTTAGAGTTCTTCTGTAATTTCAATTTACAGTATGTCCTCTTACTGCAATATTTGTTTTAGGGGAAAAACAGTAACCTGGATTGACTGTGTCTGCAGCATATTAGATTTTATATATTACAATTAAATCCCCCTCTGAGCCATCTGGTTTACAGATTGTATAGATTTTTAAATTTTAGTTTGTCTTGCCAATTGACCGAGATTAGGACCACCTTTTCTAGTTTTACTCTTCAAACAGTCCCTATATTTTAACTTTCCAGTAAAAGTAATTGTTATTGGCACATGAGGTGGTTAATAATCCTGAAATCATGATTTCAAATATTATCACATGAAGGATATTTGCCAGGCAAAGAAGCCCAGAAGTGACCTTTCTGATCTTGCTAATTTTCCACCAGATAGAGGATAACTCACCTACATCTGCAATATTTCCTTCCTCTTGGCCATGCTTAATATAGGCAACATTATAAATTCTGCTGTTCTGTATTAAGTAATTTTTTGGGGTCATACTTGTGCACACTTGATTCTGAGTTTTTCAGGATTTCAGTGAGCAGAGACTGGTTTTAGATCAGATTGAAAGAAAGAGTACTCTCAGCAAAACCAAGATGTTGGGTGCAAAATAGCAAAATTGCAAAATGCAAAACGCCAGGAAATGTCAAGCAGCACTTGAACTCGCTCACATGATGGCTTTGCCCTGCAGGTTCCCGTGCTGTCTGCAGCTCTGCCTCTGCAGAGGTGCTGCCTCCCCTGCTTCTGCAGCGAGGCGCCAAAGTGACTGTCACTCCTGATGCACAGCAGTTAGATCTGGAAGGCAGGCTTTGATGCTATGCCCTAAGCAAGCACATAGCACATTTTAGGTATTTCTTAGATAAGGTGAGCTGGAGTACAGGCCTTGGGGGCTGTAATTTTAGATGAACTTAAATCCTGTTTAGTTCCTGGGTCAACTGCTCGATCCTGCCACAATCTATTTCTTCTGAGAAATCTGAGATTAAACCAAGGAATTCTTTGGACTGGGAACTGTGTAGATAGTTATTCCTTATGCTAGAAGAAGGTCTTGGAAATTATGGCTCCTCTGAATCCTGTGTGGCAAGTTACATTTTAGGAAAGCAGCCTAGGCAAAGGGTAATGCACATTTGGAAATGTGTTCCTTAACTCTCCAGGCAACTATTAAGGTTTTCGTGTTGCTATGCACACGTTTATTAACATTCTCTTGTTCAAGTGTAGAAATGCATGATTAGAACACGTACACAAATATTTTGAAATCATCATAGATGAATAGCAGACCAGCATTGCAGAATGACCATACAGTGACAATACCCTGGAGTGATGTTACTCCTGTAAGGGGAATTAGTGTAGAAGTTTTGGAAATTGTGTTCAAAGTGTGATGGTAATTGTCAGTCTCGCAATGACAAAGTACAGTTTTGTGTGTTAAACTTACTTGTGCACATATCATAAGAGGGTTTCACCTTCCCAATTTATTTAGAATTACATATTCTGGGATACCACACTGACTGTTGAAAAAATTGGTCTTGTCAGGTCACTGTGTTGAGATTTCCTATGTTTCCTATTCATAGGGCAATTGTAGTCTTCACAGCGCTTCCCTTAAAAAATGGTAATCTTGTATTCTGTCTTAACTCATGGACTTGGGCAGAAAAGTAGATTTCAATTAGAATTTTTATTTCATCTCTGAGCTTTTGTCCAAAATTTCTTTGAATTGAAACAAAGCTCTCCTTTACCAACCAATTACTCTTGGTAAGAATTTCACACTGCATTTTTTATCTTTTTTCTATGTACCATTGCAAATGGCCAGGTTAAATTGTCATATTAGATTTTTATTTCCAAAGGAGATATTTTCTAATAAGCTAATTTTCAGGGAAGATATATTATACTATACTATACTATACTATGCTATGCTATGCTATGCTATGCTATACTATACACTATACTACTACACTAATATCCTAATAATCTAATCAATATTTATTATAATAACTACTATATGTGATCTTTATGAACTGTAGTTCCTTTGCTTAGACCCAGTCTGTTTCACAAGTAGCACCATATTTAACATGCACAGTCATTATCTCATCCAACAGGAGAGTAAGATGGCCAAATGCCTTGGAATAAATTGAATTCTGAAAAAAGTTTTATGTGATCCTAGCACACCCACTGTAAGCCCTGATATCAGTCTTGAGGAGAAGAAAATTCCACAAACATCCTGTTCCATCTAATAGGGAGATTTTTCTCAAAGATCTTGCTGAGATTTGTGAGTGGGATTAGTCCAAGCAAAAACAAAACAAAACAAACAAACAACCCCCCCCCACAAAAAAAAAAAAAAAAAAAAAAAACCCAAGCCAACCAACCAAACAAAATTTGGCTACAGCCAGAATGCTCAGGCATGGAGGGAGCTGTAGGGGAGGCAGAGAGTCTGCAATGGCCAGAATATGCAAAACACAGATGAGAGTGCATTAACCATCACTGTGCTCCTTGGTAAAGTGCTTCTGTGGTATCAAATTATAATTGTCAAGCAGAATTCTGAAGGTTTCATAACATGAACAGGTCATAATTATCAACATAAGCTGTATTGCAAGATGCCTTTTTTGTTCACCAACTTTATTTCATAGTTTTCAGCATGAAGGGGCTGACAGTAAAGTACACATCACTAAAAAGAAAAAAAAAATCTTGAAAAAAATTGTGATTAAATTAGCCTGCTAAAACTCTAAAGCAATTTCTTTATAGTAGAAATTCTTAGAAACCAAAAGTGAAAGCAATTACCAGATGAAGAAGGCAATAAGTAACAAAAGCTAAATACTTTCATGATAATATTAATACAAATAAAATATTATTGAATGTGTATCTGACTTTATATAAAATTGAAATAGAAATTGAACCCAAGGAAATGGGGCAATAAAGAAGAGTAGGGAGAAGCCGAGCCTCAGAAGGAAGCATGTGAAGAAGAATTTTAAGAACCAGTGTTGAAGTAAATGATAGCACATTTCCAGATGTTCTTTCTGAGTTTTAAAGGGCTACACATACGAAATATCTGCTCAGTAAACTAATCTGCTGGTGCCTAACCTGCTGCTTAAATCAGTGCTCTTGTCAGTGTCCAGGTTCCAGGTGTGACTTATTCAACTACAGATTTGTTAGCTATATCTGATTTTTTGTGCCAAAGCAAATAACACAGAGTTAGAAGATCTAGGAAGACCAATAGAAAAAGTCCTGCTTTATGTAACCAGGCAGAATTAATTGAGAGTCAGTAAGAAAAGGAATGGCCTGCTTATTCTCTTCACAACAGTTCTCTCACAAGAGCTTCCCAAAGAAAATAAGGTGCTATGGAATAGAAAGGAATGTTTTCATATACTGGTTCAAATGGGAGAAGTGAGGTGCAGAAGTGTTCTTAATAACAGAGACTTTTCTAAGTGGGTCCTCTAGGGACTGATACTGGAACATGAGTAATTCAAAAAAATTTTACATTATCTGGAAAGGTGCATGAATAGTGATGCAAAAAATGTTTTCCTGATAATATAATTCAGAAAACGTACTGAAAACTGACTACCAGCAAAACATTGAATTCATGGAAGATTGCTGGAATGGAAGATTGCTTGGTTAAAGAAAAAAATTGTTGAAGAGCTGGGTTGGTCTCAATATGAGGAGAAAATTAGAAAAATTAGTTTTAGAATTTGCTCTATAAAATATGAATGAGATGCCCTTACAACCATAGATAGTGAGAATATGAGTAGGAAATAGTATTATTCAAAATTTCTAATTAAATAAGAATTCAAGTATTTTAATTAAACCATCAGATGATAGATTTTAAATGAACAAAATAAATGAACAAAGTGAGTACTTTTTCACATGGCTTGCAATTGTGGATCTCACTAAGACAGGCTGCTGGAGACAGGAAGATTAAAATTAATTCAGAAAGGGATGTGAATTATTTTAAAGACAATCCCTGCTGGTTCCCTTAAGCATGCTGGATGGGAAACTCAGAAAGACCAAAACCAATGAATTACAGCCTAGAAAGCCTTAGTGGAGGGGTAGTCCATTTGCCCTGTTCTTTTTCCTAAAAATCTGCATCTGACCACCAGTGGCTGGGAAAAAGTTTCTGGTTAATTTGGTCGGATCCTCCTACTCACTGTTGCAACTGGGACCTCTGTTACTGTCCTTGGGCCTGTGATTAGCTGATATTTTTTGGAAATACTAACAAGAGCTAGACAATTATTCACTGGCATTAAACTCTTCTGTGTGTGCATGTGCGTACGAATTGTCTTGATTTCTTCCAGTTTATTTGTAAATCAAATTTAATTAGCTTGGATGGACTCCTGCAACCATTTTTCATATGCTGTTGAGTCAGAACGTGGGCATAGTGGATTCTGTTTGGCCATGAGTAGAACCTCTTTAATATTATAGGTTTACCCTAAATCATTCTACCTCTGTTTAAAAGCTGTGTTCTAAGTCATGGAAAATGACTTAATCTATAATTGTTGGATCTATTCCATGAATATCCATGACTTTCTTGGTCTCAGTATCATGAATATTTTATTGCATAGTAGAGTGCTCTCTGTATATTAGGGTGCCCATTTTTGTGACTGAATTTGGCAGAAGATTGTGCTTTTGCTGTTTCATTACAGTTATTTTTACTAGTGTTACAATAATGCTCAGAGCCTCCCTGTGGGTTGAACCCCTTTGCTGGTAGATGTTTTAGCAGAACTGGAAGACTCTTTGCTGCCTGAAAAAGCTGGTGGTCCAAACAGGTAAAACAGACTAAAGTGAGAAAGGAAAAGCGCAGCAGAGCAATGAGTTCACTTGCTTAACATTACAGGGCATGTTGATGATAGAAATGACAGTGGTCGTAATCATTTTGGATTTCAGAAAAGCTTTGTATACCATCTCTCACAGTATCTTTCTGGACAACATGCCCAGTACACAGCTTCATTAACGATTTGGATGCAGGACTCAAAGGAATAATAAGTTTGCCTGTGACACTAAACTGGGAATAGCTGTTGGCTCTTCCAAAGAAAGGGAGGCCCTGCAGAGGCACCTCAACAAATTAGAAGTGGGAAATCACCAACTGTATGTATTTTAACAAGGGCAAGTGCCAGATTTAGCACCTGGGCAACTGTGTATAGATATGGGAATGAGAGGCTGGAGAGCAGCTGTGGAAAGGAACCTGGGGTCCTGGTTGATGGCAAGTAGAGCCAGCAGTGCCCTGGCAGCCAGCAGGGGCAACCATGTCCTGGGGACATCAGGCCCAGCATCCCCAGCCAGGCAAGGGAGGGGATTGTCCCGCTCTGCTCTGCACTGGGGCAGCCTCACCTCGAGTGCTGGGGGCAGTTTGGGGCACCACAGTGTAAGAAAGACATTAAACTATTAGAGAGTGTCCAGAGGAGGGCAACAAAGATGGTGAAGGGTCTGGAAGAGAAACCGTGTGAGGAGCAGCTGAGGGCACTGGGTCTGCTCAGCCTGGAGGAGACTGAGGGCAGACCTCACTGCAGTCACAGATCTCTGCTCGGTGACCAGTGACAGGAGCCAGGGCATGGCCTGAAGCTGAGTCAGGCAGGTTTAGGCTGGATATTAGAAAAAGGTTCCTCACCCAGAGGGTGCTTGGGCGCTGAGCAGCTCCCCAGGACAGCGGTCACAGCCCCAGCCTGACTCAAGCAGCGCTTGGACAATGCTCTCAGGTACAGGCTGTGACTCCTGGGCTGTCCTGTGCACGGCTGGGAGTTGGGCTCAATGACCCTGATAAGTGCCTTCAATGATTCTATGATTCTATGATTCTATGATTTTCTAACTCCAGCAGCTCTTTTTTATTCACCCATTTGATTGAATATAATTGAAGAACGCAGTGTTCCTCTTTGCAAACTAGGTTTACAAACTTTATTTATACTTCTTACAATTTATTTTTGTATCAGGTAAAATAAGTTTTGCTATATGCCCTGTATAGCACACAAGTTGTGCTTACTTACAAAACACCCATGCATAAGAAGACTTTTACACAGTACATTGCATTTATTATTCTTTTTTTTGGTGAATTACCATCAACATGCTTGCAATATGTTTTTTACTGTAGCCAAAATATGTTGTGTTTTTATCTTTTGTGACTACAGATGATGGCAAATCTGTTCTGGTTCAGAAGTATTGCAAAGATTTTTAACACAGAGTCAAGGATTTAAAAAAAATATAAATATACATATATGTATATATAAAATACTGTTCTTAGATTACCAATTTCTATGTTATTATGTATGCAAAATATTAAAAAGCCTCTGCTGTTATAAAACAGTGACAAAGGGTACAAGGTGTCAGTGCCTAGAAAAATGTGTTCACAGCAAATGCATCCAATAGCAGTGCTAAAAAATCCCTAGAGGCCAAGTTAGTTTTTAAATCCCCATGTGAGCCCTGGCATTGCAAGCAAGGTACTATGAAAATTTCTACAGATGGCTGCTTAATGTGTAAATTAATCTGACTCAGTAAGGATCATGCTAGTCAGTGGCAGTTATAATTATAGATCAGTATAAGATCTTGCTCTACAAATTTGTACAACCAGAAAACTACCATACAAACACACATTTATTTAAATACTTTAATTATTTACTGTCAGGATTTGTGACACATGTATGCTTCAGCTTGCAAACATTAACTAGGAATGATACACTACAGGGTAGCTAGCATAAAATAAACAAGGTAGCTTGTTTATTTTTAAAACAAAAGATGCCCAAATAACGAAACCCCAACCTGGAGAAATAAGGAGTACCAGAACAGGTAAAGTAATGCAATCAGACATGAAACATCTCATTTTGTGCTGCTGTCCTCAGGAAATCAAGAGAACAATTAAAGTTCAATATTCTAGAGAGAAAAAAAAAAAGTATGTATCCTCAATTTGCTTGTACATTTACAACTTGAATAGAAAGGTATGAAAAAACTTCAAAGCAACTGATGGAAGTTTATGCAAAACAAAGTTATTCACAGTTAATGAGATTTGTGTGAATTTTCAACCATATTTTTTCCTGAAGAGTTAAGGGAAGCAGCAACCTTGAAAAGCTCATCTGCTGTGATTACTCATGGCAGAAAACAATCCCTTGCTCTCTCTAAATCAACATGCACCAAAGAGCTCACCATAGCTATCGACAAATACACTCTTTTTTTTTTTTTTTTTTCACTTGGTAAAAAAATCCAACCCTACATTAATCCTGTCTATAGTCAATGTAACGGAAACTTAATTTAAATTAGTTAATTTGGAAATGCTCTTCTCTTTAGAAAAGAAATAAAATTAATAAGAGAAAGGGAGATAAAGGAAAAGAAGATGACAAAGAGAATTTAAAAATAAAAAGAATATATAGGGAGAGAAAGAAAGAAAAGTAAGAAATACAGAGTGAGTGGAAGGAAGGAAACTGGTGAGGTCTATTGGTCCTATACTTCAAAGTGATCATGATTTCCTCACTAGTGTATATTTTCAGATAGCACTGCAGCAGTATTTTTGCAAGTTTAAGGAGTGAAGGGTAATGTTTAAAATGGACTCTTTGGCATTTGAGAAATGTTCAAACTGTTCACCTGGTTTCTAATATATATAATGTGAAAATGGAACCTCAGTTTCCTTGCTTTTGTCTGAAATGTTAGACAAACTGTAAAAAAGAAGAATTTTTTCAGTGATACACTTAAACTTCAAATACAAGCATCTGGACATTTTTTCTGGAAGGTTCATGCTGTGTCTTTTCTAAGCTCCCCACAACCACTGAATTCTTAAATATGTTTACTTGAAAAGGTCAATAGCTGGTTATCCTGTAAACTTTCCTCTAGGCTAGATAATAACAAAGTATTAGTTTTTGCTCATCTTTAGTTGTCAGCCACTCACTAGGAGGTATCCAGTGTGCTCATTTTTCCTCAGATTGTAAATGAGAGGGATAAAAGTGAATCAGAGGCAAACAGTTGACTGCCTTTATTTATTTTATTTTTTCTTTTAAAAATCCTGAAATAAAACATTTACAAAAAAGGAGGAGACATTTAATTAAGTCATAAACCTCTAGAGCAGCAGCATAAAGTACATGAAGAAGCAAGCACATTCAGCACACAGACAACAAAGAGAAGAAAAGCTGTTTGTTAAATCAAACAATGCTGTATCTTGGTAACATGAGGTTTCCATGAGGCTGTTGCTGTTGTACAGCAAGCACACACACCCTGTGTTAGTCGAAGGGTTTCTGTAGCCAGTCAGACTGTTGTGAAGGCTGCTTGGAACTCCGTGGCAGAAATCTGAATTGTAAGCACTACCAATAGAAAAATCAAACCCAAACAAAAAACCTGAACAAAACTGAACAAGAAAAAAAAAAAAAAAAAGTTCTTGCTTTTGTTATTTTTTCTTTGTTTTGTTTTGTTTGGGGGTTGTTTGTTTGTTTATTTGTTTTTCCCCAGAATGTTTTGCCAGTCTAGTTTCTATAATGCTTGGTATTTTATCTAAGGTTTCTCAAAGAAATTGTGTTGATGAATCAGCCAAAGGGTCCAGCACTGGTGGTGTTTTAGTACGAGATGGAAAGTCATCCCCTGGACAAGACTGAAGTAATAGAGGTTGGCTGGAGGAAATGGTAAAAGCAATACTTACTCTATTAATTGCATGGGTAGATTGATCATTGGCTGCTCCTACAACAATCTCTAGATGAAGGTTAAGCTTGGAGACTTGAGAAAATTAATGAGAAAAGTAACATATACTTGATGGGACCACAAACATATTCAAGGTGGTCTCTGAACTTACTGTCAATAATTTAAACCACCATCATGTGAAGGAGGCTACCAAAAAGAGGGCTTTTCCCCTAACCACACTACAGAACTTGATTGAGGGGGCAGCTCAAGCTAAGAGGAATTGTGTACATGGGAATAGGCCACACTGCCTTGGGTCCCCCAAGTTCTGGAGCTACTTTTCCACCTCTGTTAGCCAGGACATCTCTTCCTCAGCTTGGTCCAACATTGCTAGAAAGTTTTTCCTGCAACTCTTTTGAAATTGGTCACTAGGTATATAGTTACCCATGGAGTCTCCTGTGTCCCTTGCAGCAGATTTTACTCTGCATTATAAGGACAGTTGGGTATTACTTGCTATTTGTATATTGATAACCATACAAAGAATTTTTAGACTATGAATCTAGAACTCCAACAAAGAATATTTTTTTTATTTGACCTTTATCTGTATTCAAATAAATGAGGTATATTCTTTCACCAAATTTTTGATTCTTGATAATCTCAAACAGCTAAGAAAGCAGAAACTTTCCATGACCATATATTTGAATTTGATGATTTCCTATAATAAATTTACAACTTAAGATTTGAATCTAGTTCAAACCCAGACTTATCACTAGAAAAAAATCAGTTATTTGGTCTGATTACGTGTATAAGTCCATTGGAATTGATTGTGGTTCCCTTACTAGAAGTGAACATTCTGATAAGAATGTTTGAGTACTTCATTTTTTTCCTGAGCATTCTCCAATGATATGTTTATTAGAGGAGTTGGCAGTATTCTACTGATAAAAAAAGGCCAGGTCTAGTTGAAATTTTCCTTGTCTCAGCCACTGAAGAAAGACTAGGTATTTAAATATAAAGAAAGAAACAGTTAGGTGGAAAGAAGGGAAGTCATAATAGATTATAATATTGATTTCCCCCTTCTCTTAGGCATCCAGTTCTTCATCCAGAGGATTCTTTCCTGATTTTCTGCTGCAAGGCAGTGTGTAGTATACCAGGTATAGTTAATTAGGTAAGCTAAATAGTATGCAGAGATTAGCATAAAGTACAGTTAACCATGTCTGCCATATGTTCAAATGTGCTTTATTGTGAATCTGGAGAAATAATTACATGGTGTCTGGCATATTACACTTTTTCTGTAATTTACATAGTAATAAAATTATGTTAATAACCTCAGACAAACCCTTAAAAGTAATGAAAGCCACAGGTCAACCCAAAATTTTAATCCTACTTGCAATGGGGATCAAGCCAATGTTATGAAAGCAGCATTTTCTCTTGAGTATTTAAACACCATGTTCAATCCTTACCTGTGTCAACTCACACAGCTTTGTTGAGGAGGTTCCAAAAACTTTTCCCTTGGGTTCCTTTGGCTGGAGTGGCAGCAGGCACCAGTGTAATGTGGCTTGGCAGGTGAGAGCAGAAGGCACAATCTGCAAGTTATAGCTGCAGTGTTTTCTGCAATAATTACAGAGAATTTATTTTGTCAGGTGAAATTTTACACATTGGGTATATGGAATATTATTTCCAAGAGGGACCTAGGAATGTGTTGCAAAGGAGACAAACCCCACCATTACACACAACCTAGAAAAGCTACAGAAAAAGGAAAGTGAGGTCAAAACTCTAAAAGCCATGGCAAATGTGGTTGCCACAGCAGATAAAGTTAAAAGCTTTGAAATCTTCAGGGTGAAAGTTTGATTAACATTATGATGCTCCAGACATCCTCTTTGAATTTATTTCCCTCTGGCTAAATTGTTCTCTTGCATCTCAGCTTGTATTTTCAGGTATTTCTTAATATGACTTTTCCTTGAAAGGCTGGGAAAAATTAGAATATTCATGTATAAAAGATTTTTTAAAGGCCCATTCCATCTGGTCAAAACAGAAACAACCATATGAAATTCAAGTAACTGGTTGATCTGGGTGCAAATTCATCTTTTTATTTATGGAAAAACTCATTAAAATGGTACCAACTCCTTCCCTTCACTGCAACCACTGTATTTCTGGTACTTTGTACTTTGTAGGAGGGCATTATAAGCACTTAACATCCTACAGCTTCTGGGTCATTGTGCTGCTACTTACAGAATTATGTTTTTAGTACTGTGTTCTTACTCCTCAAGCAAAAGGAGTTATTGTCATCAATTTAGCTAAAACCTGAGTGCTGCTAGAAAACTCTAATGTGTCTAATTTTGTGGTTTTTTCTGGATGGATGTGAAGATCTTTTTTTTTTTTTTTTTTTTAAATACATGTGGAGAAAATATTGGAAAAAAATAAGAGAAACCAAAGTTGATTAGATTTGGGATGCTTTTGTTTGCTCTTCTGCTGTCTCCTAAATAGGAACAAATAAATATTATGCAAGCTTTCCCATTTTGTTTCTGAGCTGTACTATGTTTTCAACATATTTAAATTTTCAGTACTTAGCAGGCCACCCTGCATAAGTAGAAACCTAAGAATCCACTTTTAAAGTCACCAGAGTAAGTTCACATTGCTTGGTTTTACTTTTTCACTTGAAAATTCTGATAAAAGTGTTCCGTGGAATGACTGTTGGCATATTTTTCAAAATAATTGCAATGCAACTGAGGATAATTTTAGATGATCCTCTCTATCTGTCCTACACTGCTTTACAACAACCTTCCTCAAAATTCCTACAGAAAACTCGAAGGAGAGGAACTGGGAGGAAAGACGTTTTGTGGAACAGTGAGCATCAAAATCCTGATTCCTCCTTTCGTGTGCCTCTCAAACAGGTAAGCACAGAGCCAGGTGCAAGACAGGCTCAAAACAGAGAAGAGTTGAAAGTAAAGAGCAAATTTATGTTGTTCTGTCCTGCTCTGCTTCTTGCACTGACCGAGTGCAAAGTACAAAATAGGATTCTGAGCAAAGCACACCAATTTAATAGAAATCACTGCTGGTACATTGTCATGGATAGCTACAGACCTTAGATGGGACTGTGGCATGGGCATTAGGTTGATGGCATTTCTTTTATATGTCTTGGAGTAGAAGTGGCCTTTGCTTTATTAGCAAATATATGTGTAATTCTTTTCACTGAGGCGATTATGCACAATACTGAGCATATAAAAGTACTAAAGTATTTTTAGAAGTGACTGCATGTGCTCTGCTAGGACTGCAGAATTGTAATTTACTACATACAAAAAAGAACATAGTAAATGTTGCCTCACATTCTCAACTTCTCAAGTTTATATACTGCATTTAAACATTCCGCATTTTATTGTAACTATTTGGCACCAAATCTTACATGCAATAAGCCAAATATGAACTTATACTGCTTCCTCTTTTCTGCTGTTATATCTGTGCTAATCTCTAGCCTGTGCATGGCTCCTCCTTTCAGCTATTTGTGGTTTTTAGAGACTTTTCTAAGTTTCCAGTAATGCTGAATAGCTGTTTTAAAATTTCAAATTCTCCAAGGCCTTTTTTGAATTAGTTCTTCAAGATACTATGCTTTGATGGTTCCATCCACTTTCATATATATTATGTGGTAAAATAAACCACTGAATTTTTCTAATCTTTCATTTTTCTTATTAAAAATGCATTATTTTCTTTTTTCTTTTCTTCCCCTCACAATCCATTTTTCTCATTACACTTGAATTCTACTTTGAGTCCTTCAACCCACTGTTAATTTTTTTTTTCTTTTGATAGGATGGAACATATTTGTCTCGGTTTCATCTGGGGTTTTCAGGGAGAGGGGAACTATATACAAGAATTTTCCAATAAGTGGAAACTAAATTCTTTAAACCTTTTACTTGTTCCTTCCAGAATGTTGATTGACCAAAACCAGTTCAGCATGGTTATAATGTCTTCTCTTATATATTTCCTTGTTGCATGTCTAAACCCTTGCAGCCACTTGAAAACCTGATATTTCCTTGGGGCTCAGACCTGTGCAGCATTATGAAACAAATGCTTGGAAGCAGCAGCTTCCAAGAATGTTTGGAATGATTGTTTGATTAAGTAACATGGTCCATTAAACCTCTTTGTCTCTTCTTCCAGATTTTGCCTTTTCTTCCTATTCCTTTCTTCTCTTGCATTTAAATTCTGTTTCATGTCTTTTCTTGTCTTCCATCAACATTTCATTTTCTATTTTCAGTTCTAATACTTCACTGCCATATTTCCCCATTTCACACTCCTTTTCTGTTTACTAAATATCTTCTAAGATTTTTTTAACCTCTAATTTTAGTTTTCTTTCACTGTCCCAGATCAACTAAAATTCTGGATGCCAGACATTCTGTATATGAAAAAAGAAAATATATTTTCCTTCATTTTGTAAGCATCTCCCCTGCGAGAGAGAAGAGTGAAGGCTGAAATAAGGAAAAGGGAAAGGAAAAAATAGGTAATCTTTACTTCATTTAAATTTAGCAGTCAGAGGAAAACTCTGAAGGAAAAGTGGCACCGGACTGATACAGATTGTCACGAAATTAGCCTGTGGAATCTTGTACCTTTCACAGACTAACCATGAACCACTTCTTTTCCCCCATTAATGCAAGGGAAGGGAAGTGCAATAGATTTAGTCCTTGACATGGTTCTGGTTAGAATTTACTGCAAAACTGACTCCAGAGCTCTCAGCAGCTTGGCAGATGACTCAAGGAAAACTGTATGTGAAACCAGTGAGAAATAGCTACAGGAAATCTATATTAAGCCAGATAACATGACTAGGCTCTACTGAAAACAGTGACTGGCTTCTGGTTGGTTTTTTTGTCACTATATGTATGATTCTTGTAGTTTGAATTAGGATGAAAATGTAACTACATAGTGAATTACTTGCCTGGTTCCTGGCCTTAATTTATGACAGCATCAATATACTTCAGAACTATTGTTCCTCTGACATTTAAATGAAATTAAAATTCCTTCTGTTTTATTAAAAAAAAAAAACATACTTTTCCTGTACTTAACCAAATTCTGCTCAGTTTAGGCCCATCTGCTATTAGAACTCAAACAGTTTTACTTTGTAGATATCATTGTATGTATTTTTATAAATAGAAATGGCTTTGATGTTTTCAAAAATTGCTCAGGGAATCGGGATTCTCAATTAACTTTTGCTTTCATGGGAGCTAGACAACGGTTTAATTCATTTTTACATAATTCTTTAAAAAGCTTCAGTGTATAAATTTAGCTATAATCTTAAGAGCTGTCATCTAACACAGTTCCAAACCCCACACATGATATCTAAGCCCCTATTCCACTTTGTGTACCCCCCAGACACACGTGGCTCATAACAGACACTGTTATTAGGAAATCTTTCCATGGGTCACGAAAGTAACTTTTACTTGATCATGGTATCTATCACTATTGATTGCTCAGTTTTTCTACTTAGTAGATGGATTTTAAAGAACCTCTAAAGGGGGTCTCAGAGTGTTGTTGCCTAGAATGGTTGAAGTGTACTTACTGAGTCCATCTGGTAGTTAGCTAACGCCAAAACAAATAAGTGGACTTATGCAAACATGGTTTTCACTAATGGGACACAAAAAAACCAAAACAAAACAGAACAAAAAAAAAAAAAAAAAAAAAAAAAGGAAGGGATAGAGTTATTCAATAAGCAGTAGGACCAATGGTGTCCCTTTCCTTACAGACATCTTACATTTTCCAGTGATTTTGTATTTTCCGTATTCAGAGCATCTCTTCAAAACAAAACCCCTCCTTGGGAAGTTAAATTCAAAGTGTTTTCCAGAAATGGCCATCAACCAGTTACAAGTCTGTAGGAAAAGATGCTGAAAGAACTCACAGTTCACTACCCCAAGAATTAACAGCGATGCCGATTAGGACTTTCTTTCCTTCTGCGTTACAGTAAGCTGTGATGATCCACAGTCATTTTAGGAGTAAGAATTCCGAAGTGGTCTCAGTTTAAATTGTCTGCCTATACTGAGCAAAATGCTACTGCCTTTATTAAAACAGATCAGTTATGATTGCCACAAGTAGACATAGACCAAAAGGAAAAAAAAGGGAAAAATAAAGGAAGAAAAACTTGCTGAATCTTAAATATTCTGACTATTTTTTGATTTTGTTTTTTTTCTTTGAAGTCTTTCTTCAGAGACAAGGCAAATATTGGTTTGTAATATATGAGAAATTGTGAGAATCTATAAATGTGGTCATACACTAAGCATGATGGAATTTACTGCTGCTGCACTGCCTGTCTCAGACACACAGTAGGTTGCCCACTTTTCAGCACAGAGCAGTTACATTTTCTCAGTTGGGAGCACAACATTATATGCAAGACTACATTTCTCAGAAGTCCATTTCCTAGGTTTAGGCAGTGTGGACCCCATCACTTCTGTATTAAGAACACATGATAAGGTATAACATGGCCATGACCATCCAAATCCCTTTTTATCAGTAATGTTAAATATCTCACTGCCAAAAATGTCAAATAGAGCAGCAAAAACAGGAACTTTTGGAGGAAGGTGACATTTCTACTCTTTTGGTACATTAGCTCCTTTTGAAATGCCACAGAGCATGCACAGAACTGGTGAAATTTAATAAAAAATTACTTATGCAAAATAGAACATAAAAAAGACAGAGAAGGTTACAGTTGAAAGTTAAGAGAATTTAAAAAATATATATCAGGTTTGGGAAGCATCTAATTAAAAAAAACCCAAAACCAAAAATAGATTTCCTCTGGGAGAAATAGAAACTAATAACAATTCTTTAGTCAGACCAATTTTATTCAAGTGAAAAAACAGGAAACAGCTTCATGGGTGGCCAGGATACAAAGACCTGTCCTTCAGTCCAACAAATGGCCAAGGATCCTAAACAGGAATACATAGTAGAAAATAAACAACTTGTGAATGTGAGCAGTAGCAGCTGGAATCAGGCTGTTCCCAACCCTTTAAAAAATCCAAGATGTAAATAGCTCAGAGGAATAAATCTCTAAAGCAGAAGTGATAAGTACCTGGTTAATACTTGAATTACCAAGGTGCCACATAACAATTTAAGGCAGAGCAAGCAAGGACGGGCAGTTTGGGAAACTGAGAACAGGGGCAAGATGAGGAACATGTGATAAAAGAATGATGCCAATACTGTTAGCTTTCCTGCAATGACTGAGAGGTTCAGAGGAAGCTAAAACCACCAGGACTACTCACACTGCTAGGAAAACATCAGCCAATTGATGAGAAACTCCTTTTTCCTTACTGGCAGTCATGGAGACTTACTGGGGTTGAGTGTCTCTTGATATTCATGGATTTTTTTCTTTTTTTTTAAATTTGTCTCAAATAAATTAGAAAAAAATCCCAATATATTTTATTTTTCCTTTTTAAAAGAAAGGTCTGCTTTCCAAAGCTGTAGGAGTTTAAGAATTTTGCATGATGTAGATATTTGCTACAGGATAATAGAATGGGTTTATGTTTACCATAAGTGACTCACTATTTAAGCTCTTTCTTATGAAGGTGTGAAGCTGCCTTCAGAGGTGCCATAATACATGTCTAGTACCTTCCTCATCATAAATTAGGAGGCTCTATTCCCCTGGATCTTGGGAATAAGCAGCAATGAGGATCTCCCACTGCCAGACCCAAACCCACCTGAGATTCAGAAAACCCTCTTTGGCACCGGTTCTATAAACAACTGATCTTGTGACTAAAATTAGGGTCACCTGTATCAACTGAAGCAAAAGTAATCTCTTGATAGATGTTTGATTTCTTGACAAATGACATTAAAACTCTTTGCAAATACTTAAGGAGGGACTTATAAACTTTACTTTAGCATTAGAAAGAAGTTACTTCGCATGGAAAATTTATTCATACAACTATATGTTAAAAGGAAAAAGCCCACAAATGAACCTGGAAATATATGGGTCCAATGTAAGATGGAGTCTATGTGTCCATCCTCTATCACTACTTCATAAACTACCAACTCTAGGATATAACACTTTTGGGAACTTGCTCAGTCTCAGAAAAGGACACTTCCAGATGCCTATAATGATATTTAGAAAAAGAGAAATGGAGAAGCATCAGATAACTTTGTGTAGACTGTTAGGTGCAACATTCATCCAGTCCATCTACAATATTTTTCATTTACTGTGATCAGTCTGTCAATCCCACTGCAATTCACACTGCTTTTATTGGAAGAAGAGAGAATATTAAGCTTAACATTACATAAACCATTATTAGCACTCTTAAAGGATGGAGGAACTTAAAATTATTTAAAATATTGATAACAAGTAAGTAAGTTTTATTTAATTGTGGTAAAATAGAAAAAGATGAACTGCAAATATAATAGAAACATAGAATATATTGAGTTAGAAGAGACCTATCAGGATCACCGAGCCCAATTCCTATGCACAGGACACCCCAAGAGTCACACCATGTGCCTAAAGCATTGTCCAAATGGTTCTTGAGTTCTGTCAGGTTGGTGCTGTGACCACTGCCCTGGGGAGCCTGTTCCAGTGCCCAGCCTCCCTCTGGGTGAGGAACTTTTTCTAATAGGTAAACTAAACCTCCCCTGGCACAACTTCAGGCCATTCCCTCAGGTCCTGTCAGTGGTCACAGGAGGAAAGAGGTTGATGTTTGTGCCTCCTCTTCACCTCCTGAGGAAGTTGTGACTGTAGTGAGCTCTCTCCTCAGTGTCCTCTTCTCCAGGCTGACCTCAGCTGCTCCTCATATGGCTTCTCTTTGCAGACCCTTCACCATCCTTGTGTCCTTCCTTTGGATGCCTCTAAGAGCTTAATATCTTTAGTAATTCTCTTTTCTAGTTAGGTTAGAAAGTCAGAATTGAGAGGAGCTGAGGGCTTCATTTATTTGAATTATTATCATCTAAAAAGCAACCTTTGATGTCAAGATGTTCATATTTGTACCATGGCCCTGACCAGAAGTAGGAAGCAAAGTGGGAAAATGAAAAACAAGTCAGTGAGATACAAAGCTCTTTTGAAATTTGTGAGGAAATTAGGGAAAAAAAAAGATTTACTGTAAGCTTTTAGTGGCAATTTAGATTCTGCCCTTATTTTAGCTAAAGCCATTCAGCCATCTGATATATTGGAAAGTGATGTTTTCAGGATGAATGGCAGAACACACCTGCAAGGAACGATTCTGACTTTTTGTAATGCCAAGAAACATTTTATGAGTGATTAGGGTTCAGTTAGTAACTATTCAACCTAGGCCTTTTTGGTTAACTGAAGCAGATTGACAATTTGAGTTTCTCAGAAATACAGATGGACAAGGTCAGTACATCTCTGTTCATCCAGGCAGTCAGGTAGAAAATTAGCCAACTGAACTCCATAACTCCATCTGCCTTTTAAATTTTTTTTTCACTTCCTTTTAAAAATTTTTTCCCCTTCTCTCATAATTGGGCTTGTGGCTAAGCTTTCAGTTTACTTTTACTGTTTCACTTTTAGCCTTTCTCTGTAGGCTGATATTGTCCTATCATAGCATTCCACAAGCTCTTTGCTTCTGTGCTTTTTGCACCACTGGCTACAGATTTTAAATCAAAGTCATTAAGTTGTCGTGCAATTTTTAGACATATGACCACCAATGCAAAGGTCAGGTCACAGATTTTTAAGATAAACTGCTGAGTTATATTTTATTGAGTAAAGAGAGTCTATGCAAGGCCTGCATAGACCTTGCTTGAAATTATTCAGTAGGAAACATCCCTACATTGACACAAAGTGTGAAGTTAGATGAATTTAAATGTATCAGCCATAAATAGAAAAAAGACTTTCTTTTTCTGGCCCTATACTGGGACCAGAACATATGATATACAACAGTGACATGACTCATGTGAGACTGAGAAACTGAAGTATAGTTCCTGATTTAAAGAGATAAAGACACTGAATCATTGTGTCCCATGGGAATTTTCTAACTATTTTGACTAACTGCTATTTTGTGGTTCTTAATAATTTTCTCTCTCCTACTTCTCTGTTTGTCCTGCCTCGTCTTGATTTCATTGTAACACAGAATTGAATTTTCTTGAATGTCATATTTAATATGGAAACCTTGATACTAAGAATGTTTATATCTCCACCCACAGATATTCTATCAGACACCATGGTTTAAGCAATTCTTGTATTAAGTACCAACTCCACTGCAAAGGACAGATATTTCTCAACAGAAATGACTGTACTTGGCACTGGTGAGGTCACACTTCAAATCTTGTGTTCAGTTCTGGGCCTTCACTGCAAGACAGACTTTGAGGAGCTGGAGCAAGCCCAGAGAAGGGCAACAGAGCTGGGGAAGGGCTTGGAGCACAAGTCCCATGAGGAGCAGCTGGGGGAGCTGGGGGTGCTCAGCCTGGAGAAAAGGAGGCTCAGAAGGGATCTTATCTCTCTCTGCAACAGCTTGAAAGGAGGCTGCAGCCAGGTGGGTGTTGGCCTCTTCCAGGTAACCAGAGATAGGAAAGAGGAAATGGCCTCAGGTTGCACCACGGGAGATTTAGATGGGATATTAGGTACAATTTCATCAGCAAAAGGCTGGCAAGCACTGCTACAGGCTGCCCAGGGAAGCAGCTGAGTCACCACCCCTGGAGGTGTTTAAAGGGTAGCAGCTGTCCTGAATTAAGGATTAGAGTTCCTGATCACAGGGATCTTTTCCAACTGAAATGATTCTGTGATTTTAAAGCTAATGTAGAGATAATATTTTTTGTCTTCAGGGTGTGCTGCCATAGAATCTTTCAATAATAAACTTTATGTTAGTTATCAGCAGCTTCTTAAGAATCTGTATGTAGGTAGCCTCATCTTGTTCTCTAGCAACACTCTCCATTTGGAATACTTCTTTTTAATGAACTATGTAATTCTGTCTTGTCATAATCTTAAAATATCCAAAATGAGTGATGGAAAATCATGAAATACCACTAAACCACCACCCATTTCTGAGCTCTAGTTCAGAAAATAACATTGAACAGAGTATAAGTTTTAAATAAAGAGAATGGGACAGTAGTAATCAAATTAATCACATCACAATTTATCATAAGGATATCAATAATACAAAAGCTATACTTTTTCTGGTAATATGGAGTCTTTAAGTGACACAAACATTTTTTGGTGTGTACCTCTTCTGAAGGAGAGAAATTAACACCATACTTAATAAATGCAATAAAACCCTATTAAACATAATGATAACAGTTTACTGTTTTAGGGAGAAGGAACTTACTACTTTAATTTAAATTGCAACACATTTTTAATGTTCCTGACCCCTAATATAAAAGTTGTAAATGTTCTACTTTTATGCAGGGTAAGAAAGTAGTCACAAAAAAAGACACTAAATGAGATCTAAAATAACTTCTGTGCATCAAAAATGCATTTTCAGAGTGCAATATACCCAGTGAAATTCTGGTAATGATCCTTTTCAGAGGTGGAAAGGTGCCATTTTAAACCTGCAGGGTTTTAAGACAAAGAGACTTTAGCTCATCCCACAGCATAATCTGCTTCTGGCCTTGAATATGTAAACATTTTTTTCTGGATTTCAAATTTGTGGAAAAGGCAGAGAAGACACTGACTGAGTTGTTTTTAAAAGTAACTTTAAAGCGCTAAGAAGTTGCAATCTTACAATAACTTCCGCGGGAATTGGGTTAACACAGGGACCAGATCCGGAGGCTAGGACGAATAAGAAATTATTTGCAACATTTTATGTCATGCTATATAATTTTTTACATTATTAATTTCACCCCCGTGTAATATGACTGTTATTACCCTTTACACTCATCTACATACAACATCATATGTTCTGTTTTCACATTTCAAAAGAAAAAGTTGTCCCAGTCTCAGGATGAAAGCCAGCACCATTTGCTAATTAGATGAGCGAATACAGTTATTATTCACCAGAAACATCCATGCTTCTCTGGTTCTCTGTTGAGGAATGTCAGAAGCAAACAGCCAAACTCTTCTGCCTCGGGATTTATAGAATTGTATCAGTTTAACAGAGCCACAAATTTCCAAGTATTTTTGTCTTTCTAGCCAAATATGCTGACTTATTATCCTGCTAAAATATATCAAAATTCAGTGAGGCAAGAGGAATTCAGGCACAACAGGTATCTTGTTTCACAGGTGGAAATGCTGTAAAGTGAGGGGGAATTACGTTCTCTGTTGGATGTTTCAGCTGTTCTTGATCTGTGCATTGCAGAAAAAACTTTGTCAATGCTTCTGTGAAAGGACCAAAGCAAAGGTTTCTGCTTGCCTTTGCAATGCATGCAGGCCACCCCAATGTATTTGTTTATCACAAAACACAAAAACATGTCAAGGACACTGTTCCATACTGGCTGACGAACAGATGTTTAGGTTTGAATTGTTATAAAAAGCCTGGTTTTGAAAATGTGATTGGGACAGCAGTTATATATCATAATGTCTTGGGGATGAATCCAGAGGGAGTTGGAATAGAAACTGGTAAGTAATGTCTCTCCTTTTTCTGAATTTAATTAAAGATTAATTTTAGACATGTATGAGTTTAGATTATTTTTAAGAACATAATATAAAGATAGTACTGTTAAATTCACCAAATGCACTAAATGTGAATTTTTCATTACTATGGAAGGAGAATCAGCAATGCTTTTCTTTCCATTTGGGTTATTAATGTAACTCTGGGATTCTAATATCGGAAACTGTGTTTTCAGAAAGTGAGTAGAATGGCCTTGCTGAAGATTACTATTTAAAAATATCAGGTTGCTCTCCAAACCACATGGGAAAAGCACAGATAATGTAATATTATTTTTACAAATGCATTCATTACAAAGTATATATCTTAATCTACTGAGTGTTCATCAGACAATGTTCAGCACCATCTTTCTCCTTTTGATGAAATGTAGTCATCTTTTATATCACCATTTCTATAGCAGTGAAAAAGAATATTTGACAATTTATTATAGGATTAGAAAAAATTACCCAAGCCTGTCAGTAGAGCTTTGTGATGGTTTTGTCTGCATTTTTAAAAAATCAAACTTTTTGCTGTCCTTACACAAATGTACATAAATTTACTCAGGGGAAAACTGAAGCAACATAATTATTTGAAAGATTTATTTCTATTAGAAGTTTAAGCGATAGCCCAGGTTTTTTCCTTTTTTTTTTTAATGTAAATATATTGCATAAAAACAGAAATGGAAAATTAGAAATGTTGAAGGTGAACTGAACTCACCAAGCTTTCCAAAGTATTTTGACTGAGGTGATTCCAATTTCTATTATAAGTTCCATTTCTATTATTTTCACCTGGAATTCCAAAATGTAGGGGGGGCAATGTCCCACTGAATTGATAGTTCAAATTATCAGGCTCCTCAGCAAGCTCACAGTTCAGATATGTCACATTCTGCTTCAATCTGCAAAAGCAGAACTAAAATGGGCTGCTTATTTTTACTGTACTTCAGCATGGAATCTTCTGGATAAGGAGATAGAAATCAGCTCAACTCTTGAGTTTACATCTAATCAGAGTATTTTAAGACACGTACTTTATTCCATCTCTATCCAGAAAAAAGTATCACAGAAAAGGAATGTAAAGTATTTTTCTAATTAATGTGAATTTCAAATTGATTCTGAAGCTACTGAAATGCCTGCTACTATCTATGTTTTCTGAATTGTGCATCAATAAAACAGTGAAATTGATGGGTTTGTTGTACATGGGACACGGGATGTTATAATTTGTGTTTTGACAGTGAAATGCTCTTTGGGTACCTTTTTTTTTGGAGAACACATGAAATCTTTGGTTACAATACAGATGAAAAATCACATTTAAAATATTCCATTTTAAAAATCTGAATGTATTTGTAAGGAAACATCAGCTATTATCAGAATCCTCTGAAGCTCTACAAAGCAGTCTAATACATGAAAGTCAACATTTAATATGCTATAGTCTTATGTTTCTGTGCAGTAGCTCCAAGGAAATCAATTTTTCAGCTCGAGGGTGTTTTGATTTGGTGCAGTTCTGTAACATTCGTAAATGTTATCCAGAACGCCTTCAAAAATAACACAATTTAATAATCACAAGTGTTCCTACTCTGTCTTCATAGCACTGTTGAAATATCATGACAATGAGATTTATCAGATTTCATGGTACTACAGTGTGCACTGAGCTATTTTTGGCAAGGTTTTAATATGACTAAAAGTGAATGAACTCAATTGAAAACTTTAAGAAAACTTTGCATGAAAGTTTTGTGATATTTTCAAAAGTAATGCTACCCTCTTCACAGCTGAGATAGGATCAAATTACAATCATGTGATAAATTCTGCATTTGTGCTCCAGGATATTAAAATTTTAAAATGTTCTCCTGAATCTGGCTGAGGGATGAAATACTTTAGTGTAGGCTGGTCTGTTTCAGATGGTAGTGACGACAATTGCTCTGAAAAGACTTTTGCAGTTAATGGATTATGATGTTTTCTCCCTCATGTCTCATCATACTAAACATAGGTAGGTATAGCTTAAACTTCAGGCTCCTAAATTAGCAATTAGCCAGTGTGCCACTAAAATCACAGTGGGTAGATGGAGATGTTATCAAGGGCTTCAGATTGCATTCTCTGGATCTGTGGAGTCATCCATATCTCCTCACTGACTGCAAGGATGGTAATGACACTGAAAACAGGCTCAGTTCAGAGCCCAAATACAGCTCTGATGGGTCTTTGCCCTACAGTTTAATAGGAAGAGATTTCCTTGTCCTTTATTCTACTAAAGCAGTGCTGCAGGCAGGCAAAAGGTTGATAATCTGTCCCCAAAAGTCCTAACAATCAGTAAATAAGAGGGAGT
The DNA here is from genome assembly GCF_031753505.1 of Anomalospiza imberbis. Lineage (NCBI taxonomy): Eukaryota > Metazoa > Chordata > Aves > Passeriformes > Viduidae > Anomalospiza > Anomalospiza imberbis. The sequence goes on along the minus strand of NC_089689.1, from coordinate 19,127,589 downwards.
TTTGTTTTAAAGTATGAATCAAAAGCTGTATGAGAAAGTATAAATGTTACGTTTTAGGCTTTGCTTTGTGGGATAGTGAAGTCAATGATAGTCACAGATTCTGGGACATCAAGATTCTCCCTTAAGTGCCTGGAGGCAGAAGGTGCCTTGAAGCTAAAAACAGAAAAGTAATGACTGACAGTAAAAAACAATCCCAGAACAGAGGCATTTACCATAAGACACTAGTTCTTTGTCTACAGGTCTATGCTTTAACTACATATTGAATAAGCAAGGTCAGTCTACATTGTCTGCATCCTCTACTTGTTCTTGTTACAGAAATAGATCCCTCTAACCTTCTTTCTACTTAAATGAAAGCCTTTTACTTCTTCTTTTTTTTTTTATTATTATTTTGTAATGTTTAAGGAGCCACAGTTCTGTGCTTGTAGAAATTGTACTTAGGAAACAGGAACACAGATGATAAAAGGAAAAAGCCACACATAATACAGTATTAATTGCCATTAAAACAGTACCTCCATAAGCCTTAGAATGAATTCCATGGAAAACCTTTCAGTGAATTTACTGATGTTTTGAATTGGCTGAAAACATTGCATTGCTAAGAGAATGAAATGATGTGAGGTAACTTGTACACGATTTTTTGTTAACTTGTCTTTTTATTCAGCATTTTAAAAACATAAGTAATGATATAAAATTAATGTTGTTCCAAAGATCACAGGTTTTAACCAGCCTGTTGCATATTTTGCCTTTGACAAGGAGATAAGTATTTTCCATGCTGTGTATTTGTCATATATTTATAGTTCAATTGCATGTAGAGAATTCTGATTTCTGAGTAGCATGAGAAGACAAAACATATTGTACAACTTTAACTATAGTATTCTGTGATTCTGTCACTCATGGATTATGTAAAAGCTATGAATATACAAAAAATAATTGTAAGTGTTGCTGTTTGACTCACTGAGCCTAAAGTGGTGCAGAGAGAGCTCATAAATTTCTGGGTCCAGATATCCCATTCCAGCTGTGTTTTAACTGCAAAGGGGACTGAGACATAGACACAGACCATTGTCTATCTAACACACCATGGTTTTCCTTCACAGGGAATGCAGAAATGCAAACCATCAAGTAGTCACAGCTCTCTTCAGTAGGTTTATTTGTCTGGGCTGTTGGGACACTGGGACAGGGAATTACTAGGGAAGTCAATTATTTCCCTAATTGACTAGGGAATTACTAGTCAAGAACCTGACTTGCAGTATATTGTCACAGTGGAATAATCTAGGATTTTTTAAAGAAAGTGTGGGGCAATTCCCCCTAAAGTAATTTTCAAGACAGTATTAACAATATTTTTACAATATTTTAAAATTAAACTCCTTTTCTTTGTCTTTCATTTGCACTTTTGTCTTATTCTCAAATACTATGGGATTGTTAGAGGATTTTTTTCACAATGATAAAACATGGAATTTAGAACTTTTCTATCAAATCCACTGACTGCTTTGTCTGACTAACCTGACCCAAAATCCTTTCTCTGGAGAACATTTTCAAAAGTCTTAAATTGACAAACACTTTTGTGCTTGTACTGTTTCTACCTGTGAAATTTAGCAACTTATCATTTGGACACAGGTTCTTGTAAGTAACAACTTCACCTTTGAAATTGTATCACCTGTCCAAAGCATAACTGAAGATAAAATGCTTTGGGTGTTTTTGTTTCTTTGAAGCTGTAATTTTGATCAACATCTAGAAGCAGATTAGTATCCTATGTACCCCTGTGTATATCTCAGTGTGTCTCTCCTAAATGCCTACAGCACAATTCCTAATTTAGAGGCATTTATTTGAGCATTTAGATTGGAACTGGGCTTTTGTGGTTGTTAATGTCTTAGTAACCATTGCTCTTGTATTGTGTGTGTGCAGCTTGGTTACTTTCTGGCATTTCTGTGATGAAGCCTTGGAGTAAGATGCTTCAGTCTTAAAACACTGTCCCAACAGTGTGAGGACTCTATATTATATCATATATACAATTAGTATAGACTCCTTTTTGGTTTTTTTCCAAGTGATCCTGCAAGCTGGTGAAACCATTGCTGTAGGAAGGTGGGTAGATAGCACAGTATTTGAAAAGAGGTCTTGTGGTGAGTCTGATTCCCAGCAGGCAGTAACTATTGGACACCAGGTAAGTGATATTTTTTTGGCACAGTGAGACTTCAGTGGCATATGAATGACTGACACTGGCCATGTTCTTACACTGACAATATGCTCTGGATCAAAAATCTCTTCCCTGGCACAGGTAAAAAGCTGAGTAAATGTCATATTTAGTTAGAGCAGAATATTTTGGTAAAGAGAGGAAAGTAAACTCTTGTCTCTCTGTAGGAGCTGGTGATCAGGAGAAATGACTTTTTGTGTCAGCCATTAAAGAGAATTTTCCCTCAGTGCAGCTGCTAGAGGATTTTCTACTGAGGTAAATGCAATCAGTGCTGCTAACGTAGCCACCACTGAGACACCTCAGCTGCCTCTGCTTGTAAGGTTGGATTCAAAGAATGCTGAATAAATGGAAAAACCTCACTCAGAAGTCTCAGGCAAGTGGTTATAAAATATCAAAATCCACAGCTCAGATTCTAGTCTTTTGTTTGCACTGGAGTAGCACTCAGCAGACAAGTGCAGTCTCCACAAGTTTATACAAGTGCCAGGTCCTTGAGGGCAGAAGGGAAAAAAATTGCTACTGCACTCTGTGTACAGACTTCATTTAGACCTCCCATAGAAATGGTATTTGACCTTCTAAATGCAGAAAAAAAATCTATTTCTAGGGTGCAGAGTTCACGTTAAATCCTAGTACAAACTGCCTGACAGAGTTCAAGAAGCATTTGGACAATATTTTCAGGTACATAGTGTAGCTCTTGGAAATGATCTTGTGCAGGGCCAGGAGATCTGAGATCCTTGTGGATCCCTACCAACTCAGCTTATTCTGTGATTCTGTGTTCAGTGATGATCAACATCCATGCAATCGGTCATTGCACATCTCTGCAGTGCCTTTTAATCAGCCTAATTGTATACAAACTGCAGACCACACACTGCCCACACTGCACATCACTTACTAATACAGCAAAACAAAGCACCTGTCATAAGCAGCACAGCAGTTTACAGAAAGGAAATGAAAATAATAAAAGGAAAAGTAACAAGATACTAATTGTCACTGTTGCAATTTTTTAATGAGAAAGAGGCTATTTATTTTCTAGATAAATGGCAGAGGTTTAATGAACACCTGAAAATCTTTTTTTAATCATTAAAAAAAAAACAACCAAAATGAACTTTTTATTTTTTATGTTGGAGCACTAGTTAGCTTTTGTCAGAGTGAAGTGTCTCATTATCACACAATATTTTTCTTATATCTATAATGTCTTATTAACAGTGCCTGCTCTGTATGTTTTGTTTTGCAGCCTCTGGCTGTCATTTATCTGCACTGTGTCTGCTCAGCCCTCCCATCCTGCTCACACCAGCCTGCAAAACACCACAGTTTGCTTTGCCCTTGCTTTTTTAGTGATATTCTTTTTCTCTGTCTGTGTCAATTCCCTCTCCATTCTCACTGCCTGCAGTGTGATGGGCTCACAGTGCTGGGGTGTTTTAGGAGAGGAATGGAATCTGTAAGCTCAGTCCAAGTTGAACCTGAATACTTTCAAATGGCTCTTCCACAAAGAGACTTCACTGATTTTGTTAAGCTTAGAGACAGAGAGTAGCACTGGTGGTAGAGAGAGTACTAATAATTTGACAAAAGGAAGTTTGCTTCATCTAGCTCCCATTTCATTTATAGATATTGGCAGTTCTTCTACATGGGATAAACACTTTTTAATGTAAATTCAATGGCTGAGACTGGTGAGGGAGCACATAAAAATGATCAATCTAGTGCTGAAAGGATCATCTTTTTGGAGAGGATTCAGAGTGACAAGTGTCATTCTATAGAATATTATGTTAAAAAATGGGGGACCACTTCTATTCACAAATCCTAGCATGGCCTCACTACTTGTACAAGAAAAGAGCAGCAATTTTCATTTTGCTTATCTCTACTTTAAATACAACATATTGCATGGGACCCATTATTTCCAGTCATTTTCAAGTTTCTTCCAGTCTTCTCTGTTTCTAATTCTACACCAGACATCCACTTGAATGATATAAGCCATCTGTAGTTTATAAAACACCTCTAAGCTATTGTTTTAAAGTTTTATACCTTTTAATGTTTTCCTATTTATTTCCTGCTGATATCAACACATATGCTGCCAAAAGCAATCTTTAGTGGATACTAACATATTCATATTGAACACTTGATCCAGAAATTTTGCAGATAATAGGCAGAGGGAACATCTGTGAGAAGCAGATAATTTTTAATATTTATGGATAGCTCATTTCCATGTTGTAATCCTTAAGATGGGAGCAGGTTTGTAAGGCTCTGTGCAATGCAAGACATTTTTTTATATTCCCATCATGGTTAGGTAATGAAGGAAGAAGTGGCTCTGAAGAGGGAACTCCAACAAGTTTATTAATTAATGATGGAGAAAAGATCTCTACCATTACTTGAATGAAATATGGAATAATTGTGCAAAAAGGAAGATATTCAACATGTTAATACTCAGGATATTTTTTCAAACTGGACAGTGTAATCTAGAAGCCTGCTCAACAAGTAAATAAGTAGGAATAATTAACTGTTTTCTGAACTTCTAAATAGACAGCTTTTATTTTATAAACTCTAAGGGCCAGCAATACACTCAAAGCATTATCTCATCATTAATAATGATTTTAAAATTGTTCTTCTTCATTGACAATTAAGTCAGTAGGTTAAGCCTTTTCCTTGTCAATGGCTTGAAATTCTATACTATTATTTCAGTTGATATAGAAAAATCACCCACCTGAGACAAAAGCACTTTCTTACTGAATTTTATTCCTACAGCCATGAATGTGAAAGTGGAGATTCAGAAACCTGGCTTATGAAGATAGTGAAGATGTGTAAAATTGGAACTAGATTTCTAGTCCTTATTTATTGTCACAGTAAGTTTGCGTGGGTCTGTGACCACTATAAATCATAAGTGATTTTCACCTACTATTTTTTCATTCCTATTTTCAACAACCAAAAGTACACCTCATGTAAACCTCTTCCTTTTCACTTATAGGCTTAACATATTTTTACCTTTGATACTTAAATGATGTTTCACTAATAGGAGTAACACCTTGTCTAGCACGTTATCTCTTAAAAAAAGTGAAGAATGAATGAAAAACCAAGATGAAAATTATATTTTGGGGCAGCTCCCTGTAGGTCCCTATGTTAATCAAACGTTTAATTTAAAATTTAATTTAATTTAAACTTGGCAAACTTTACACTTTTCTGATAAAAGGAAGCAGAATCAGACTGTCTTGTTTGTCTGTTTACCTTGGCAATGCAGGATGGATTTTTGCACTTAGGGCATGTCTGTAACCTTTTGCAAGCCAACTGGACAGAGCAGGCCTAGTATCCAAAGATCAAATGGGTCAGTTTTAGCATGGATGAAAAAAATCACATGCCTAACAACTGGAACAAAGAGGTCAATTGTTTTTCCTAGGCATTTTTATAATAGATTTTTTAGTACAATCAACACATCCATGTTTGAAATTGTATACAGGTGAAATTCTTGTAGATGAAAGTAAAACCAGGTGTCTTGTACTCCAGTGCATTCTCTATTTAACAACAGTGAAAATGACTTCACAAACTCAAGGCTTCTTATTTCCCTTTACTGTGCCCAAGTCTTATATCTTTTTTGAAACAGTATTCTTTCCAATAGTTCTTAGCCTGAAAGATTTAATAAAACATATAGATAATAATAAAGCATAAAAAGCAAAGTACACTATGAAACAACCACACTATCTGGTATAAAGTTTACACACTCTCATGAAAACTTGTGTGAAGGCTGTGAAATCTGACCCTCACTGAACCATCCTATAGCCAAATATATGTATTGCTTTATAGAGAGATACTGTCTTTTCTGAAAATCAAATAGATGGAGTTGAATCTTTTTATTTTAAGAAATATTTAATTGCTTGTGGAAATGAATAGGCTGAAGTACATATAGGGAAGAATTCCAGTTTGTACAAACAAGCTCATTGACCAAATATCTCCTTCAAATGGCATTTGCAAAGGGCTGCAACTGAGAAATACTAAGAATGCAATTAGAACGCAGTGGTGAGGATCCAGACTGGAATGAACAAAGGCTGAGACGCAGGAGAAAGTTGCTATCACCATTTAAGGTTTGCTTCTCACACTCTTAACAGCTGCCTTGTCACTCACAGGAAGTCTGAGTGGATTAGAAGGATTATCAAATGCAGTATGCCGTCAAATTCTGCTTCAAAGCTAATCAAAATTGGGTACACATGCAGTTATCCAATGCCAGCATCAATCAGAGTGTGACTGATACTAACACTCCCTGAACTAACTCTAGGATGTTGCCCTACTGAGCACAGAACTAAGCATCTCAAAATTTCCTTTCCCATGAGACTCACCTGGACAAAATAAAAACTTTCTAGCAATTCAAATTCAGATCAGTTTTTTAAAATATATGACCAAAGCCAAGTTCAATTTTCAGCAAGAATGGCACATACTGAAATATGCCACTTTCAACAAACAGTTGAGATTTCCCAGGGACACCATCTTTTCACACGCCAACCTAACTGGATACTGCTTATCTTAGGGGATCAAATGAGATTCTGCTCCTCGTGTTATATCTCCAAATAAACATGTGGTAAACAAAGGAAAAAAAAAAAACAAAGGCACCAGACCTTTGACTAAGACTGCTGCACAATACCTGGAGCCTGCTACATGCATATGAATGTGTTTAGAATGTGTTTCAGCCTTGGCTTCATTTCGGGTTTATTCAGAATTTCTTCTGAACTTTTAATTCAGTAGCAGTATCAGCAGCTCCTCTCTACTTTTCCCTTTCACAAAGATCTCAAAAGACAGACTGAATCTTTAGAAATATATTCTGACCCCAGCCTTTAGCAGGAAACAGAAAGGAGTGCATCCATTTAAACAGTGACAATGAACCACGCAATTAACATTAAAAGAAAGGCGCAACAAAACACCTCACATTAAAGGACAAAATCCTTATGACATTGAGAGAAAGCCCACAATAAAAGTTAAATTCATAAAAATAGCAAAGCCTATGAAATATTTATAGATGTGAATAATATGAGGAAAATCAAGTAAATAATAATTTTAACAAATATTGAAGTCAATCAATATGTGGCTGTAATCAAAGATTCAGGCACCAGGAAAAGCTACCTGCACTAAAAACTGTAATGCAAACCCAAAAAACATTAACAATTACCAGAAAATATCAAGAAAGAAATCCACTAACAAATGTGGAGCTAAAATGTATTAAACTAAGCAGATTTCTTGAGCATCTACAAATGTCAGCTCCTTAGTGCTGTTGCATTTGTCACTAGTACACTTGTCTTGGCAATGAAGATTATATTTTTTCCTTCATTATAGAATTTAAAGGCATTACTGGAGAAGTTTCCCTAGATAAATGCTTATCCCTGTTTGTGTCTTCAATGTGTATTTAGGAATTGTCCAAGATAATGATGCCATTGGTGCAGTGTTGTCACATAACAAATGTGATCCAAAAGTCATATATAAGGTAAAAGCAGCAAAGCTTTATTTCCTTTGTAGCTAAGGTACTGGAACTGACTCTTGTAAGATCTCAACAAAAATCTAGTTCACAAGGCAGGTAAAAATCCTAGAAAGAATTTAAAAAGGACTTACCTAAATGATCCTGACACTAGAAAATAAATTTTGCTATGCAAAACCAATTTGGATGTATTCAGTTGGTTAAAAAAAAAAACAAAACAAAACAAGGCAATGGGATTACTTTTTATATGTAGTAACAGAAGGAGAAAATTTCCAGTAATTGAGAGCTATCTACCTTTAATGATCAACATGTAACAAAATCCAAGGTTTAGAGGTTGAAACCAGACCTTTATTTTTTGTTTTGCCTTCTTCCACACCTATTATCAAGATTATTTTCTAGGCTCATCCAGGCATATTTCATCTAATTAATTTCCTTCCATTGCAAGGGCATTGGGGATTATTTCCAGTCTTTGCCTATAGCATAGTTAAATCTCATGAGGTCTAAAATTCTTTGTTCTAATGAACACCTTTATGTGTAGAATAAAGCCTTGGTAAACCTTAATGACCTGGTATAGATGATCTAAGGATCCCTTCTGGCTTCAAACACCAGGAAACTTTGCAATCATTTCAGAAATCATATTTATTAACCTATGCTGTACTTGATATATAAGCCACCTAGTACAGGTGATCAAAGAGAGATGTCCCCCTTGAGCTAAGAGAATATTTTAGAGAAGAGAATAAGAAATAAGTGCTAGTTAACTGAAAGCACTCCCTAAATCCCTGTATCATGAAGCACTCCATTAAAATGTTACTTTGAATCCCTAACAAGTTTCAGTCAAGGCAGACTGTATTCTTAGCCCCCAGCCCTGTAAGCACCTAATCCTGCAGGAGTTCCACATGGGTGCTCCTGTGCCTTTGGCCTGAGGTATGAGAGACCTCATTATTACTTCTGGGGCTACCATGAGAGAGGCCAAGTCTGCTCTCACTCCTGAAGCACACCACCTTGAGAGCTGAGGGAATGCACTCTGTCACACACAGGTCAGTACTCCTCTCCAGCTGGGAAGTGATGAACTTTTCTTTTAGTACTGGTAAATGAAAACTAAGCCTACCTAAAAAAGAAATTGACTTCGTGTTCCAATAAAAAAAAAAAAAAATGGATACCTGGTTTATAGGGAAGAGATGGCATGAGAAAGAATAGGGTCTCAGAGAATGCAGCTGAAAAATTCTGGGTTCAATCTGCTATATTTGCTCTCCACATGTGCGAGGAGTACCAGAGTTTTATCCAGTAAATTGCATTCAAGATTTATGCTTGACTGAGATTCATGGAAACTTAGATTTACAGAACTTTTATTTTTATGGATAATTATCTAAAATCACCAGTATTTTCCTGGTGTGAATTTAAGAAGGCTCAAGATGAATATTACTGGTTATTTGCAATATTGGTTTCTCCTTTATATTAACACAGATGTTTATAAACTTATAAGAAAGTTGTTGTAATTCTTTGTGCAGAATATAGTCTCTCAAAGAATTTTATTTTTCGTTGAGACAGCACCCTTCTATTGAATACTGAGTGATTAGCAATATTTAAATAAACTACTTACTGATGATAAGTGGCTATATAACAGACACATATCAATGTGATGGGTTCAAAACCTCATTTAATATATTTTAGGTGTTCAGTTGGTTGTTAACCAATACTGTACCATGTGGCTGTTTGAAATATCTGTTCTAAGGTTTTTGAGCTGGTGAAAGACATAAAAAAATGCAACAACTATGTTTTAAATACAGAACCCCCAAGGTGTTACTGCATGTACTTACTTAATGTTAAAATCTATGTAATAAATTACCTACTTTGACTTTCACAGGTGTTAAATAGATACAATTTTATTATTTGCCAGGCAATCAGGAGAGATTAAATACCTTAATAAGATTCAATTAAAATCATCAGATATTTATGATACTCATTGTAAAGGTTCATAAAAAATAACCTGCCGCTATTTATAGCTCTCCTCGGATGACAATGTTTCTGAAACAGACTGAGCCATCACTGCCACTAGCAACAACCTAAGAACAGGATTACTTAATTTGCTAGAAAGTAAAGTACAAAAGTGAAGTTTAATAGATGGTCAATGAATCAATTTTTAATTGGGTAACCAAGTGAAATTCTATGGAAAGCAAAACACTGCTGCCTTCCCCCAGCAACAAGAAATTCTCCCCTAATACATACTAACCCATCTTATTATCAGTTATCCAAACAAACATGCGAGTGTAATGACCTCCACTGATGAAAATGTTTACAGCACTATACAAGGGCATTTGCAGAATACAATTTTTTTCATCTTTTGTCTTTGTAGTATTGATTAAATGAAGATGCAGCCTCTTAGTATGAAGAGTACCTGTGCTTTTTAGTCCTCATTTCAAAGACTTGTATTGTATAAATTACAATTGGGAGGTAACTGAGAACCACGGTTTCTTATGAATCTGTCAGTTCCGAGAGAAATTTGAACTTCAAAAATTCCTTTCTTCTGTGTTTATTGTATATGTGGATCAAAAAAAAGAACTGTCTGGGAACAAGCAGTCTTTGAGTAAGTCAGCATGAATTCTCTCTTACACACAAGGCACCCACCCAACATTAGACCACTATGAAAAGATTAATAGAAGGATATTAGACCTTTCTATCCTGCAGTTTTTCTGTAGAGAATCTAAGTTTTAAAAATAGATATTGAGATAAATATCTTAAGAGTAGAAAAATAGCACGTGTGAGAAATGTTTGTGCAATTCAGAAAAGTACCTTTTTTCTGCTTTGTTTATTTCATAAAGTTATCATTTCACAATATCCACAGCAACAATAACTGATTGAAGAGGATTTACATTATCATAGAACATCCAAGGATGGAAGAGACCAACAAGAATCACAGAGTCCAGCTCCCAGCCCTGCACAGGACATCCCCTAGAGTAACACCATGTGCCTCAAAGCATTGTCCAAATGCTCTTGAGCTGTGACAAGCTTGGTGCCTAACTGATAAATGCCTGAGCATAGCCAAATGAATTATTAGCATAAAAAACCCCTCATTATCAAGAAAATATTACAACAGTTGCACAAAAATTGATATTCTGGTTATTTATCACTGACAGAATGACTTTATTTATGTGTTCGTTCATTTATTTATTTATTTATCCTCTTGAGTGTGAGGGGCAGCTGTTCTGAGAGTCAGGAGTGCTGGAGTGTAAGCAATGCTTGGCTATCTGCCACCAGGAAGACCTGTATTGTTACTGTGACTTGACACCAAGGGAGAGATAATGTGAGTTAGCAGTGGCATGAATGGATGTCTCAGGGCTGGTACTTCAAAACTTTCATTACCAAATTGCTATTTTGAGGGCTTGGAAAAGGAGAAAGTATCTGTTCAGCAAAGGTATGGCATTGCTTTATAGGAATTCATAGCAACACAAACCTTCCCTTTCAGTGACTGTTTCTCAGATCCTTTGTGGATTTGTGCACATACAGTTGCTTAAGAAAATGACAGAGACATGGAATCAAGGTCATTATGAGACTTAATGAGGTCAAAAGTAATCTGTAATTCTCTCCTTGTCTGCTCTGCTGCAGAATGGCAGAGAATAGCTGCAGGCATACTTATTTAGATTTTGTTTTCACAGAAAGAGGGAGTGGCAGACTGCTGAGATCACAAAAGAGATTTTTTTTAAACACAGAATCTACTGAATAACTTCTCAGATATAGACCCTCACCTTTTCAGGTTTTTCCACTCACCTTTTCACATTTCTGCAAATGGCCTGCTTCACAGCTGACCTTGGAGCAGCACAGAGAATAGTGTGGCCTTTATTTTATGACATGTAACCAATGAACTTGCAGCATTTCTTTCAGAGATGAATTCTGGTTTTACAACTTCCACCTCACTAGTGAGACTGCAAAGTGATAAAGGGAAGTCTCCATATAGATATATCTAACCTGAGGTGGAAAATGAAATTCATGCAGAACACACCACCCTGTTAACTGAGGTCAGCAGCTGACTGTGAATGATGCTGGGTACACTGCAAAGCTGTCCTGGAGCTGCACGATTATACAGGGCCTGAAACACCATTATATTCCTATTCCTGCATGAAATCCCAATGCAAAATGAAAACTGCTTGAATCAATGGATAACAAAATATGCAGTTTGCTCATTCTTCTCCCAAACGATGTCCAGAACTTGGAGTTTCTTCTATCCAGCATGAATTGCAATCAGAAGTAAAATATACACAATTTTTAACCTCACAACAGAATATTAGGCCTTGGTTTTAGGAATCTCTTTGAAAGGAAAGTATCTGTGATAAGCACTGTTGATAAAACATCCCTACTTGGATACTATCACATCTATAACTTATGCTTAGCAAAGGCTTCTGGATTTTTCTGAATAAGGGCATAAACATCCTTAACATGGCATTTTTCCTTAAGTTGAGAGAGTGCAAGTAATCCACACATTATAGGACTAAACATTTTTCTTTGAAATTTTAGGATATGGCTATTCCTATTTTGGAATTCAATGAAATAAAATCATTATTTTAGGTTTTGATGCAGATATTTCTTAAATGTCCTCTCTTCCAGAACTAAAATAGAATTTTTCATGTATGACAATAATAACAAACCTAGTCAAATATGTACATCAGACATAAAGGATGGCCATATTTCCAATCTTTAATTTTGTTTGATGTCCTCTTCTCCCATCTTACTTTTCATTTGCGGTTCACGAGAATTTTATTTTGCTATTGTGGTTTTTTAATGACTTAGTGTTCTGTTGCTCTTTCCTTGAAAGCTTAAAATGCAAAAGATTTATAGACCAGGATTTTTTTAATTGGTTCTACTATTTTCCCCAAAAAAGGAAGGATGATGTCTGGCATTTTTCATTTGAACACAGTGCACTTTTATTGGAAGTTAAAGATAATGGCTTTGGCAGTTCCTTTTTAATGCAATCTACTGCTTCATGTCCTCAAAAAGAAAATTGGAGAACATGGCCACAGTTGGCATTTTGTGATAGAGTCCATTTTTCTTCTATTGAAGATGCAAACAGTGGCTGACATTTCTCAATTAGGTCCTCTTTTTTCCTATTGATAATGAATTCTTTAATGTGGCTTTCACTTTAAGCTGCTCTATACCATGGACTGCTCAATACAGTGAGTCTGACAGGTAACTAAGCTGATAATGTGAATAGCTGTTTGTTATAATTTCATAGTATTACCTGTAATTGCAAATGACACCATCCTTTGTTCTAATAGATATAGTTGGGAAATTTGGATTTATTTGTATAACACTCAATACAATCATTCCTCTACTGTAACACAGACAATTATAATAATAGACTTCTTCCCTACTGTTTAGCAACTAATTTTACAGACAATTAAATTACACTAATGAATAGATTAATCAGCTTTATTGTGAATCAATATACTTGTTTTCACTATATTTTATTTAACAGCAAAATATGTCAACTTCATGCATACATGTAGAAAAATATCCACTAGCCACTATATGTCTATTATTCAATTAGCCCACTTTTGATAGATAATCAATCTGCATTAATTTGGCTAGGGTGTTCACTAATCAGATTAGGGATGTGCACATGCACAAATCAATTGTCTTTTAAAAGGCATGCTTGAGGAATCACACAGAACTGGCTATGCTGATTGTGCCTATCTTTACAGTAGAGATAAGAAGAATAAAAAAGTTACTTCTATGCTGAAATTTGAAAATTCTGACAAAAACCTAAGAACACGAGCTTCCTTTTTGAATTCACTTTAAAGCCTAGAAGTTCTTATTTTACCTGGAAGCAATATCAGTGATTTTTTTATTGGCATGTTCATTGATTCAAAAAGTTTTCAAAGAACTAAAATCATCTTATTGTGGCCAAGCAACAAAATGACCTGCTTTATAAAACAGTTTGGCCTAACAACCTATCATGCTAATGCATGAGGACAAGGCTCAAGATTCTTTAGACAGAATGGCTGTGCTATGGATTCAGAGCAATTTGACTGTCAGCCCCCAGTAATGCTGGGGCCCCCTCCCATCTTTGCTTTAATGGAACGTCCCTCACCAATGCTGCCTCCACCAAAAGACGAGGTTTCCTGAAGCTCTTGTGCCATCCCTGCACGTTCATTCACGTGACAGCAACTGAGCTACTTCCCAAAGCCACGCGGTCGAGGAGAGCTAGGATGGCTTTTAACAATCTTACACCTCTCAGGATCAGATTTAAAAATAATCCAGGAAAATTTTCTGGGTTTAAGTGGTCAGTAGCCAACATCATCTGATATTTAGACTATAACAGGAAGTTGCTCTTAATACTTCACTTGGAACACACCATAACCAAAACAGCCTTAGTGAGTTCTCTGACCATTATAAGATTTGTAAGGACTAATCAAGCTAAAATTACATCCAGACTTATGCAAAACATTTTCTGATTAAAAACCAGATTCTTCAGTAGATGACTAGAAAAAAAAAACAAAAAACAAATTAATTTAAAAAAATAAATGTCAGTTATGAGCTAGTTGACTTTGGGTACATGTAAGTAGAAAGTATTTTGAAGCTTATGTGTACTCTGCAATGTGAACACATTTTGGAGTAGCATCTTTTTCAGAAGACAAGGTGAAGGATAACCCTCAAGGGCAGAGTTGCAAGCTCTTTTAAGACAAAATAGAAATGCCAATCAAAGTGCAGATGGTTTTTCTCCTGAGAGGTGATTATTTTTTCACAGATCCTTTCCTAGAAGGATGGCTTAAATACATCAACTAAACTTCATAGGAGCATTGTAATAGTAAAAACCAAAAGGAAATATATCTCAAGCATAGCTCTTCTCAAGCACTTTAAGAATACTTTTTCACTCCTGAATAAAAAAAGAATAAATGTAAATAAACCGAAAAGGAACAAAAAAATGAAACAAAACCAAACACTGCCCCTTTTTTCTTTCTCTGTGCACTAGCAAAAGCTACATACCTGGTGAACCTTAACTGATGGTAGTATCTCCACTCTAACATATATTTTATGAAGCAGGTCTTCTTTTTAAGCCATTTAAAACTGTTTAACTACTTAATGTTTAGTTGCAATAATAATTACCTGAAAAAAAACAACAGAGGAGTTGTACAGAAGCACAGATCTCAGATATATATATTTCAGTTACAGACTAATGTCATTTAATAAACTGCCAGATAGGAATGATATTCCATTTATATTTATTTAATTTTTATTATTTGATTATTTGCCTTTTATATTTGAAGTTCTGCTGCTTAAAGTATGATTTTTAAGAAAAACATTGGTAAAAATTACTTGGAAAATATTTATATGCATCAGTTTATGTTGATATCAAAATCTGCAGATTATCACAATGTAATTAATTCAACTTCAGCAAATGGCTTTGTTTGCAATAAAGAAAAGACTAAACTCCACTTGTTATGGATTAGTTGAGCCAGAGAAATTGAAAAGAGTGAGGTTGATTTTTTTTCACTAGGACAGAATTTTGCATAAAAATAAACATTTCTTTAATAACTGCTCTTAATTCTTATAGAAAAGGAAAACAAATATGCATCAAGAAAAGTCCAAGTCTGTGTTATGTGTCTGACAGGTTAAGAAAGTTGAAGTTCTCCTCAAATTTGAAAGTTACTGCTAAACTGAGCATGTCCAAAACTTTAGGTGATATTGCTATAGAGTCACTCTGGTGAATAGCAATTTTGCTGTGGTAAGAATTATCTATAATTTCTTACTTTTCATGGTCATAAGATTAATTGTAATGTGTGTAGATTTATAAAGCCCCTGAAGACCATCTCCATAGATTGAAGCTATGCAAGTCACAATATAATAAAAACCAAAATGTTTAGACCACGTTGAAGCAATATGCTTCAAGAAAAAACTCTTTACAAAATTGTTCCTTGAGGCGACCTCTCTAAAATAAAACTTCAGCTGCTACTGCCTCTGCAGGTGAGGGAAGCTTTTATAATCACATGAAGAAAACATGATTGGCCAACAGATCGTCTAACTGCTGTATTAATTCCAAAAAATCCCTGCACATCTTGCAGACACATGGACCAGAGTTTTAAAGATATACAGATACTGTATACCCTGAGGAACTTGACATAGGAATACTTATGCTTTATGTCACTTTCCTGATAATCAGACCCCCACGAAGGCTCAAATATTGTGTTGAGAGAAAATATCTCTAAACAGACTTCAGAAGCTAAAAAGCCAAACTAACCTCAAACCCTGTAAGAAACCTGACTCTGCTCATTGAGAGTATTTAGCTCTTCTGAAGCTAAACATCTAAATCATTCCCCTCCCCATCTCCAGGGGAAAAGTCCTTCTGATAGTTCAGATCTTGAAAATCTGACTTGAAATATTGACAGATGCCTTTTGGATTCTAAGTCTCCATGACCTGAACAAATGCAGGCCTCTCGCCTCGTGAGAAATTATTGCAGCTAATACTGAAATTCTACTGCTAAAACTATTCCAGGTAGTGTAAATTCATACCAATTGAAGTAGGGTCTCATCTCAGGGGGCTGTTTTGCTACATGACTTTATGGAAGAGAGAGCTGGCTCCTATTATCTGTCTTGTTTGGATTCCATATTAAATATCCATCTAATGGAAGATGAATAAGTAGTCCACTAAACCAGAAATAAAGCTTTTCTGGATTAATAATTTAGGTCATTTAGGTTAGAGAGTTTGACTTTCTTCCCTGGGTGGTGCAACATTTTATGTTCAGTTATAGAGTTCCTTAGTTTTAAAAAGGGGCCTTGGAAGTATCTCCACTTATAGTTCTATTATTGTTGGCTAATAGTTATGCCTCTATTCCAAAAATGAGAGATGTGTTTGAATTGCTAAGACTTTACAGAATCTAGAATTTAGTTTTCGTGAAACCTGTAACCACTCATAAGAAAGTGACTCCAAAAGCTGTTATCTGTCGTGAAAAATCAACAGAATGTGATTTGAAGAATCACACCTACTGTTGGGCTCTTTATGGTTGCTAGCTGTTTGTAAGGATTTTATTAAAATTCCTTAAAAATATGGAACCTGGAAGTTTCTCCTGTTTTGACATTATTAACTGATTGTTTTGTGGAGGTGTTTCAAATGGAGGGAAGAGGCATGACAAAAACAGAAAAAAAAAGTAGTAATATGTAGTAATACTTGGCTGAATGCTTGTTTTATCCAAGAGACTCAACCTCGCCCTGCAAAGGTAAGACTTAGAAATTGAATGGAAATAATACTTTAAGAGGATTCTGTGATGTAGAGGAATAAAGGAGCGGCTTAAGAATCACATAACTGCATTAGTTTTCACCATGAACTAATCATAAAAGCTAAAACAATCAAAGCTTTTTAAAAAAGTGTTCTAATGAAGCAGAGTAATGAATGGCTAGTGAAATGAGGAAGCAGCTGATTTTACAAGATCAGTGGCAGCTGGAATTGTGCCTTGCTACCCAGCAGGAAAAAGTGACAGGAACTCCAGACTTGACAATCCCATGCTGTGAGTAAGGTGTTACTGCAGAGGGGGGAGAGGCAACCAGGTGTCCCAGTAGCTGCTCAGCTAAATTCACCAAAGCAGAATTAAAAATGCAGAATTCAGCTGTATTTTTAAGTTATTCCTGTTGATGCAGCTTTTTAATTTGATTTTTTAAAAAGTTTTATTCTAGTTTTGAGTTGTGGTCTGCTGAGCATCAGAAAGTCTCAGGTTTTGAGGTCAGGGCTTACAACTGGTGTTTAGAGGAAGTTTCTTTAAATTTGAGCCTGCTCCTTTTTCTTGCTAATTACTTGAGGCAGTTAAGAGGTATCAGGTACATTCAGGACCAGAGCAGAAATGCTAAATGAATGCAGATAATTAGAAATAAAGAACCTAAAGTTACCAGAAATAGTCTGTATAACATTTTTGGACCCAGCACATAGGGACAATTGCAATACTTTCTTTCCCACCCCAAGACAACTTTTAAGCCCCACCCTATACATCTTCAGTTTCCTTTAAAACTTTTAAATTATCCTTCTGTTCAAAATGATGACATTCACATTATTCCTTACTCATTAAAATAATAAAAATATTACAGCAAGTGAGCTGAGAGAATTTCAAGGTAAGTAAGGGCAACTGAGTACCCAGTTACTATTCAAAGTCTGTAGAAGTTGGGTCCTTGACCTTTTTTATGTCATTTCATCCCTCTTCCCATACATCTAAGCTTCATTTACTTTGGAAGATTTTTTTTTCCTTGAAAGAGAAAAAAAAAAAAAAAAAAGAAACAGAAATAGTAAAAAAAAACCACGCTTGAAGAAATGGGAATAAAAAGGATACTTTTTCTAGTTTTCTGAAACCAAAAAAAAATAGTCAACATCTGCTGCAGCTTCCTTTATATGACCTTTTCACTCTGCTTTCACTCATGTGAGAGGAAATAGTATAGCAAGTAAATATACCGCTGTTGATCTGGAATACCAGTGATGTCAATGTTTGTGGTTATCAAGAACACAATGAATGCCCTTGACACTTAGGGCTATAAGAAATGAGGTTTTTTGAGTTATTTTATTTTCTTGCTTCATTCCTTACCAGGGCATTATTAAAACTGAAAGCTCCACAATTTTCTCATTCAAAGACCTTTTCAATAGTTAAGAATATGCTTTCAAGCCATAACTGTATCAGGATGTGTGGTTCTGCCTTTGTCAAGAAAATATGACAAAGGCATCGCAAACATTTTGTTTGCGATGCTGTCTAAAATCCTGACAGCTAAAGAATTCATCTTTGGAAGTGTAGATTCGTTTCTGCTGTTAGTTGCAAGTGAGTAAAAGCCTTCCTTTTATAGGCTGGATCCAGTGCCACATCGATTATGCAAATAGCCTTTGTGAGTGCCTCAAGCATACATTGCCGGAATTGCAAGGCAAGTATCTCAGAAGGCAGGCCTCAATTTTGAAACCAATGAGTTGTTCTTATATTCTGGCATTAGTAAATGATAAGCTACTGAGAAATAAGCTACTGACAAAGGTCTCTGAGGAGACTTCGTAACAGCATTCCTGTACCTAAAAGGGGCTACAAGAAAACTGAAGAGGAACTTTTTATAAGGTCATGTAGTGATAGAACAAGGAGTAATGACTAAACTGAAAGAGGGTAGATTTAGATTAGGTATCAGGAAGGAATTCTGTACTGTGAGGATGGTGAGAAAATGGATCAGGTTCCCTAGAGCTGTGGCTGCCCTGTTCCTGATGGATTCAAGGCCAGGCTGGGGAGCTCTGAGCAACCTGGTCTGTGGGAAAGTGTCCCTGCCTATGGCAGGGGAGGTGGAAGTAGATGATATTTAAGGTCCCTTCTAACCAAAATCGTTCTATAACACTCTGATTGTGTGAAATCTGTTCCCTTTCTCCTTCTACAAGGCACGACTGTCTCAAAATATCTTAAATACAGATTTTCTTCACAGGAGAGGTATGTTAGCAGTGTTCATACTGTAAGATGGCATCTTTTAATTTAAAAACTGTTCTTCCCTATGGGAGAAAAGACTTGTTTTAATTAAAAACAAACAAGCAAAACCATAACAAAACTGACTGTTGAAAAACATTGAATTAAAAATAAAACGGTAGTTATCCTGAAGACCTCTCTTTCTGCTCCTTTCTACCCCAACACTACCTAATTTTTTCCATTTTGATAAAGAAAGGTCAGAGTATTTGGAGATGAATGTGAGGAAAATAAATAAATAAAAAGACATGGAAAAGCCAAATCTGGTCAACTCCCATGATGATGATGCTGTCTAAGATATTACTTCTGCTCTGGAACTTTTATTGCTTTATTACTGGTCTTCCAGAAATGTTGGGGTCTATGGATGGTTTCTTTAGGAAAACAAATGAAAGTTTTGTCAACAAAAGTGAGATACACTTTAGAGAAAAAAGATTAATTAACTATAAATTTCCGTGTAAGAAAAGCAAACTGTATCTTAACAAACTTGAAGGCAGGGAGCTACTGAGTGGAATTCAGAAACTATGCTGTGAGAGACTGAAAGGTTAAAGGTTCAGGACTCAAAAAATTGCTCATTTGCAAAAGCAGCATTTGCTTTGCTGAGGCCAGGTTTTCACCTCAAAGCCAAACAAGAGGAGCATAAACTGGAAAGGGATGGAGGCGAAAATAGTTTTGCTCAGCTACCACAGCTTAAAATTGAGATGGTGTCAGGTACTGCACAGAAAGCAAGCAGGAGGTACCATTTCACTCAGTTCAGTGTGTTCTGCTGAAGGTAACAGTAAACATTACTGGAATGACCTAAAAGGTCTGTATGAATGAATATGATAAGATTGTAAGCACCAAAAAAATGGAAATTTATGATTTTGGTGAAGTTCAAGTGACAAGAAATTATTTTAGGGCTGCAGAGAGAATGTTTTAATAATGAAAAGTGTATATAAGGAGAATGCTATATTTTCTTATATTACTATCAGAAGGATTTAATAACTTTTTCACTTTTATATTATAATGATGCAGTTACATTGATTTCCAGAAGTATTTAGCAACTTCTGCAACTATTTTTTAGTGTCTGTGACTGTAATCCAAATAACTTTGGGAATCTTTCTTAGAATAAGGATTTTATAATGTGTTAGGCAAGAGATT
Organism: Anomalospiza imberbis; assembly: GCF_031753505.1. Classification (NCBI taxonomy): domain Eukaryota; kingdom Metazoa; phylum Chordata; class Aves; order Passeriformes; family Viduidae; genus Anomalospiza; species Anomalospiza imberbis. The sequence goes on along the minus strand of NC_089689.1, from coordinate 19,107,377 downwards.
TTCATTCATACTAAAAAGATGCGAGAAATAAATACTCTTTGTGACATAAAGCACTTCCTTTTATTAAAGATCCATAAAGATCCTTGGAATATAAGTCATTTCAACTGGTCCTTAATTTAGTAGATTGTCAAACTAGTCAACTACTCATTGAGAAATTAGCTTTTTACAAGCCATATAACAAACTAAGCCAGCTAGGTGAGGAAGAGACTAGAATCTGTAATAAAGCCAACAGGAATGAGCATGAAGTATTCTATGAAAATCTGGATATTTTTCGTGTCTTATTACCCAGTGAGATTTAATCAGGACTTTTTAAAATACTTTGCAGAATAAATGACAACAATGTAGCCCTATTCAGAACAACTAAGTTGTTAATCACTTCAGGTTTGGAAACTCCGTGTGAATTTCCAGCTGCACTTCATAAGGCAGTAGGTTACAAGCTATTCTGAGATGAATATTTCTCAGCATTTCCATCTGGAACTGTTCCACTTCATATCAATAATTAAATGTTTATTGGAGCAAAGATGTGAACTACTGACTTCCTCTTTCCAAGTGAGTGCCTTGAATATTGTCTGTTGAATATTGCTGCGGTCTTTGGCCAAGTGAGTAAGTTACTAAAGATGGAAGAGCACCAGAAAGAGTTGTTAATAAAGTCTCACTCTCACTGTCTCTCTCCAGTGATCTGGTAAAGTGATGAGGGCACATTTGACCCTGCATGAATGTTCTTCTGTTAAGTATCAGTGAAAGTTCAGAACCATTTTGAATCTCAGAAACAAAACATCAGTTGTGATTGGAAATTTGGAAAGCTTGTGATTCCTATCTTGAAAAATCATACCTAAGATATTTTAGAAAGAGTAAGCATACTACTTTATTAAGGATGAAAAGCCTATCAATGGAAAATGATTTTGTAGATTTAACCTTGAAGCTGAAGACAGGGACCATTGCAGGGACCTGACTTGAAGTTATTTGTGTTACATTTAAAAACATACTTGCAGGAAAACAAATAAGGAAAACACATTATCTCTCTCTTCTTCATGCTCAGATCAACCTGGCTATATAGAATCCCTCTGAATTCACACTGGAATTTGATGTGGAAATAGAATGTACTGAACATTTGGGAGAAGAGAATGCTCTACAGAACCAACACTTAGAAGATGAAAAATAGCAGGTGGCTTTTAAAACAAATTCAAGAAGTAGAAAAACAAACCTAGAAAAAACTGCTTGTAAAAGTTAAACAGTAGGAGACTTTTAAGAAAATTCACAAATAGCAGTGAGACAAGAATAAGCAAGAAAAGCAACTGCTAGGAAATCTAAGCAGCAGGAAACATAGCAGCAAAAGAGTAGTAAAACAAAAATAAGACAGGGAAACAGGAACTGAGGGAAGTTAACTAGTAAAAGATTTTAGACAATGAAAAGTAGCATTTATACTAAAGTAAGCCAGGAAAAACAACAGCTATAGGAAGATAAGGAAGATCGTGGTGAAATCAAAGAAAAATTATTTCTGTGAGGAAAAAGACGTCAGTTCCTTGGCATGGACCAAAGGTATGTATTCTGCCAGCCTCAGATAGTGACAGAGAGGAAACTACTGTACAGAACTGCTTGTGTAGAAATGTCACTTTCAAAAGATAATGCTGTATTAACAGTTTCCTAGGTTACGAATAGAAAAAGGAAGACATATACATAATGTTTGTTTTATGTCTTCAGAAGATTCTCACTCTACATGTGGCTGGACTTTTAAATAAAATCAGCTTCCTCATACTCTACAAAGATTTCACAGAAGACCAGCATGTACTGGGAGAGCTCATTAACTTCCACTGTACACATCAAAGGAGCACTGCCATGAGAAAAAACAGCATGGTTCCAAACAAGGAGATAGCAGGCTTGAAGAATGAGCAGTGAAAATCAAGACAAAGAACCAAACCAGGGGAACAAAGGAACCAGAAGAGTAGATTAGGAGTAAAAATGGGTTTCCTTACTTATTAAAAAAAAAAAAAAATCATTATACCAAAACTTCAATTTAGGAATGTAGAGCTGGGTTCTAGCTGGATTATCAAAATAGATTTACATGTGGATGTTTTATGTCATGATTCATCCAAGTTTTGAGCATGTTGCTTAAAATGTTTTTGCATGGTGGAAAAGTGCAGAAATGTACTCACGTTTCCCTTCCTGGAAATGAGGGTTCATGAGCCACATGTTTAACCAGGTATTGAGGCTGACATGCAGCCATCATGTCACCAGGGTAGCAAACTGCAAGGATTTGCATGAGAAGTATCTTGTACAGCTCATCTGCTGCACCTTGCTGTGCAGACAGAACACATCCAGCTCAATGATTCAAGTGGAATGGGAAGATGCTACCTTGAACTGATGAAAACTTCCATGCATAATTTCAGGGGGTGCGGCATACCTCTGTTGTGAATACGATTCTTCCGTGCCAACAGATTAATATTTTTGACATTATCTTAATGAAAAGCAAGTGGAGAACTCTGGAAAAATGAAAGGATACAAAACAAGAGAAGTCAAGAATACTTTTGCTTCAGAAAAGTAAGACAGACTCCTCATAAATGACTGAATTACTAGTTTAGAAACATCATTTAATTAAGATAAGTTCTGTGAAGAACTAGATAAGAACTAAAAATGGAAATTTATTAAAGCAGCCCATCCTAACTTCCATAAAGAAGAGGTTTTATGGCTGCATTCTGAAACCTTCCCTTAAAAAAAGAAAAACATCTGCAATATTATATACATAAATATAAGACATAAAATATTGTTGAACTCCAAATGATATTTTCTATCTGACACAGAGTTGTGCTCAGCAGAACCACAATAACAAACTGGCATATTTAGAATTCATTCTGGTTGAGTACAGAATTCATCAAAAGTACTTCAGGACAAAGTCATCCACAGCTGCTAAGAGTCCTGTTTATTTCCTGCCTGTGCAACATGGATAAATTGCACAAAGTCTCCCCTGGGAGAGGAGGAATGCATAAGGGAGAAGGGTGTCCTGCAAACCCTTGTTTCTGTACTCCTTTGTGGGCAGACAAAGACTAAGCCCTAGATTTTATCTTTTTTATTTTGGAGCTGTAGAAAATACTAAGCTTCTGTCTTTTAGCTTCTCAAAGATGTAGTTTTCCCAACTTCTCATTAATGGGTGAGAATATGAAGATCAGTCTAGGAGAACTATTCAAAGTGAAAGATGGTAAGAATTTGAGTAAAAGTATAGCAAGAGTAAGGGAATATGGGACTATTTTGTGGAGGGGATCTCATAATACAGCAGGGCAAAGTTTTCAACACACTACTCAAGCCTAGGCAGCACTGAAATGATTCCCATGTGTGTTGTGTTTCCATTTGTGTCTTTTTTGATTGAAATATTAATTCTAGCATTCTAAATAATGAATTTGAGTGTTATTATTACTATTTTAAAATTTGAAATATTTGAACTTTTATTTCCTACATCTTGTTTGAATTTAAAGAGTTGAAAAAGCACTCCTGATGAAAACACTTTTCCAGCTTCTACTAGTTTGAATTGCTAAGGGCTTTTTAGCTTAATTTTTAACGAACAATGGTATTGCTTCATTTCTCACTATCAAGCAGAGTGACTTGTCATTTGGTGTGAAGGGCTCAGGAGGGCAGAATACGTGGTTGTGCTCAGATATATGAATACAGAAGTATTCAGGATAGAGAACAAAGACTTGATGCCATGAAACTTTTCTATGGTTTGCTAACAGAAGACAGTTTACTCTCCATTTGACTTCTGTGTGGGTGCTGGTAGGTTTTTGGCAGATCAGCTGGATAAACATGGTTCTACCTGGGCATTAATGAATCCAAATACAATCTTACTGCTAATTTGGTGAGAACAACAGCATCTCTTCTTGTCTGAAATAGCTTATTTTCTTAGCTAAATGACCTTTTTTAAAGGTTGAAGATGCAAACATAACTAATGAAAAGTAAAAAGCACATGCATTTGGTAGATCATTATTTTTCATCACATGAATAGGACTTTTCTTCAAAGAAAACCAAGAAACTATACACATATACACACAACCACCATGAAACCACAACACAACGACTACAACAACAACAAAAGAACCCTCAACCTCTCATTTACAGCTGTAGTTTCTAAGTCCTTGAGAAAAGACATGCAAATCCATGGGTGGACAGACTTTACTGATGAGTTCTAAAGCCTCAGGCAATACTGACAGCCCCAGGAACTGAAGAAACAGAACAATTTACTTTTTCCTTTATGAAGAGTAATCACTAAATATTTATTAATTTTATTAAAGAGTTTTCAAATTTGGGGTTGTTTTTAGAGAAAAGTGTTGATATCCTTGCAGAAAAACATCTTTTGTGTATTCTGGAGGACATCTCTGATAACTGATTTCATTGGTCTCTATCATTGGGGTACTAATTATATCATGCTTTAGAGAGCAAGAGATATTTCTCTGGTACCTAGTCGAAACAGACCATGCCTCTGGCTGCTCCTACTTCTGACTCTTAGTAATCAAAGGAGACTTGTGGTCACATCATTTGTAGCACTCAGGATAGAAATGATTTGGCAGAACTGATGGAGTGAATTTGCATCACATTATAATTTTATCCTTAAATTACTAATTGGTCAGTGCTGTGTTCATTTCAATTACTGTTTTTTGTTTCTGCCTTATTAATATGTCCTGACAGAAGAGAAGAGTGACTTCCCCGGAGGGTGGAAAGGCCAGCTCAGAGTCTGACTTCTGGATGACATTCACAATGTTGGCTCCCTAAAGCCGTCCCTTCTTTTTGCTGCCATTTGCTTAAGACAAAACTGTCACAGAGATTCTCTTAGATCAGTTTTGGAAACGCTTAAGAACCTTCAAATCAATGCAACCAGAGTGAGTAAACGACTATAAGTGAAATTGCCACCATATCTAAAACTACTAAATTATATTTAAATGAAACTCCACAGCAAATGCCTTTTCTGATGTATTCCTTTCAAATAGGACTCCAAATAATGAAAATGTTGACACATTGTTTTCAGACACTTACCAAATATAATATTTAATTTTTTAATTAAAATTTTAAAATGACCATAAATTTAATTTTTTAAAATCTTCATATCTTTACAAATGGTAATTCAAACCCTCAAATGTACAGACCTTAAATATTCATCTGTATTTTTAAGAAATGTTTTATTTCAATTTGGATACAGATCCATTTTTTGCCTACAAATATTTAAGGAAAAATGGGCCCTAATATTCATCAGATTGGACATTATCCTTTACTCTCCTCTTTTTAAGTAAGTCTGTTCTGATTCCCTTCAACTTCGTAAGCTGAGATTTTGTATTAAAACATAACTTTTTTTCATGTGTTCTCAGGACATGGAAGTGTTTTTCTTTCTTTTAGTATACACTTTTCAAAAATGCACGTATCAAAGTCTTTAAAACCACTTGGGTAAAAATTGTCAATTCAAACAATATAATCAATAACAGATAATATTTAGTTACAGTAAAATGTAATGGAAAATGTCTGTCTTCTGAAATCAATCAATTTTTGACCCTCCTTTGTCAACACACCAGAGATGGCTTCTCCCTTCTGACTCTTTTCTGTCTTTTTCTCCTTCCCCTAGGCCCTGTCTTTCAAGCCCAAACCAGAAATCAGCTCTTTTGATATGCCTGTCATATCATACTTCCCCACCAAGGTGTCTTTCCAGTTGTTCTGGCTTATAATATCAAACACCCCCTTCAATCCATAGCTCTTGGTGGGGGGACCCATAACTAATTTCAGTGACATTTTTTTTCCTTTGCAGTCTCAAGACAACTGTGTAATGTGAAGAAAAACTTTGTTACTTTCAATATTAAATATTTCAGTCAAGGAAGTAGCTCCAGTCCAATAGAGGTTGTAAAATAACTTACAGTCTTTCATAAAACATTCAAAAAATATTATTATTACACATTCAGTACCACTAGTGATCTGTATTAGCTGATCATATTCAAAATATTTGCTCATATTTTTCCACTTTCCAAAAAATATTATTTCAAAGGTAGACTCAAGGTGATACTCATTTTAAGACAAAGCATGGTGACATTTTGATGATCCCTGTGGGTCTCTTCTGACTCAGGATATTCCAGGATTCTGTGACACTTGGTGCAACTGACCAACAGTTGCAAATGTGAACAAACTGTGTCCCGGGGACACAGTTCCTCTCCGGTGGGTTGGACATAAACTTCCTTCACTACCTTAAGTTACAACACTAAGCAATTATTCTATTCACAACACATATATTTCAAGACAAAAGATTGAATAAAGTCCAGTTAGAGAGGCAGTATTTAGAAATTCAAGATGCTCAACACTGATTTACAAGGAATACCTACTTTTCATATAAATTCTTTTAACTCATGAATAGCAACATTCTATATAGGAACAATTATTTTTTAATTCAATGATAGACAGAACTGTGATGGAACTCAATGCTCAAAATAATTTTTGATGAGCAATACTTAATATACGACTTTTTGTCAAACAATATTCAGTCTCAGTCATAGTGCAAGAATCACCTATCTTTTTTTCTCTAGTAAACTGTATATGTCCAACTCAAGAAACTATTTCTTTAACAGATTTTTGTAGAGACTGATAACTTTGGGCAGTTCATCTTGTTTTGCTGGCCTTGTATCCTGGGCATTTAGCATATACACACCTTAGCAAATTGTGTGTGATCTTAAAAGCCATGGTTTACTTGACTATCTAGGAACAAATCAAATTAATTTGGCCCAATAAGGCACAACCTAAAGTTTCTCCTACACAGATATTCAATGTTCATTGTGTTGGAAAGATGCAGTTATAGAATGAATATCAAAAGCAGTGACACATTACACATTAAACCCTTTTACTCCTGTAAAGACAGGATGCTGGCTGATTCAGATGTCACAATGCAGTTGAATTCCTTCACTTCAGGATACAGATAAATTGAACATGAACAGACTAAATATCTGTCTCAATAATTTATCAAAATGAAAAATTATGAGAATTTAAGATGAGAGGCATTGCTGTTATTTAAGAACAATTTTTTATCTTAGATATTTACAGTAGTATTATTTTTTCTATGGTAGGAGACTTCTCTTGTCATTTCTAAATTAAAAAGTGAATATGTTACATAAACTGAGTGGTAACATATAGCTACAAAGGAGTATTTTTGTCTTTTGCTGTATTTATCCTAATGTTCAACATATAACATGCTAGGGAGTCCAAATTCATTCTTTTTCCACCTCTAAGACAGGAACATCCATAACACTGAGACCTGAAATCTCAATGCTGTGCTTCACCAGCTTGTTAGTGTGTAATCCTTGCACCCCAAAAGACAGATTGTTCAGTAAAAGACATTGTTGTACATGGGATGGAAAAATCAAGTAAGGGGTGTTTCAAATCCCCAAAGGCTTTGCTAGTGAAGGATAATTTATGTAGTCAGTTAATTATCTAAGAGAATCTGATGAAATATAACTTCATTTCAACTCTTTAAAATCAAGATCCTTAATGTAGTTCTCTTCTTTCTTGATTTTTAGATTTTATTCTGAAGCTGCAAACAAAACTAAAAAAACCCCAAACCCAGCAGTTAATAAAATATTCTGCACAAATTATGTGAATTTTTCATTAATTTACTCTGAATGAAGGATGGAGGGCACTGGTTTTGAATAAAACATATGATCTGGTGATTAATCAAATCCCTTTTCTGATGGAAGCAATAATCTGTCTGGAACCTGAAGGGTATACAAGGACAAAAATGAATGCAGTGAAGAAAGTAGTATTCCCAGTCTGAAAGCATCTAACACTCACTTATTCAGGGAGAAAAAAGAATATATTTTTGTCTTTGAAAAGGACTCATAAATTAAGGTAATGGAGTAGATAACATTAAATATATTTGACCACTGTAGCAATTTAGAGAATTTAACTGCATCATTCAATTGATCATTTGAGTAAAACTCTTCCTACTAAACAAAATATACCTTCCTTAATTTTACTTATTCAATTTTTTGTATGCCACTCTTAATCAGTTATAAGCATATATGAATGCTTAACTGTAATAAATTACAGTTATTCCCTGCAATTTCCCTGCATTTTGTATTATATATTATTTGTTTGTCTACAACCTTTATGAACTATAAATAAATTAAATCTTTAGTATTGCAGTATAAGCCAACAAACACCTTCATTTTAGCATTTGTCTTATTGTTTTCCTCTAATCTCAGAAAATTAGCAGTTTGGAAATTAGCACCAACAGGAAACCAGATTTTCTAATAGGGAAACCAGAATTACTATATTAAATCTATCATTTATAGAAAATAAGAAATAAATCCTAATGAATTAGATGTACTGGTGTCACACTATTAATAAATCAATATGAACTTTCACAAGTATAAGAGAAGGTTGTGCATTTCCAGGACATTTCAACTTCCTTTAAAACTTTTATTTCATAGGAGGTGGTCAGCTAAATAAACCAGTTGAAGGAAGCATATTAATTTTTTAAATCAATATGACTCTAGCTGAAGTTATTCATGTGCTTAAGTAACTTGCTGGATTCAAAATATTGAACCATATGCATTTCATATAGAACTTGTACAAAAATAAATTCCTTACTCTATCCCCCCATTATCCAGATCAGTCCTCTCAAATGATTTAGAATTGCTCTGATCATGTATTATATTTCTGGCCCAACAGATTTTGATTTGTACTGCTGGCCTCCTTACAGCAAACTGGCAAGTAGCAATTCAATTGCTGTTTGCGTAATACCTTTTGAAGCTGCAGTGAAAATACTAATTTTTAGTTTAAAATTTCCTGTGAAAATGAAAGCATAGGTGAAATAATTCCTTTGTCTAAGCAGCCTTGAGATGCCCTTTGTTTTTTTAGCATATTTTTATGACAATTATATCTTTTTAATTGTATTTTAATTAGGCTTGTCCTTCTTTAAGAAGAAGGAAGTTTACTACTGGACATTTTTTGGATAATAATTATCCTTTAGCTGACCTGCAGACTTTTGGTAGTTTCTTAGTTTTTTACTATTGGAGCAATGACTGGCAGATCTACAACCTATTTGCTAATGCCAGTGCAGTGAGTAATGGCCAGGAAAGACAAATAGAAACATTAGTTCAGCATGAACTTTATAATAGATCTGCTTCAGAAAGGGCAACTGAGTTTCCATTATAGTATATCATAATGTTGTCAGCTAATTACCTTCAATACTTTAAAATCTTTAACAGAAAAACACCTCTCCATCCTTTTGCAGTGAACACTTCATATAGCATTAGTAATATAATGACACTGTGTCAAACCCTAAATAAACTATTCAAAACAGATTTATTAAAACAATTGCCAACATATCAAGCATTTGAAAGAAAACTGTTCAATGAAAAATTGCCTAGCAATATAACACATGGGAAAGTATTTAAATCTAATATCAATGTAGGAAGAATAACTGTTTTTTTGTATGATCCATCACATTTCTCACCAAAAAAAAAAAAATCTTTGGGTCTTTTAAAATGAAAAACTGGTATTATCACCTAGAATAACATTTTGTCCAATTTCTTTCTTTCATAGTTATGCTCATTACAGATATATCTGTCTGTTCCACAAACCTATGTGTTGCACTCAGCAATTTGAGGATGCACTATGTACGCCGTCTTTTTGATGTTAGACAAAGATTCAAGTTTTCTGATTGCACTGAAATAGATGGATTCTAAGTTTCACTCCAGTGGATTTATTAGTCATTGGGTCAACTATTAATTAACTGCAGAAACCTAAAAAACATGGAGTAGAATTTAATCAAAATTTGAGGTGAAAGATGCTTCCAACAACTGCTACTTCTAAAAGATCAAATCTTGAAGTCTATAAATACATATTTAAGCCCAATTAGGTTGCCTTTGGAGAGAATTTTGGTTCAACTGTGGCAAGTCATTGATATGGCATATCTAAGGATAAGAAATCTCTTCTGTAGTCAGGAAACATTGTGTCAATCAGACACAATAGCATTCATCATAAATATATGAATATATAAAATCTTCATCTTCATCAATTGATGTTTACAGAATTAGTGGAAGATGAATGTCAGTTTTAAAAATGCTATTTCTTGCAAATATTAATCTAACAATTGTTTTAGGAGTCTATTTTGAAGATTACCCTTCTAAACAACTATAAAATATCCACTACAGATGTCTTCCAGCCAAAGTTACCTGATACAAAACATTACTATAAATGCCAATGCGTAACATTATAATCTGTACAATTAATATAAGATATTAGATTTTTAAGAGGAAAAATAAAACCAAAATCCCGCGGTAGTTTTAAATATTTTAATGATTAATTGGTTATTTCAAGTTATTTTAGGCTAAAGGACAATAGTATGTTATATAATTCATACACACTAAAGAATATTGTAAGAGTTCTTATTTTTCCTTAGGGTTTTTTATCAACTAACCTTCTCAAGTTTACTTTTACAATTATGACATTACAGAAAAAAATAAATAGCAGTTTTACAGTATCCCCTGACATTTACTTTTATTCTCTGTTATTCAGTTGCATTAGCTTGTTTAGCTACTGTGACATTTAATACAAGAAATATATCTTATACATCTTGTTAGAAAGGTCTACCACATACTTTAGGGGATGATGTCTAGGTTCTACTAATCTATATTTTAGAAGCTTTTTATTCACTCTTCCAAAAAGCTATCTCATGGTTCAGATTATGAAAGCATTTGCTTGAAGTCCAGACTTGATCAAAAGTACCTTGCCTAGTTGATGCTATAGAGCTTTGGTATAATATAATGTTTTTTCCTCCCCTACTTTTCATTCATTTTCCAAACACTTGCATAATGTTTTTCTAATAGCGCTGAGATTTTCTAATGTGGGATAGAAGGAAGGAAATGGCTAAAATTTTATATCCTTACAATACAAAAAGAAAATCCTTTCAGATTATAGGGCCTGTCATTTCATCATTTCATCATTTCAAGTCAGAAATGACCAAACTTCTTAGGCTGTCTCCTATAACATATGACTTATCATGCGCCTCAGAAGGAATTACAGTCCAATAATACCCACAAAGATTTAATGTTGTTCTTTCTGTTATTTTGTGTTTATGTCTGAAATACTCTTCTATGACTGGCTTTTGATGGATGAGAAGATTGAGCAGCTGCCTCTTGAGTGCTTACAGGAATCTCAAGGAAAACTGCATGCTCCCCAAAATGCCTTTACATAAAAAAGTAAGCTAAGCATTTGCAAACTATGCAAAGCCAGGATTTACCTTACAAGTAAGTGCTGCACCAGGAAATCATAGCTTTTTTCTTAGAATGAATTCAAACAATTTTCTTACAAAAAAGTTAAATCTGAGTGTCTCTTGATTATTCTCACTGTTTCCAGCAGGAACCAATCTGGTTGCTTTGCAAGTGTATTTTGGCTTTTCCAAATAATGTAATTTACAGGCCCTGTAAATAAGCTGCCTTGTTAAACACTAAAGAGATCAATGCCAAAATTACAGATTTCTTAAAAACAAGTAACAAAAGCTGTTTCACATGAATCCAGCATTTTCTAAAGGTTCCACACTAAAAAGAAAAAAAAGTAAGCAAACAAAAAACCGAAACAAAACTAGTTTTGGATTCTCTATAGATTGTGGAAATATTATTGATTAGCTGTGAATTGGTGTAACTAATAATCTGAGATGGAGAGCTAACACTGATTGAAATATATTGGGAAAACCATGTTGGTCTCACAATTATGTGAATTCATCCATTTCTTCAAAAATCAGCAATATAATGCTACCAAACTCTGCATTTAGTAAAATTAGTATGAGTGTCATGATAAAGTCTATTAAAAAGTTTTCAAATAAAAATGGTGCATGCTGTTTCTCTCAGATTTCAGGCACTGAGTCCCTAAACTTTGCTTCTCTGTAAGTTACATCTCTTATGTATTGCAGTTTTTTTGTTAGACAGTGACGTAGTTCAATCATAATCAGATAATTTTTTCTCAATTTTTAAAATTCTTTTGAGTAATTTAATTTAAGTGTCACTTCCGGAAAATTACATTCGATGGTGAGTGTTGGGGAAAGTGTGACTTAATTTGTAAATGACAACCACAATATTTCTAAATATCCATAAATTATGGTTCCTATTTCTTCAGTATGACATTAACAGAAGGATAAAATATTTCACTGCCTGCTGGGTAGAGACTGGTGTTCCAAACACACTAAAATAATGCAACTATTACAGAAAAAGAAAAGAGGGGGAAATCTTCTTCAATTTAATACATTTTATTCTTTTGGAAGCATGACCTGAAATAAGCATTGCATGATTATTACCTGAAGAAAGAATGAAGCAGCTTTTTTACTCCAGGGAACATATTCAGCCTGCAGGTGACAGGGCACATCTGCCCCTCTCTCCTACATAGATACATTCATACACATGTGTTATCTTTTCCATGTAATATTTTTGGTTGGTCTACAAACCGGCCCACACCATTAGTTTATATAATGCTAAAAAGCACATTTTAGCACACCTGTTTTTCTCCCATATAAATTTAATGAAGGAGAAGAAGCCTGGAAATGAAGAGCCTTCTTCAAGCATAGTGCTTTCCCCTTTTATGTGGTGTTACAATAACACACATTTTCCCCCACCTTCATTGGGCTGCATCTTGTCAAGAACAAAAACTTTTAATCCCTCTGTACATCTTTCTGCCATTCAAGATCACTTCCCTTCCCCACTCCCTCCCTTTTCAATTATAACAGCACAATACTGTCTGTCAGTGGAATATCTAGGCTATGTTTTGTGCATAATATTTTTAAGGTATGGCCTTTCAATTTAAAAAGGCAATACTTCCATTCAGATGTTCAATATTTTTCATCTCAATTACATCATTATCCTTCTCCCTGGACACTTGAAAAATACAATCTTGTCCCATTCATATAGTACAAAGATAATTTTAATGTTTTTGCCACCTGACCATGTCAGCTTTCTTTCCATACTTCCACTACTTCCCATTCTCTGCTTACCTTCCTGCCCTTATTACACACTTGCCTCCACCACCTGTTTTTTCTAAATTTCCCTTTCAGACTTTCTACCTTGCTACCTGTCTACTTTGCTGTTCCTCGTTTTCTGTAAAATCCCAAAAAGCTACCAAACCAAAGCACCTCATTGTAATCTCTAAATCTCTTTGATTCTGAGACATCAAACACTGTCAGTAGCTTTTATTAAGTGTAGCACTTCCAATCCTGAAGAGCTATAGCCCTGTTTCATTGAGCATCTCTTCCTGTCAGTATCCAAAGAAGATAATAATTTCTATTTAGATTGCTGTCCTTCTTTGCTGATGTTTGCTTCTCACACACCACCTTCTTCATGGCTGTGGCTTATAGGAGTTACAATGACTTGAAGAAAGGTCTCTGAGGCCAAAGCACTTAAAGCTGGTGGCTGCCTCAAGCTGTTGATAACTGTCATGTCTAGTTTCAGTGAAGAGTGAACTATATGCATTATTCCATTTAAACATTCCTTTCAATTGTGTCTGCTAATGTAACAGTTGATATCAAATCTAAAAGTGAGTTAAATGCTTTATCGTGACTCATCAGGGGATGCAGGGAGAGTACTGCTGCCCTTTGAGGAAAATTATAAGTGGTCAGTCATGACATGACAACTTGTCTAGCAAAATGTGGTCTGCAGCACACAAGCAGCAAAAAGAATGCTTATTTAAGTTTCCAGAATACCACCTGAGTAATAAAGCAATAAATAACTTTAGAGGGAAGAAATCCAGACTTCCTGGAGGAGTCCCAGAAGATAATTAGTTATAAAAGTCAAACAGTTTCTCCAGATACCCTTCTTAAAAGAATGCAATGCAGGCAGGAAGAAATACAGAATATAGGATCATATACCTGGATTCTGCAGAAAATTCAGCTTGACAAAAAGAGTAAAGAGAGTCCTACAGATGTATACTTAAGTGATAACAGCATGCTTTGTTTTGTGTGTTTGGGGCTTTTTATTTCTTCAATTGTTTTTCATAAATTTTTCTAAGGATCTGGTATATTCTACATATTATAAATTATTTCCATGTATTTATTTGACTGGAGGTGGTCAATAATATCAGATAAACCCCTGGCAGTACTAATCAAGCATGTGGTGAACCTGTGTTCTGGTGATTGAGGAGGTCTGTTCCTTCAGCATATACATGGGGTGATGAAAGGTTCTCAGACAAATTCCGTCCCTTTTTTAGCATCTAATATCATAGGGACTAGTGGCAAATGGGCACTGTCACATATAAAATATAAATTCCATGTTAAGAAAGAATATTTAAAGGGTTTTTTTACTGTGTTGTCACACAAATAATGATGAAAGAAGAGACTTTCACGCCCAAATAGGGACTATAATAACAGTCACATACTGGGAGAATTAATGGAGAAGTTGCATTAATCACATAAAAAATTTTTTTCCACTGAAATTCTACTACAAGATGATTTTCTGCTAGGACTACTCTGCTAAGCTTGTTGTGGACCTTTCACCTAAGTAGGAGATAATAAGATTCAATCAAAAAAGGGTTTGCATTTTTCCCCCTCACTGCTGCCAGGATGTATAAAAGAAAACTTGGTTAAGAATTTGATCATATTTGGCAAATGTCACTTATTTCCTACCCACTGGTTTAGAAATCTGTGCAGGAGCATGAAGGACTTAGAAAAGAATATTCCCAAGGAGGTGCTATATTCTATTACTTCATGCAGCTACAGAGATGGCTCTAATTTTAGCTAGTGCTGCTCTGATGTCACCAATTGTCTCAAAGATCTTTAGAAGAAGGATATTTTGGCAGCAGCTGTATACAGTGCTAGTCTGTTATAATGGAATCCCTTGTTTGGAAATGTCTCCTCCAGCTGAAGACAGAGCAGAAGGAAAGAAGGCGCCACTAGAATTTTTTTAAATGTAATTTGAAGGGTTTTTTTTGTCTAAACTAGCCACATATTTGTTTTAAGCAGCATGTCACAGACTAGTCAGCCATTTTCATTCATTTCTTACACTTTAAGTAGTCTCCATTTATCTATTTACAATTAAATTGGAAATTGCAAATATGTATTATTTTTGCATTGTGGGCAATACCTCTTTATATCTAATTGAATACACAGGCGATAATACAGTCTCTCTCTATTTTGTTGTTTCTGCAGTTCAATATACCAACAAGCTTTTGTGGTTTATATCATCTGCAGAAAACCAAAGCTGAATTACAGCCCTGCATTCAATCTGTGTGTTGTGTACAGAAATTGCCAGATTTTCAGAAAGTGCAATTTAGAGACACGGGATCTAGAGACCTATAAAGTGTATTTCTACATGTCAGTGCCAACAATCAAAGTCATGAGTATTCAAAAGAAAAAACAAGATATAAAACCACTTCAAAGTATATAGAGATTTCTGCAGATTGCAGAATGCTTTCATTAATTTTCTAGGAACTTTACAAAAACTACATTCCACATGATCCCTCCAGAGACAATCTCAAAAGTTAATCATCAAAGAAGGGCAGTTGGAATAGAGAAAAGAAAAACAAATATGAGGAAAGGAGGACTTCTTTCAATTCACATCTTAATGATGTGTGGAAAGATGAGCAGCAAACACCTCACATATAAACTGTGTGTTTTTAAAGATGGTGAAACTATTTACTTTATGAACTTATACAAGAAAATATCCTGCCAGCAAGGTTTCATTTTCAAGAATGCATTTCAGAAGTTGCAGTAGGGAGTTAGAATCACAGAATCCCTCATTTTATTTCTGTCTCTGCCACTGATTACTTGACAAATTTAAAGTTATTTGATCACAATCAAGTACCTGAAGTATCTTCAGTCTGGGAATACACTTATAGTTGTATGTTATCATGCTGCTGGAATAGTTGGCACTTTTCCAAAACCAAGCATCCTAGAACAATTACAGGAAACAGATGGATAACATATTCTGAATTAATGATATATATAAGCAAGTATTGCACAGCACACAGGACTGAACTGAAGAAAATATCCATTCTTTTAGTGATGCCTTGAGAGGCTACCTAGAGCAGAGGCTAGACAGTGTTAAAGGAATAAAGTAGGTATTTATTAAAAGGCCTTCAAAGGATGCAGTACTTGGGCAGTACAAGAGCCTGGCTGAGGCTGCACCAAAGATGGATGATGGGTCACACGTTTTCAACACTTTTATAAGTTCTGGTCCATTTACATATTGGGGTTAAGTCCAATTATAGCTTCAGGTTATGAAGTCCCATCCTCCTCCCAGATTTCTCTCCTCAATTTGCTCTTTATAATTTTTGGGTATGAAGCTGTAACAGTGTCCTTGGTTCTCGGGCTGGAAAAGGATTGTTTTGTCCAACCAAACTGTGAAGAGAACTTGCTAACACTCTATATTAAGTTCAGAGTTATGTACTAATGCAGTACAAAATCTGGAAAATATGAAAGCTAAAACTTAAGGCACCATTTGCATGTGTTTGGAGAAACCATCTTGTGAGAAACTTTGTTTTGACATGTTTCATGGTAGATATTTCTTGCACATGTCCAAATAAAGGTTGGCAGCAACAGTAAAAACTGATGTGTCCAGTGCCTGTAAACTGAACCTTTCAGCAAGTGTCAGTTCCTAGACAATGTAAATACAGTACCTGTTTAAAATAAAGAATGCAATGTAATGATATGAAATTGTTCATATTGTTCCTAAGATCAATAGTTTACAACAGCAGAACAGTGAGATTTACAGCAGCCCATATAGTCTTCTGGGTTTCATATCCTATTATGTATAAGACTGAGAGCACAACTGCTTACAATTTTGGTTAGATATGAAAAAAAGTTTTATTATGTGGCTAAGAGTGTGCATAATGGTGCAGAGAACCACAAGTGGTGAGTGGCACTTAACTGCTCTTTAAACATAGCCCTTGCAGGGATTCTTAGGGCTTACAAAGTAAAAATCCATGTATAAAAAGTTCATCAGCTCGAGTAGCTTTGAGTTGGTTTAAAATTTTCAAGAGAATGTTAAAAATGCAGTTGCATTTAAAATGCAACTGCAGTTCAATTGCAGTTACAGTTAAATTAGGTTGCAGTTTAAGAATAGCACATAAAATATTTCTTTGTCTCAGAGTTAGGATTTACACCTATATAAAATAATAATTCCATACTGTTCAACATTAAGAATTTGAATTTTCCTAACTGTGTGCTACTCTGGCATGGTTGTGTATAGTCAGAAATAGCAGATAATAAGCTGTGCTTCTACCTGCTTCTCATCCCAGAACAATGGCGGTCAAGAGTGGGATTACTCCGTAAATTTATCCATATGTACCACAACTATAACTGTGTTGAGAGGCTATGTAGGATCCCCACATGACTATTTAGTCAATGGACACCTAAACTAGTTTGCACAAATAATTTAAAAGATATTTGAAGACGGATATAAGAGTTAGTGGAAGATATGAAATGCAGATGTTGCTTTGATTGTGCTTTTCTTTAACCACATTCCTGCTCTTGTGCAGGTGATGATCTTCCTCAAATCATAGGCATTTTCAATCCCACTGAGTGTTGTAGTCCTCTATCTGCCTTGCTTTCTTTTGCACATTTTGGTACTTTTCTCTTTGTAAAGTCTAAACCTCAATGAAACTGGCAATTCCAGCAGTCTGATGAGCACTGGAAAGAAAGAAAAAGGAGACAAAAAATATACAGTTAGGACTAGGATAAACGATGGGATCTTCTAATTGAAATCTATGTGAAAAGTCCAGGTGTTTCCAATCAAACATTGGAACATTCATATTTTGAAAAGCATTTTGAGAGAGGAATAGGATTGGCTTGATGGTAATTTATAAGTCACTGAGATTCATTCTCCTACATTTCAAATATATCAGAAACTGCAACGTTAAGAGAATACATTAGCCGCATATCTAAATGTCAACAAATAAGATTTCAAAAGAGAAAAGTCATAATTCTATTTTTTGTAAATAAAGGGCATTTCAGGATTTTAACTCAGCAACATTCTAAATTATAACATGGAATTTTCTTTCCGGTGGACAGTTTTAAATAGAAGCTATATTTTAAAAGCACTTAAAATGTGCAACTGCATGCAAAATAAATGGTAATATTTACAAAAAAGGAATTTAAGTGGTTGTTGAAACCAGGAATTAGGAATATTTATACATGCAAATGTTTATTAGAGAATCCAACTGTACATTCTTAGAAACAAACAATAGCTTTTAAAAAGACAAGGAGTACCAAGAAAGTGGATTGATCTGGAGACAAAAATGTTAATTGATGTGTAATTGGCATTGATAAACACTCATCTTTTCTCCAAAACTGTTTTTTAAAATACAACTATTAAAAAGATTAAACTTAATATGAAATATATATCAGAAGAGTATAGGGTCAAATCTGACCTGCATTTCGAGTAAAAGAGAATTAAGCCTTTAGTGAGCATACATTTCTTTCTCTCTTTTCATACCAGTACATACAATTTGCTAACCTTGTTGCTTTTTATATTCAAAACAATTGAATGCGTCTGTTATGAAGATTAAATCCAATGACTCGCAGGTCCCACTTTTACTTTTTGCAAACCAATAGACTACACAAATGATTGCACCTTGAGCTTTTCATATTTTAATTTTATGAATCCTGTTAATTTAAAATAGGAGTTTTAAAGCTCCAACACTTGAATAACACATAGAAGTTCTACTAATGGTCACTGCAAAGATGGAACTAGAAGGGTTCAAATTAAAGTAGGTTTTCTTGAATATTTAAGGTATACCAGCAAATCTGAGCTGTTCAAGAAACTTGAAATCCAAGTTTAAATCTCAAAGGCTAGATTTTAATTTATTATTATTATTTTAAAGTAGATTGAAGGACCATTATGAGAAACATTCTTACAGTTTTCAAGAAAAACTGCTGTCAGTTTTCTCAAGCTTTTTACCGGACATTTTAGCTAGCTCCTTCAAAACCTGACCTTATAGGAAGTTTATAGTGGAGAGAGTTTAATAGTGGAAAGTTTAACAATGTTTTTAGGGAAAGTTGCAGACTGTTCAGGCTGGTCTCTTTCTTCATAACTGTTGTTAAGTAATTTGGTAAATTTGGTATCCATTCAGCACTAACTCAACCATATATCAGTATTACTATTTACCAGCTGATGAGATCTTAGGTAGGTACCAGGACAAGAATAAGAATTCTTCTCCATGTCAGTAAGACTTCAAAAGATTAAAAAATATTACATAATAATAATCCAAAAAGACATTCTCCAGCCTGGTATGCTCTACTAACTTAAAAGGCCCATGAGAACAAGAATTTACAGACACGGATGATCATAAAAACATTGTATTGATGAAGAACTAGTCCACAGACATCCTGTCACTGTTTTATGCCAGATGATGATTATATGGGACATATTTTAGATATATTATCTGTGCCAAGAATTAAACTATGAAATTACCATTTCAGTTCTAATTCACACAGTTTAGGGTTGACTCTGAGGCTATATGTTACTGTACAGTCCTTCCTTCCACTCTAGTTTTCTCCTAGGAAACATGCTCCAAAACCTTCTTGTTTTCTACATAGTTTTCTGAGAATGATCTACATTCCTTCCAATAGCCAGTTTCAGCTAGAGGCCTTTGTGTTTGCTTTCATTTATGCATGAAAAAGTAGTATGTAAAATGTCTGGGTAATCAGATATAGGGAACAGTGGTATTTCTGCTACTTGATATGTCTCTTCCAGACTTGAATGTCCAGGTAATTTCCAAATGCATAGTACCCTTAAAAGAGAGCATTGTTGGTTGTAAATTGTGGCAGTGACAACTTCATACACAGACATTCAGCAAAGCTTCACAGTTGGGATGCATGGCTTCTAGAAATTTAACGGAGGAGTTTATAGTGTATATAATCAGCATATGTTGCTTTGAGATTAACTTTATGGTTCACCCTCTTTGTTTAGACACAGAGCATCTCAGATGTATGACTTTGACTGGGTAAGTCAGACCAAAGTCAGGACAATGATGATTTCAATATTCTCCCACCTTCCCTTAAAACAGACTCGACAAAATACATTACACAAGGGAACATTGATTCTTCATCTCAGGTTTGCTGAGCAATAGAAATATAGTCTCTGCACCATTTTAGCTGTACCATCCAACTACTGCAATTTTTTGAAAACTGACAGAATTCTGTGGCTTCAACCAGTTTACCAGTTGGCTTATAACATTTAAAATCTCAGCCATTCATGGAGAGAAAAAAATGAGTCCTTCTCAGGATGAGTTGATGATATTTATATACAATAAAAAATTCTGAATTGCTTTACTATAAAAGTTGCCTCAGTTCTACGAATGTCTTGCACCTTAAGAAACCTTTCATAACAGCATATTTTGGTATCCTACCTTGTTTAGCACATTAGGGTATAAGCAGTCCCTGCTCTCTTTCTGCAGTATTATCCTTATTTCATAAGCCTACAGGACATGGTTTCCCCTTTAATGTCACCTTCTCTCTGCTTCATTATTTTTAGACATCACTTATATAATACACTGGCAGAGAAAAGATGCTTCACTGTGGTACCATGTAAATGCCAGCTGTGTTTTATCCCCCCATAGGCCCCTTGAGACTGCCTCAATTTGCAAAGAACTGTTTCCCCTTGACTCAAAATTATGAAAGAAAAGGAAGAAGGTTTGAAATAACATCAGCTACCTGACAGTTTTAGATTTGCATTCAGAGAATTTGCATATATCCTATTAAAGCTTATTTGACACAGGTTTAGATTGCATACATTGACAGTTAATTTACGGGGTTAACACTAAATGAAGCTTTCTTATAATTAATCATCACAAACTGACATCTGATATTCTTGATAGGCATAGTCAAGCAGTTGCTTCAAGAAAAGTTCAATAGATAGCATTTTGTAGGCAAATATCCTCCAGAACAGACTGGTCTATATTTGGACCATTAATAGACAGTCTAGGCTTCAAATGCTAAATTTCATTAGAGAAGAGTTTCCTAATTGTTCTAAATGAGATGTCTTGCACATGTGGTGAGCTCATAAAATGGCAAACTTTTCTCAGTTCTTTTTACAGGAGGCACAATTGATTTCTTTATGATTTCGGAGCCACAGTGGTCAAGACTGAATTAAATCATAGTCATACTGATAAAATGAAAATAAACTTGAATTTTACAGATATTTAGCACTAGAATGAATGTTAAAATCAAGACTATTTTGTGAATAAGGGCCTAAAGTATTTCATAACGGAGGGCTACATTCCAGGGAAATTTTTCAATTTCAACCTTCTACTGATTTTTTTTGCAGAAAGTTTCTTCTCTGTTAAAAGGCTGAAAGGCATTTTGGTAACATTGAAAAGCTACAAAACCTACAAATTTTTAAAGATGCCTGATGGATTGGCAAATTTCTGTTCTGTTTAGTTTCTATCAGAATCTGTGGAATTTATATTATAGTCCAAGTGACAGGTGCTATGGAAGCAGACATATTACTATTTTTTGTAAAATTTCACTGCAGTATATTAATAATAAAGATATACCAGGAATGAAAGGCAGAATACTGTGGCAAACCAGATTGTCATAATAAATTAACTAGAAGCAAAAATCATTGAACAGTCTTTCCTATTTTAAAAGAGTGGAAGAGAAAGAAAACAGCACCAAGCTACTACAAATTCTGTCTGCAATTATTTGAATTGGATTAAATATGTTTAAAGTGAATGGTTTACCTAATTTATTTTTATTCAACATCAACATTTTTCCTGCTAAAATTACAGTTTTGTTATGTATTTCATACTTGCAACATGATTTTCACTTCTCAGGACTTACTGATAAGAGGGGAAGTAAAAAAAGCAAACTGTTGAACAAATAGAAACCACTTTAATGATGGCAGAATCAGTTATTTTCAATGGCTCAGATAATAGGGCTGTATCAGTGTTTACCTCTTTCTCTATCTGCTGGTGAGGTATTTGAATTCCTAGCAGAAAAATAAACTTATTTCTGTTGGGAGTGACAGAGCTCACCTATAACTCTTAGCAACAGTTGAGGTAAAGCTTTGAAAGCTTGGTCCTACACAAACCTCTCTAGAAGAGAGAGGTTCGAAGAAGAAATCTACTTCTTCGAACAGAAGATTTTCCTTGAATTTTTCAAAAAGTAACCTTTGGCATTAATTGAAGATATCCCAGCTTTCTAAAACCAATGTTATTCAACTACTGAAACCAAAATGTGCTTTGCTGGTTTATACCATAGTTTTGAAAAAAAAACAAAGTCCAAATGTATTTATTGCATTGTAATATATTTTATCAAAAGCCTTTGAGAAGAGAGCACTCCTGGACCTGAATGATTATTTTTTTGTTGTCTGTTCACTGCTCTCCTAGTCTGGGACTCATTCATCAGATGTCAAATGTTTCTAAGCATCCCTTGCCTGGTCACTTCGTGAAGGAGTCACAAGCCAGGCTACATTTCCCTCATAAACTGGATTTTGGCATTTCTAGCAGTAACTAGAGACCCAAATAGTTTTGGTCTCTATCTCATGAGACACTGCCTTTACTTAAGGATCTTCTCCTAAGAACTTCTCATCAGGATTTTTAATTTCATTTAAATTTCATGGCAATCAGGTACGTACAGCACAAGACCTTGCTAGAGAACTCCTTTAACAATTCAGTTTTCAGTCAGGAACTCATATCTCGCTGTTACAATTCCCTTCTCTGTTACTAGAACAAACATCGTTAAAAGACAGAAAGATCCTTTTGTTGTAGTTTTCATATCTCCAAGTTCAGATGACACATGGAATAATGACATCTATAATATTTCTCATAGAGCTGAGGGTGACAGTGGAGCTTGAGAGGGTTATTTAATTGACAGAGAGAAATAATTTCTCAAGTAGTCAAATGCTTGACAGAACTTAGGTGATCAGAAGATCTTAGGTGATCAGAAGAAGGGCTTCAGAATTTTTCATTTAGGAAAGAAATGCAGCCTATCAGCAAAAAATATTTCTAGGAAGGTATCCAACTCACTTTCATTTTGATGGACAACACACCTATCAGTCTTTCATGGCTATAAATCCTTCCATGGTCCTCTAGTATATCTCACATGCATATCCTTCCTCATGGATATATTTATTTTAATAACTGAGCATGGCTTACATAAATGGCAATAGTTCTTGCCAGTAAGTAATAATAAAGCAGATACTTCAGGAAGCATTAAGCATTTGCTGAAAAACAGCAGTGGGTTCAGTCCTAAATTATATTATCAGCTTTTCCCCAACAATGGATGCTCAAGCCAGCACAAACGTCATGGAATCTGATGGTTTTAAACTTGACTACTGATTGGAATAAGGAAACTGCTAGGAGACTGTAATGAGAAATGCAAGATTAAAAAAATTAAGAACTTCAGTATAAGCAATCATCTTCATCCTGGCTTTGCCTCAGGGGATTGAGCCCTGTCTTTTCTAGGTACACAGACAAAGAAAGTGTCAGTTTTATTCATGTGCAAGCCTAGAAAAATTAAAAAGTACTGTTTAAGATCTGATATAAACCAAGGGAAAACAATTTGATACAGATTTTTTTATTAAAGTTTCACTTGTTTGCATCTTCTTCACATTCTTTTTTATATAATAGCAGATGTATAAAATGTAATCCTTATACCAGATAAAAGGAATAAAAAGAAGGAAATAAAAAAAAGTAAATTTTGTCATTATGTAAAGTTCAAAGTAGATCCCGGCATTCTGAAAGTGTACAGAATATCTAAAGTTTTTATAATCTCATTAAAAATCCTTTCATATCTCTGTATTTGGCCCATGGAAAAACAACTCAGAATGAAATGAGTTTTACAGAAAACATTTTGATGTACCCTTTAGGAACTCAACAACTATCTGAAGGAAAGCCAAAAGATGGAAGAGCAATTAAAATTCAAGAAGCTTGTGCTGTAGAATGCCAGGATGGAGCTGAAAAATCAGGAAAGCTTACAAAATCAGGGAAGCTTACAAAAAATTCCTCATTCCAAGTAATCTCCAGTTTGAAATCAAAACACTTGATAAAGCAGGTTCTCAAATTTCTGAGAAAAAAATTAACCAGAGATTTTCAAGCTAAGTACTCTTGATTAATAGTGTACTAATACAGGGTGTTTTGTTCCAGGGTTTATTTGACTGAATCTACTTGAAGTGTAGCTCCGGACCAAGACTGAAAGAGAGGTCCCAGCTGTACAGTTATCCCCATCCTGCTGCTTAGAGGATGGCACACTAGGCAGGGATGCTCAGTTAGACAAACCAGGACGTTAAGCTAAGTCAGCTTGTCCACTCTGTTAGGAGACACAAACTTTAGGAAACTCGTTTGATGCTAGCAAAACATAATATCAAATGCCACCTAATGAACATGCAAATCATTCTTTACTTATAAAGCCTCCAGTAAATTTCAACCAGCATTGGATGGCTGGTAGTAGTCTAACATAATAAAACAAGGTTTAAATAAATAAGAAAGAAAAAGATCTAACTGTTAGTATATCTAGGGAACAAAGAAGAAAAAGAAATAAAAATAGAACAATAATTTCTAGGGAAACACAAATGAAAAAGGTCACCTTGGCCTAAACTGCTATCTGGGCATCCTCAAGAAACCAAAGATCTAACAAAATTCCTGTAAGCTTGTTTTGAACAGAGAAACAGAAACACTGCAGCACAGTGACTGTTAAGAAAAGATATGGTCAAAGGGTGCCATAACCAGAAAGCTGAACCCATTATCTAATTTTGAGTACAAGATAATGTCAGACTCGGCTATCCAAAAAGAATTTTTCTGATCTTTTTCTCTTTTCTCCCACTTTCTCCTTCTTAAACGAAATAGGTCATAAAATAATGGGATTGCTGGGCAACATATTAAACCAATTAATTGATTAAAATCAAGGAAAAGAAGGAGTAACACTTTGGTGTCTCTATCTGAAACATGTATCTTCTTTTAATCATTCTGTCATTGAAATTTTATATTACAGCAGCACAATACAGGTACCACTGTAAAAAATTATTTTATTTTTGTAGTGTAGAATGCAACCTTTGAAACTGTAAAACAATTTTCTCTTTCTTCTATGTGCTTTCTGGTTTTGTTTTTTTTTTCCTATTCAGTGCCTGTTACAGAACTATGACTTTCTGGTAGTTACGATTATAAGCAGCAGCATTTGGGCCTGCCAATCTTCAAGATCTTTAAGTGGGCTACTTCCTGGAGGTATATTAACTACAAATTTTTTGAACTTTACATTACTGCTTGCCTGCACTGGGTATTTAGTTGATTTCTTTCTTTGATCATCTTTGATCAAAAAATGGATTTCCAACTCAATGCTGTTGTCATTAAGTTTTTCCCCTTTTATACTATAAACCTACTTTGTTTGTGATATTTTAAACTAACAGAATACAACACTGGGAAAATAGACTGCATTAGAAGTAACCTCTCACAGAAGAAAACACGCATTGCTTGGCCTTCATACGCCTTTTACTGCAGATACATTGAATTTATAACAGTTTCCCTTTTTCACACCCCAGACCAGCTAGGTAACGAGTTACAATCAGTGGATCAATTTTAACAAGAAAGTCTCAACTGATAGGAGAAACATTCACAACTGTGTCTGCAAATTCACTGAAGATTTGGGGTATAAACTCAATAAGACTTCATGCAAATATCCAGCTGGGAATTTAGCAGATGGTCTCTGGACACACTGTGTCAAAGATGCGCACCTATACAGTTCCATAATGTTGTATTTACCTAATAGTAAGCATATGAAATATTTACTCACTTGCTTATGAATTTTGACCCAAAATAATTACATGCTCCTGGAATTAGATATCTGTTTTCAAGTTTGTGCCAAAATATTTAGTCAAGAATTAGGTTCCTGGTATGTGTACTTTATAGCAACAGTAACCTTTCTTGCTGACCCCGAAGGATGTATTGAATATTTTTAGAAAATTATCAGTTCTGTTAAACTGGACAGCTCTGTTCCTCATGGAATGTACTGACAGCACTCACCTTCCATATGCTTACATAATATTTTATTGGGAGATTTTAAGACTATAATCTACATTGAGATAGGCATGTTTTCCTATGGGAAGGCAAGAATGTGAAGAAAAAAGTGAACATGGGAAAATATCATCCAGACTTCCTTTATGACTACTATAACAGCTGAATGCATGTGAATTTGACCTAACAAAAAACTCCCTTTACTCTCTCTGTCAGAGTTTTAGAATTCACTGGCAAACTTATTTATTGCCAGACCCAAACGGTCTCAGAATAGGAGTGATGTCTCAGCTCACATTTCATTTTGGGCATCTAAATGTCCAGCAAAGACATAAAGACAAAATCACACGTACTGTTTTTTAAAGTGGCTACATAAACAGCCCTGTTATCAAAACAATCTTGTTTGCTAGGAATAATAAAACAAAAATAAAAAAACACTTGGCAAGTAGGACACTTTCCATTGATTCTCTTCTCAGGATTGTCCTTTGATATTTCATTCGTAGCTTCCTTAAGGTACTGGCACAACTATTGAGTTCTGTGTAGTTAACAAAGCTTTCAATGTTCGGCATCCAGTCCATCCCAGGTGGGTTCAGTGACAGATCTGGAGGCTAGAGATGCAACTTCTGAACACACCACTCTGTTCTTTTCTAGTTTCAAAGCCCTTTCAGTCTGCATGATTGTTCTGATCATTATGCTATGGGGAGAGAAAACCAGACCACGGAGGTCTGACATGATAGAAGAATCTATACCTAGAAAACAGTATGATATTACTCTAAACACTTGTTTGCTAATTCCCATATGTGCTGCTCCTAAAATACATTCAAACTCTGTCTCTTGATGTATTTACACTGATAAAAATGATACATCACTTTGGCATACATACACTATGTCAGCATCAGCTGCACTGTTTGTGATAAGAACCAAAAAGGCTCTGTTTATCATGAAACATATTCTCCCAAGCTTCATTGCTCTGATAATTATGAAAATTGCATGACACTCCTACAAACTTAACTTCTTAAGGTCAGATGAAGTCATCTAGGGTGTACAAACATAAATGCATATAACATACATACACGTACAAGAGCATCAAACTGAAAAAAAGCTCAATTTCTTTAAATTTGAATATATAAAACAAACTGAATGTTTAAATGAAATACAAATTGTTACAATTTTGGGGTTGTAAAATTTACAAAGCATCGGGAAATAGATACTGGACAACATTCTGAAAAGCTTTTTAAAATATCTGGCCAGAGTCAAGGAACTAATGTCACCCAGCTCTGCAACCAGTAGTAAGGAAAAATCAGATGAGTACTATTACCTACACAAGTGGTGCTGGTGAGTCATGACCTGGGACCCAGTGGGGATGAAGGACTGAAATATTCCATAAATCCATTTTCAATGAAGCAACGGATGATGCTCTAGTGGTAATTAGATATAAATACTGAAGTGACTGAACTTTATAGAACTACTGAAGTTTACTAAAGTGATCTTTTTACTTTTCTCTGCTTTTGTATACAGAGAATGAAAAACATTAACTTCCCCTCTTAATCTTTTCCTTATAAACATTTCTTCTGATATGCAACAAACACTGACATTCGGACATCCTATACATTTTAAAGTAGAATGTAACTTGCACACTAATTGTTAGGAGAGGGTAAAGGCATACTCTTATGCTGTGGACACTAAGTAATTAATAATATACTTTGTGAAAAATAAAATCTGTAATATTTCACAAGTGAGTGTTTAAAATTATATGCAAAATAAAAGAAAAAGGAAGAGAACTCATTAACACAGGCAAGGTAACAAAAAAATTAATATGAGGAACACTGTGAAATCAAAAATGTGGCATAAAAGCAGAAAAACTTAGAAAAAATCCTTTCAAAGAGCAAGGAAAGAGATACTGGAAAAAAAAAACCTCAACTCATCAGCAGAAACAGAGTTGTGACTTTTGTTTTAAAACCATAGATTCTAAATAGCTAAAGTCATCATCAGGTGAATTAATGAACTCTAGAAGAAGCAATCTCTTTTCTGGGAATACCAAGTCTCTAAAAGTGATCAATCCATCTTTTTATGGAAAGACAGAAACAAAAGAATGGAAAATTGTTATACTTCTTAATTCTTCAAAAAGCATTTGTGGATTTTTAATATAAATATTGAGCAATGAAATCCTGAACAGGAATATGCAGATGCCCATGTAATTGTTTCTGCATTCACTGCCAAAGCAGTTTAATCAGTCTGATCTGTAATTCAATTAAAAATGCAAGCAACACATGTAGATAAGATACAATTGTTATTACTTCTTGTTTTTCTCCTGTCAACAAGTGTTGGTTGGTCAGGTTTTTTTTTTTTTTTTTGCTATGATTAAGTTTAATTTCTCCTTCAAGCATGTAATGTAAGCATTTTCAGTGGTTTTTGTTTTATGAAATGAAATGGAATGCATTCTGCTATTTTTATTATTCCCTCGCCTCGACCATATTTGTGTAAGTACAGGGAAAAAAAAACCCAAAACACCACATAATAACCCCTCAAAGAAACCTTCCATTTGGATATGTTAGTACAAATTCAAAAAAATGTTTTAGCATAACAAAAACCCACTTGCACTGTAACTAAAAGCATGTCAGATAGAAGATTATTCCATTATCACTAACAGTTTAGCACTCTACATATCACATACATTATCTGCAACAGCACACAATGGAGGTCACAGTTTAGAATTTATATCTTCCTATAATATCCACAAAGTACTTTAGAAATCTTAGGGCTCAGATTTTCTGGATAGTAACTATTTCAAATTAGGTGCTGAAAGCATTTCACTTTTTATGCTTCAAGGAATGTGACATAGATGTGTCAGTGTTAGGTCCCATCATAAGTAAGCCTCCCCTCCTCAAGCAGACAGTCAGGACTGAAGCCATGGGATTTGGAAGCCTAATCTTTAGTGCTTTTCCAGTGAAGCATTGCACAACAGCATAGTGCAAGTGAACACTTTTTTGTTTCTCACTTTCTTTCTATTCTTTGCCAGTTGTTATAGAATCTACTGCTATGATTCTATGGATCTTATCTCAAAAAGAAGGTAATGAGGGCTAGACATAACCTTATCAATTGTGTAATTTTTCCAGTCTATGTACAGTTAAAGTACTAAATGTTGTCATCAACTGAAAGACAGAAATATTCTTGAGAATACAGTCAGAGCAGTAAAATGTCATATTTAGAAAATGAATCAATACTAAAAGAAACTGTTTTTCCATTTAGCTTCCTTTGGTGTCCAGACACTCCAGTGCAACAGAGGTAAATACACTACTCTGGTGACAGAATGAATTCTCTTCATCTACTCCTGCATAAGAACACCTTGACACTGGGACTCCTAAAAGACAAATTCTTCATATTAACAAGCTAGATGTAATTAATAATGCATCCCATAACCTAAGCACTTTTTCTGCTTGTAAAACCTTTTTTTCATAGCTCAAGTTCTGAAACACTATTGACACATTAGTATTTTTAAAATATTTTTTCATATTTAAATTGAGTTACTTAATTTTAATTAGTTAGGACAATTTTCTGGCAACTCATTATTGTGGGGTATACTGTGTAAACTTGATAATATTTGTAGAAAAAAATGCCAATAAAAAATGAGACAACCCAAATGAGATCATAGTAAATCACTTTGTCACGTCCTTGTAGAAATTAAAGACTTTGAAATTGACAATAATAACTGAAGATGCAAAGTAAGAAGTTGATCAGCTGTCTCCAGATCTCCCCTAGGATTTTGTACCATGAACACACTGTATAAAGCAAGTGTTGTGGATATCTGACAACACTTGTCAGACTGACAATCTGTACAATAGGAGAAATACATTGCTTCATACTTTTCATGATATAACATGCACTGTTTTATTTTAAGTACACTATCTCCCTTGGGAGCAACACTAATTACATGCTAATTCATTTTAATGCTAGCACATTATCATCTGATAATCTTGCAATTAACTGAAGTCACCATGAAGGAGTCTGAAGAGGTCAGAGAATCAGAACATACTTTGGTAGGTAACAAGATCTTTAAATCAATGGGATGTTTTAAGAAGAGCCAATAGAAAGATTTATGGGGTGGTGTAATGATATAGATTGACATCAAAATTAGACTATAAATGGATAAAAAGCAGATTGTAGAAATAATACCGGCAAACTAAGTTAGTTAAAATTTAATGAGGTGGAAAAAACCCCTAAAATCATCAGAAATATACCAGTGTTAATTTATCGGATGAAAACCAGAATACGTTTACAAAGATGACTGGAAAATGTGATTACATATATCATGGAGAATTGACAAAAAAATTTTTCAAGAGGAAGATTTTCCTTTTCATATGCTTCATGTACTGATCCATAAGATCAGTATTCTTTTTGAGAAAACAATAAAAATATTAAGAAAAATGTTAATATAGTATTGATCAATTGCAAAAAAGCTCATTAAAAACCCCTGATATTACTGTTGTCTGTGTTACTCACTAGGGTTGAGTAAATACTTTGATAAATACAACTTCTTTTTGTAACTTCTGTTTGATTCACACAGACATTCTTTGAATATGCACAGATGAAGAAATATGTGTGTTGTTTGCCTACTGCAAACATTTGACATTTGAAATTCAGGCTGTGTTGGTTAGCTTTGATTAGATACATGAATTACCCAGGATGTTTGTTCACTGATTGGAGCCCTTAAAAATCAGGTTTTCAGGATGAATATTTACATTTACAAGCTCAGAATTTGATCACCTTGAATATCTTCTACAAGTCCATGAAAATTGCTAATTCTCTAAAACTTTTTTACCAAAAATTCTTGAGCTCAATATGTATAGGTAGGGAACACACAAAAAAGAAAAAAGTATGAATGTTGACGAGCTAAATCAGTGAAGGTACTTTACTTTAAAGTGTTTGTGATGGCCTAACAATATCCTAATATCAAAAGGAAAGTTACTTTTCCAAAGTACGGAATCAATTCAAGTAGCAAAAGCACTTAGGAGAAGGCAATTACAACATATGAGCCAAATTCAATAAAGCTTTCAAAGTGGCTTAATTGTAAGTTCTGGATTTTTGTGCCTCTTTCTTCTCATTTGCTATTTCTCATAAAACCACTTTCTTTATTTTCCCCCACACGTTATTCAATTGTCCACATTTCAAAAGCTGAAAGAGTTGAACTTCTGGAAGTTAAGATTAGATTGAGCTAATAAATTTTTCTGCCCATGAAAAAATATTTGAAATTATTAATACGTAAGAAATAGCCAAACCCCAAAATGTTTAGAATTTCAGTTTAGGAAGTGTCATGCAAAGAAGGAAAAGGATATATTCAGAAAAATAAAAGTAAATTGAATAATATAGTGGAAGAAAATCACCTGATCAGGCAGAAACATGAACAGAAACATCTAGGAGAAAAATGATAGCAAGGAATTAAATCAAGTTTAAGGTTGAATGATGAAGTATAGGAAAAACTGATCAAGAATGGTCATTTAATTGATCACTACAAATGACACTGTGCAATTATAACAAGGACTAGTCTGTTTACAAATTTAGTTCTTTGAAGATATTTTGAAGCTATTCAAACATAGTACCCAGCATTCTGGAATTTTAACTACAGTTTTAATTATTAGGTACCCCTGTACAGCAGATGATAGGTAAAATATTCAGCAATAGTAATGTAATTGAAAATACATAATGAATATACAGTTCTTCCGGCAGTGTAAGGATTTAATAACTTGACAGTGGTACCAGCACAGTGACAAGAGATGGGATAAGATATTTGCCATTTGCTTACATGAGAGTAAATTTTCTGGCTTCATTTCTGGAGTTAATACGTCTTTATTAATAATGCCTAACTCCTAAAGCAAAAATTGTTTTATTTCTACATGACAGAATTCTACTTCTCATTATTTGTGTTGCTCTTATGTGCATATATACTGGGCAAGATTTTAGCACAAATGTCTCACTAGAGTAATCAAACTTCAGTTACAACAGAAATACAAATGAAGAATTTGGGATATCTGCATTAATACCAACTGGGGATTATTGCTGTTTAAAAGATATCAAAGCATCAGGCAAATCAAAATCATCACTGTCACTACTGACAAAGTGTAGGGTGTATAGCAGGTACCAGTGGTATCACAGTTACAATAAAATTATCAGTACTGTGCAACCTAGAAAAATAACTCCCTCTCTCCAACCGCCCCCCTGTCCAATCTGATCAAGAGTAAAAATGTTGACCAGTATATAAATAATATATTGACAAGATGTTTAGCATCTAAACAAAGAGAAAATGATCTAATTGCTCAGATAGTGATTTCAGGAACATGCAACTTTAATTTACAACATGAAGATAAACCAGAAACTTGAAGAAATGAATCTATGATTTCTCTATTCACAAATAATATTCATTATAGTGATAGTCCCAGAAAATTATCTTCCAAGAAATTATCAAGCATTAAAAAGCATACAAAGAAGAACACAATCTTATGACTCTGTAGGATTTTATCTAAGCTCCTGGAGTGATGAGAGATGTCTGGAGAAACACTGACCTAATCCTCTGACTACACAGCAGGGCACATCATAAGAACACACAGTCTGGTAGCCATAAAAACATAATTTTATAGCAATAAACTCTACTGCCTTAATAAATGAAATAAAGCATTTGTAAAGACTTTGATCTATTTAATAGATACAAATGATGCTTTCATGCAAGGATACAAAATTTAGTCTCCATAAGAACAGTGCAGGCAGAAAAAGTATTTATTAAAGTAATGCTGCTTAAAGTATTGCTTCATGATAGTCCAAGCCCACATTTAGATAGAGCCACACTGCTCACTTTTCATAACTAGAGTCACTGAAGTCACTCAAGGGAAGTTACTCTGCAAATCCCTGAGCTCAGAGATGAGTGACTCAAAGGGAACTCTCAAAGCATTGTCACAGCCATGGAAAAGCCTGCCTTGGATTGTTGGGTTAGAGCCACTGAACACGGCAGGGGCTCCCCACTGCCACAGGCGTCCTGATGAGAGGAGGGCGTGGGTAGAACTGTGAGACCCCAACCCAGGCGGTTCTCCCGGCCAGCTCTGCCTGGATACACCCGGAGAAAGCACGATCTCATTTCTGGGTGAAAACAAGAGAGAAGGAACCCAAACCAGGGTTTCAAACTTCGCCAGAACCCACATGAGATTTGAGGATGGTGGTAGCTTTTGGGCACTCTGATTTCAAGCATTGATAGGCGAATGAAGTCTTTACTAAGAAACCTCTCTCCTTCACTGCACCAGGGAAAGAGCTGGATACCTCAAGGAGCTAACATCCCAAGGATGGTGCTGCATAGAGGCCTGTATGACCAAGACAATACATTCTGGGGAGAAGCAAAACAACAAAAATCCTCTGTCCTGAAAGAGAATCTGGTTGGGTCGGCCCTTAGGGAAGGTGGCAGCCCCTCTTGGTGCTCTGCCCAGCCTTCCCCTCAGGGTCGCCAGCCCATTGTGAGGGCTGGGCACAGAATGGGTGATTCCCGCTCTCTCCCGTTCCCTGCCGTGACCCGGGCACAGGCGGCGGTGCCGGACGGGTCCCGGGGCTCCCTCAGGGCTGGGCACAGAATGGGTGATTCCCGCTCTCTCCCGTTCCCTGCCGTGCCCCGGGCACAGGCGGCGGTGCCGGACGGGTCCCGGGGCTCCCTCAGGGCTGGGCACAGGATGGGTGATTCCCGCTCTCGCCCGTTCCCTGCCGTGCCCCGGGCACAGGCGGCGGTGCCGGACGGGTCCCGGGGCTCCCTCAGGGCTGGGCACAGAATGGGTGATTCCCGCTCTCTCCCGTTCCCTGCCGTGCCCCGGGCACAGGCGGCGGTGCCGGACGGGTCCCGGGGCTCCCTCAGGGCTGGGCACAGGATGGGTGATTCCCGCTCTCGCCCGTTCCCTGCCGTGCCCCGGGCACAGGCGGCGGTGCCGGACGGGTCCCGGGGCTCCCCGGCGCTGTCCGGCTGGGCCCAGAGCCCTCAGCCCCGGGACCGCCCGGCCCAGGCTGCAGCCACTCTCTCTGCTGTTAAAAAAAAATAAAAATCGTCAAAACAAACAGAGGTTCAAGAAACACAAAGTAGAGGTGTCTGATATTGAAAGTCAGTAGTGACTGAGAAGGGAATTTGTTATCCAAATAATATACTGCTGTTCGTCTATTAGATTGAACAAGATTTATTACTGGGTTTGGATATATTTTCCAGAATATTTGGAGATTTGGTTTTCCCAAGCAGTCTAAGTTAGATGTTTTAAATTGCTTTCATGTAAGAATAGATAGCAAGTAGGTGTAATTGAACAGATTATATATTTTAAAAATGACAAAAATCAGGCTTCCTCTGGGTCCAGTAAAATTTTTGGAAAACTGGGAAGGAACTGAGGTTACACTCGACTTTTAACTGTCTGACATGGCTTGTAATTCTACTGGGCTTGGTTTAGATTCTCTATATGTGGCTGGACACCACAAACCCCCCCCCTTTTCCCCCCCAGTATTTTGGTGTGATACACAGAAGAATATTTTCATCCATGAGTACATTCAAGTGGGGGAAACCTCTAGTCCTAAATATGCTGCATTTAAATAGATACTCGTGTCTGCTAGTCCAGAGGTCTTTTTGTTTTAAATAGTAACACAGGTCACTATCAGTTTAAAGTATCATTAACAGCAGTAAAGAACAGCTGGAAATGCTGATTACATTTCGTTCAGGGTAGACAGGTATGTTTTGTAGCAGCAATTCATCAGCTATTAATTTTAAAAATTGTATAAATTTAGTAAATATTAGGACTTCATAAATTCTTTAGTGAATGGAATTTCCAAGGGTAAGCAAAGATTATCTTATACAAAATCTAGAGTGTTTTTTTCCTTTCAAAATTTACACATTTGCCCAAATGTGATGAAATTTATGTAAAATATGTGTTTTGTTACTGGCTTCTCTTGGTTAGCATCAAGGGAAGCTTATAATTGTTGTGATTATGGTTACACTAAAATGACCTTTTATTTAATAAAAAAGGCCCTTTTCTTTTTTATTCATCACATCGAGCAAACATTATCCACACTTGTCAATTATCAGACTTTGTAACACTGAACCTTCTCATTCCACCTGGACATGGTTACATTAAAATTCAGAGAGTGGGAAATAATACCCAGTGCTGCCAGTCAAGTAGGAATCCTTTCCTCTGTTCAGCAGGAGCTTCTAGGTCTTAAAGTATAATATGTCTGGGGAATACTTTGGGGTCTTTTTATGTATGAAGGAACATAAAGGCAAGATAGAGATATTGCTGGAAGACAGTGAGGAGAAAATATTAATAATATTAATCTTAGCTCAAAACCAAGCTAGCAGACTTTGTCTGGAAGGCACGTTTGGATATATGCCGTATGAGTTTATGATAAGGAAAAATTAGTATTCCAATATTTCAATCTGAATATAGCATGAAAATATTTTTAGTGATTTACCCAGTCACTGAAACCATCAAGGCTACTCTTAACCATGAGTGAATTAAAAATATTTTCACTTCCTTTAATTTTTAATTGATACAAAGGTTTGTAAATCCTGAGCACAGGATTTACAAACCCTTTCAAAGCATTGCTTGGCCAAGCATTTGAAGACACCTGCCAAACCACAGTGATAACATGAGTGGTGATCTCTATATTGTACTGTCAATTTCTGTTTCTTGCTATAATCTGTAATAAGGACTAATTTTCAAACAAGTGATTATTTCAGGAAATTCTATCAGGGAACAGGTATTGAGAACTGGAACTTGAAGAACTGTTACTTTGCTTATCTCTCATTGGGTGCTTTTCAGCAATGGTATAAAGCTTTCATGCTCATCTAGACATGCCTGAAATTAATAATTTATTATTACACTATGAACCTAAATTTCAAAGAAGGCAATAGTCAAAGTCGTAGATGATAAACTGAGCCATAAAACATATTGATTCTTCTGCTGTCTTCATAAAATGTGATCTTGAATTGATTTAACTTTTTCTCTCTTTTTCTCTGTAGAATATAGATTAATTAAAATGAACAAGAGATATTTGTTCTCTATGCTGAGAACATGAAAAGCATCTTATGAACTTTATCACTAGGAAATAAATTCTCTTAGATGTGTTAACAAAACATACTGAGTCATGAAGCATCTCTGCTAACTTCCAGCCTGTGACCTGGTCAGTCAATTGAGTCTTCTCAAAGAGGACAGTGTAATATGATTTATTCATGACCAAGAGCAAAAAAAAGAGATATCTTATTGTAACATGAAACTCACTTTGTTCTTTACAAACAGTTGAAGATTCCTCTCTAGAGACAATCTATACCAAATGAGTTATTACTACGGATTTCCTAGTCAGAAAATTAAGGCTTTCTATGGGTGACTGTTTGCCTCTGGAATTATCTGGGTTTTTCATTTGTTATCCCCAGTATTTTTAATGGTTTGCTGCCTTTGTCCAGCATTAGCCTGTTGGATGACTATACCTTTGGAAACTCCCAGCAGGAGATCCTCATTCCTCACAGCTGGGAAGTCACTGGGTTACTTTACAACACCATCCCAGTTGACCAGAAATGCAAAGACCTGGCTAAATTAATGTCATGGAGATGCAAAAACAAGGTGTTGGACAGACTGGAAGATGTCAGAGGCTGGCAGTTTTTCAAATACCTTCACATAAGAAGAGGATGCCCAGGGCTTTGGAAACAGAATCAAAACACAATTGCAAAGTCTGATTATTTAAACTATGTATTTACCTTTAAAATGAAAATTGATTACATAAGTTGTCTGTCAGAATTCTTCCCCTAAAATAAAGGAGGAAAAGTTGAAAGTTCCTAAATATTACCCATGATAATTCCCTGATAATACCCATGACAACAAATCATGATAATAATGAAAGAATCTTAGTCTAATGCATTACTGTATTGATTAGTCTCCTTAGAAGAAGTGATGATCAATCTGGCTTGTGCAAGAAATCAGAGAGACATTTGGGAGCTGAAGTCCACTCCATACTAAAAGGTTGTTTTTCTGTCTTCAAACTGTAGCATTTTTATCATTTTTCTTCTGATTCTTGATATGTCAAAGTCTTAACTTTACCTTAAATCTTTGTGTCTGGAAATTCTATAGCATCTAGTAAAACCATATAAATATATATAATGTGCTCATAAGACTACCATTCACTGAGATCTGAATTTTTTAAATTTCAAGAGTATTGATAATTTTATTGTAAATAACCTCTCCTAGTTCAGGTCACTAGTGTAGACACAAAGATTGGGGAAATTGAATAAAAAAAGCTAATAGAAGAAGAATACAGCTTTATCCTTTGTAGCTATGAAACCATTAACAATGAAATGTCATTCCTTATAAAATCTCTCATTTCTATAATAAGAAAAACATAGGTACAATTTTTAAGTAAAGAATTCATTATCTTATTTTATTAAGATAATTGTAAGTAGAAGGATAATAAACTAAAAAAAATAGAATTTTAAATAATATTACTAAAGAATTTATAATTTAATAACTTCTTGTGAGATTAAATTTGTTGTAATATTGACCACATGCTAAAACCTGGAAGCCTGAAGCATCTTTTTCCTAC
This sequence comes from Anomalospiza imberbis, assembly GCF_031753505.1. Classification (NCBI taxonomy): domain Eukaryota; kingdom Metazoa; phylum Chordata; class Aves; order Passeriformes; family Viduidae; genus Anomalospiza; species Anomalospiza imberbis. The sequence continues at coordinate 19,069,853 of NC_089689.1, read as the reverse complement.
TTTAGCATAATTAAAGAGTGATAAAACCTAACTTATTGTACCACTTCTCATACCATAAACTGTACACCAAATGAAATATTGCAATTATATGTGGAAGAGGGGAAAAGATCCTTGCAATGTCAAAAGAGGGAAGTTTTGTCTTTCTCTCAAGATTGAAGTGCAATACTTAAATTGTCCCTAATAACACTTAGAATTGAGTATTTCATACCATGCAATTATCTAGCATCAATGAAGCAAAGAATATCACAATATCTAAAATAGACTGGACTGGATTTTATTAGAAAATGGCACATATTTAATATTTATTCTGACTAGACTATAATATCCACAATGGTTCCTATGGAAAAAAAATTATTACTCTGTTTTTGCTGTTTGATTAGAATTTCAAATATGTTAGAAGCACAATCCTTGGGACATGGAAGAAATTATACTGAAAACAGTGGGATTTCTGGAGAGAGTGAGCTTTTGTGATGAGACAAATTTTAATGAATTTTGCCAGCAAAACCTAAAAAATTGTCTTATTTATGTTTTTTCAACAAACAATAAAACACTTGCAGAGAGGGGATCAGCTTTGCTGATTGCCAAGAAATCATGACTAAGTACAGCAACAAATTTCTCCCATTTGGTTGGGGAAGTAAATGTAATACTTCACTTATTTAAATGGAGAAGAATGACTAAGTTAGAGGAATGTGTCAGCTTTTGTAATTTTACTTTGGAGTTAAGTGAGGACACCTGAGGTCAGAACAAAATACACCAACTGAACTCCATAGAAATCATAGCAAAACAGTTTTCTTAACATTTCTATTCAACAACTATGGGTTAGTTAATGGCACTGTATAACCTTTATCTTAAAGAAGGCATGACATTAATTAAAGTAAACCTTATTCTTCCTTCCTGTTTAATATCAGATTATTCTGACCATCTTTTCCACTCTAATTCTCCTCAAGTTTAATTGTTGAAAGGTTTAGCAATTATATTTATTATTTTCTGGTAGCTTACACTCTCTTTATGCCCATTATTAATCCTGTTCTAAAAAAACTTCACCCAACATAACTTCAACTCCCTTTTATGAAACAGGATTCCCATATGTCTGCAAGCCTCCGCTAATGACTCCATTGAAGACACACAAAGTCGTAAAGTTTGTACCACTACTCACAAATCTCTTTTTATCTATTTTTCCTAATTTCCATGGCACAGGCAATTTTTTAATCCAATTTTCAGTAAAGTGAACATGGCACTATTTTGGTATTTCTTCATGGTGTTTTTTTTTTTTCTGTTTCTACTTTAATTCAACAAAAATCAGAAAATGCTATTAAATTACTAATAAAATTATTATTTATTGTTTTGTAATTAATATAAGGTCTGATTCATTTTAAATGAGTATTAAATATTACATAAAAACATTGGAAATTTCCTCAAATTATCAACTTGTAGATGTTACAGATCATGCCTCTCATCAGATTATATTTGAGGTGTTGAATAACATAATGGAGAAACAGCTGTTGGAAAGTTGAGGGGAGCCTTCATCTGCCTTTCCAAAACAACAGAATTCTACTAAATAGAACATATCCAGGAATTCAGAAAAAGCATTTAATTCATACTGCAGTGAGTGTACATGCCTTTACACCTCTGTATGTTTTAAGCCTTTTTTCTGTGTCATTAATTTAATGAATTTGCTTTACCTCATTATAGTACTTACGATAATAAATTAATTGAAAAATTATTTTTGTGAAGAAATGCATCCCTGGTGACTATGAACATAAGAAAAACCTTGACTACTTTTTTAGGAATTAAAAATCTTAATAAAAGGAGATGTATGGGAAGATGAAGTAATGTTTTAGTTTGGTTTTGGGGTTGTTTCAGATTGGTTTTAATACTTCTAGTTTGAGTTAGCAGTTTAAGGGAAAAAAAAAAAAAACCACACACAAAACTATGTAGAACTTCCACTGCTGGGTGTTTTTGAGGCTGCTGGTTTTCTGCAGATCCAGCACACCATATCCTGTAATTGGGAAGTTTTGATGGAGGTCAGTGAGAGGCATCCAAGACCTTTGTCTGCATCTTCTCTGGTACAATTTGTTTCCTAGTTTTTTTTAGGTTTTCACGCATTCAGGAAGGTAGAAATTAGCTCAGTTTGCAGCTGCCCTATGTCTTCAGCATCATAAGTGACTTCTTGAGATACCTCAGTAATTTAAACATAACTCTTTTGAAGCTCTGACCTGAGGCCATTTTTTTACTTTTCTCCCTGAAAACCTGACAGAGAAATCAGGTACTCTTCAAAAATTCCAAGACTGCTTAGTTCTTAGGACAAGAACTGTAAAGGTTGGAAAAACAACAAAAGCACTTGTAGTCTTTTACTACCAACTTTCCTTGCCACAGCCCATTTCCTTTCTGGTAAATATGAAGTTTCTTTCTTTACTGTCTCCACAGCTGGTGGTCTTCTTCTTTGTCCCAACTTCCTGACTCATTTTCCTGTTCCAGTGATTTTGGAACTAAAATCAGCATCCTCATTCTTTATAGTTATGCATATTTCTTCACATTTCTTTATATTTCATCCTCACTGAAAAAATATATTTTGCCATGTTGTATAGTTTTTTGTACTGTTTTAGTGTTGTGAAGTTTTTTTTTTTACCATTTTCTTTGTTGATTGGTTGATTTTTGCAATTGGGTTTTTTGGTTTTGTTTATTTCCCCCTTTCTTTTAACCTTTTTGAATCCAACACCAAAGTAAAACACTGTAATTCAGAACCACAAGAAGAGCAGTTATGTAGGTGGCATAAGTATATCAACAAAACTAGTCTACATCCTCTGCAATCTTATGAAGACTTGTCTATCCTTGCCTCTATAGTCACATCAAGAGTACTTAGTGCAAAATTGAAAGAGCAATTTACATTCAATGGAAACATTCTTACCTTTAATTATTTTTTCCTATTCTGCATCTCATACAACAGAAAGTGGAAAATAAATACTCTTTCATCTTTTCTTATTTTTAATCCTGCAGTGGTATTTTTCTTCCCTGAGCTAGGGATCATAGAATGCTTTGGGTTGGAAGGAACCTTTAAGATCATCTAGTTCCAAATCCCCAGCTCTGAAAGGGACATCTTCCACTAAACCAGGTTACATTATTAACTTTTTAGCAGCTTGAATCTTTGCCATATATGATATAAATAATATATACAATTGGCTTTGCGTAATATTCTTATCTTCAGAATTTTGTGGTTAAATTTTTCGATCACTGAAAAGCCTAATAGCTTGACTCTATAGTTATAGGTGAGTAAATTATGGACAGCTCACAATTTACTATGAACTGAAATCACCTATTAAGGGTTAATATGGGTCATAGAGATGAAATTGTATAATTATTTCTCAATGATTAATCTCAAAGAGTAAGTGTCCAGGTTGCAGAAATAGATGTCATGATCTGTCAAAAACTGTGACCTGTAAATCTTGTCCTACTCCATACACTATCCATTGTTATCTAGCATCATTAAGATGTGCCTATTATTTTTTAATGTTGTGAAATACTTAATTCTATATAATCCAAATTTTTGTTTTTAAATTACATGGGTTTTTTTTTAATGTTATCATAAACTTTTTTCAATACTACTCTGTGCTGTGGTTAAATGACAATTTCTTTTTGGGTGAAAAATGGAAAATAGGATTAAAAATATTTTGTTTGTTTGTTTACTTCTAGCTTGTAATTTTGATACACACTAAACTGAATGTATGCATCCAAGACAATGATAAGATCCATCATATGTTTAGAAATATAAAATCTGTTTAAGTCAGAATAGTTTTCATTCCTGGTGAATCTCTTTTAATTCTGAGTGCAACATCTGAATGAAGAATATGCCAGAAGGTTTATTATTCTTTGACTGCATTGTACTTAAACAGTCATTTTCCTGTTTAAATACCAAAGAGTCAGATGCTTATAATTAAATTCCTAGGAATATTATGTGCTAGCATGACAGCATTATGTACTCATTAGGTTATATATGCATGTCCTAATACTCCTATAGGTCTAAGTATGTAATTAAAAAAAATAGCTGGAGTTGTCTTGAACATAGGTCATTTCCACTTGTCAACAAATTAGATTTAAAGCATAGAATATTGCATTTATGGACATCTGAACAGAAAAATAAAGGCTTGATAGAATAATGAATGAACACAGAGGTTTGACATCACAGAAAGTGTAAATGAAATATTGGGTCCCTGTGTTTTCAATGTGATAAACCTGGCTACTTTTCTATATACAGGAGCTGAAAACTCCAGTGGTATAAACTGAAGCTCTTCCATTGACTCTTCCTGATGATTTAGGAAATAAGTGACAATTTCTCAAAATTAAAAGATGGCACTGGCATTGGCAGTGGCACTGGCATTGATGAGATGAATTTATATAGTACATATTGTCAAATCTACCAGGGCTTTTGTGACCTGTGAAAAATGCATGCTACAATAGGTCATTTCATTTTACCTCTTCAATGTCTCAAACTCAAATATATTTTGCATCTTGAATATTTCAATTATTATTTTCAATCATTTTAATAGATTACTACACTATTGTGGATCTCTAATTAAATAAATTTAATATTTTTTTCTTAGGAATGAAGGTTGATTGAGAAGGCAGTAGCTTCTTAGAATTCGGTTCCACCCATATGATAATATGAATGAATTAACCACTGATTCAACCTGCCTACTGCCTTGGAGGTATGATCTGCCTTTGAAGTCCACTTGAGGGCAAACTTGTTCCTTGTGTTACTTTGCACACTGGAAAAAATGTGTATTAAAAATTTGATTTAGTTCATATTGAAAGTGATACATCATCTTCTGAAATGAATTAATCTCTCACTAAAAAGACCAATCACCTTCAGCTGCAGATAGAGTGCATCCTCTATTAAATCAGATGCATTATTCACTGCATCAAATATATCACTTGTTAATTAACACTCTACATTTGTATCAAAGCCTTGAATCAAATACATCATCCATTAAATCTTATCAATATTGAATAAAATAAATTGCGTGTTAAGTGGAAGCATCACCCAATTATAACATGAAGCCTAATAATGTTATAAAGTTTTGCTGTGCTTTCCACTGCTCCAGTATATTCTGACTTGTGTTTAGTATTTTCATAACTTGAGATCTCGGAGGAATCTCAGCAAGTGAGTAACAAGTCTTGATGTCTTTTTCCTTAAGGGTAATATAAATCATTCTTAGATTGTTCAAATGGTCCCATAAAGCTGCAAGGGGTGCTGTTCCTCTCAGGAGAGGATCAATAAAGTTCGGTCACAATGAGAAAAATTATGACCCTTGCAAGTGTTACTGAAGTATCCTGGAAGATGCTTCATCATTGATATGAAATCAGTGACAACTGTGACTAATGGCAACCGCGCTGGAGGGTGCTGGGAGGGGCTTAGTGAGGACAGACGCATACGGCCAGGGCAGAGGCAGTACATACACTAGGTGGCTTTAAGTGCACTACCTAGGTGCTACCAGGAATAAAACACAGCTCCTTGCAGACTAGCACACTGTGAGTAAGTCTTCTGTGATAATGTGACTCTGCTTCTGCTCTTTGAACCTGATCACTTATAATGAGTATTTCCATTTCTCTGCTGCTAGTGCTGATTGTCAGCTTGAAGATTTAGCCTAAATCTCTCAGGTGAAAGAGAGGTGGGCATATCTATGCACAGAAACAAAATAATGCTTAGCAATAAGAAAGAAATTTTCAGCAATAACTCCCAAAGGCACTTTCTAAACACAATTCTTTTAACTTCTGAATAACTTTAAAGTTACCTTCATGTCAATATCATTTGCCCTCTTTATGTGCTCAGGCTGGAGCAAATGTACATGTTATTTAGATTAATCAGTAATACTGGTTATAGCTGGTATGAAACTTTGTGGTCTTTCTCCTGAATTCTTGCTGAAATTTTAAGGTATTTTTTATTTGTGTTTTTCACAAAGGGAAAAGAGAACATTGTCAGAAAAGGTCATTAATTCTTTGCTCTCTTTCTTAACCCAAACCACATTTACTTACTTAAAATTATCTATTTTTCCTGTGCACGTAATTTTATAGTTTCTCTATCTCTTTCTTCCTTTTGTCAAGCATCATAACCATTTTCTACTATCTCATACCAAAACTCATACTCCTTTGGTGAATGAATTTCTCTCTTTCTAAAAAATTTCCAATTTTGTTATTTTTGCTTGTACACTGTTCCCCTCCCTTGTCTTAATATTTTTTTAGCATGAGCTTCATTTTTTCTGTTTTACTTATACTGACACTATCAAATGCAAACCTTAAAAAACCACAAGCATTCCTCTTATAAGATTATTTGAGGATATGAAAATTTTAAAAATAAATATATCTGGGATTGTTTAATCTTTTGGGTTAAAAGTGTTTTTTCTGTTTTAGTTATTTATATTTATTTTTACATAATGTCAAGAAACATGGCAAATACTTCTCAGTAAAAGACTGAGTTGAAAGAAGAGTATCAGATACCAGAAGTATCACAGTAAATATAGTAAGTTATCAAATCTGGTCCCTAGTACCTTATTTTTAAGTCTTAGTCTTGGTCCTTTAACTTAACTGACACTTTCTATAAAGGGAATTGCATTTCCTGTGTTCAGGTTATAGTTTGTGGTAGATCTTCACAGTTCATCACAATTATTTTAAAAATGCCCATTTCCTCTTACTTAGATTTTCAATGCAGGTACTGTTATAGCTTTCCATGACTCACCACACATTGTTGATCTGATTGTTACATAGAACCCATTGTTCCTTGTCAGATTGGCAATTTTTAGGTTAATATCCGTTGATGCAGCAGCAGGTAGTATGTTGAAACATATATTCATATCAAAAAAAAAAAGAACCAAAATCTAAGTGACTGAAGGCAATTGAGAAACTTGAGAAAAATAAAGCCAAATTATGAAAGATTTGTATACATTGTATCTAAAAAATTACATTTTTAGAGAGTTGTACTTACGTAACTGCAGTTGGACATACCCACTATTTCCAAGGCTGATTCTGTTCATCTCGACAGCAAGATCCATTAAACGTAATTAAAATAAGAAACCTATTTCTGTTACACAAATAATGTTCCCATGTAACTTAATTTAAAATAATTAGGCCTACATTGTTTTTCAGAAGGGAAACAAAAACTAAAAGAAGTGCTGACTTATTGAAAATAGTTTTAATTATATTATGATGTTATATTTTGCTTACAGCTTTTCTGGTACTTTGGTTATATTTTTTTTTAAGCTTGAAATCTGATGAAAATATAGGCTATTCACTGATACTAGAGAAAGATCTGGATAAAACCTAATTTACAACTCAAAGTTCTAGGTTGAGCAGATATTAATCCAGAGAAAAATCACCAAGGGTTCTTACTGTTATGTAAATAATTTTTATGTTACATTGTTATGTAAGCAACCTTTATTTAATATAACAGAAAATAAAATAACTTAAAACATTAAATCAAATGGCTTAATTATGTCTTAAAACAGCAACAGGAAAATTATTTCCATCATGACACTTCAATGACACTGAGGGATCTGAAATGAAAAGAAAAAAGGTTCTGTCATATAAGAATTATTACTGCTGTGCTGAATCATGGAGCCAGTACAAGGGAAAAAAAAAAGGTCCACTTATCAAGTTGCAATTGATATTGTACCTAGGTGCTGGTAATTAATCTGCAATTGACTAAAGAAATAAGCAAATCAAAACCACAACCAAAAAAAAGAATAGGTTTGTGGTTTGTTTTTCTTTTTTGTTGTCCTATCTGTTCTGATTCAGAAATTATATACACTCAATTCCCTAGCAAAAGGAAATATTCGATTTTCAAAGTTTGGTACTGAGTGGAAGCAGAAATGGGATCAGCCTTGATAGACAACCTACCTTCTTCTGCAGAAGGATATGTCCTGAGAGTAACCTTGAACTAGTGTAACAGGCATGAAGTGAGTAAATATGATTGTGATTAAATGATGTCCTAGTCACAAATTAAAATTAGAGAAACCAAAGAGTAGCAGAGTAACACCTGGAAAAATATCAGACAGAGATGATTCCAGCTCCCACTTCCTCTACAGGCAGCAGCAAAGTCAAGGCAAAGTGGAGAGCAGTGGTTTCATTAACTAGCATTAACTATTGTAACTGTCTGATCCAAGTACCCCAGTCCATGGAAATGTTGCCTATTGTTTCAAAATAAAGAACAACCTATTCTGTGTGTGAGTACTCCAAGGACATCTCTTACCATACTATTTGCATTTCAATAGGCATTATCAAAAAAGAAGCTCTGGGACTGGATCTGAACTTATACAGCTCCAGGTAAAGCTCAAAGCATGGCTCAGTGCTTGGCAAACTCTCCTAACGATGTTCTGCAGTAAATGGATGCAATACTGTAATGCTATTATGTGTGTACTATTATGTAAACTTAAAATAATGGATCAATTCCTCCTTTTGTTTAAATTCTCACCGTCATCATTACTCCAAGTACTTTGAAGACAACAGAACTCTACAAAATGCTTTCTACACACTGAGCTATAAGACTATTAGAATAAAATAAAAAAGCTTTGAAAAATCCCTGCACCACATGGAGTTATTTTGTCTACATTGTTAGTAATTTTTGAATTTCTTGTTCTCATGACTAGGAGCTCCATGTAGTTTTCACTGGTTCTTACAGAGCACTTGGAACAAAATACAAGTCCCATGTCTGCAGGAAACTGTCTCAAATTTATATACCTCATGCCTATGTTACTAGAAGTTCTTTAATGAATAATTACAAAATAAGCCTATAGATAGACTCATAGTTGGATTCAATGCAGTAGTACCAGAGACAAATATTGTATTGCAGCTACAATACACAGAAAGTAAATGAACTGACAGAAATATCTACCCTGTATTTAACTGTTTATATATCACTTTGGAAGGGACACTAATAGAATTTCCAGAACAAAACATTCCCAGGTATTCAGATTCCTGCTTCAAATATTTTAATTGAGAGGATACTAGCAAAGGCTAGTATTTTCATTTACTCAGAGCTATGTTCTTCACAGTCTGAAGCTTTTAAGCATTTCAGCACTCTCACTAAAATTAGCTGAAATGTACACTTTTACTTTGAGAAAGATATAAGCTGTTTTTATGAAGCTAGTAAACTAAAACTTTTGGCGTTTTTAATATGTGAGGTGTTCTCCAGATACATAAAAGGAGGGCACTACTGGATATACATCTTGTGTATGGTAATGATGAGATGTATTCAAGTTACCTACACTGTGGGCAATCTAGGTGGGTTTTTTTGGATTTCCACACATATTTTTCAGATACTATTTCAACATCCCTGCTGGATTGTCAGAGACATTAAAAAGTGAGATGTCTATCACAAGAACAGTCATTAGCCTTTATATATATTCATCCTCTAAGCATGATTGGAAGCCTGTTTCATGCTTGCAATATCATAGGAGAAATTAGAGATGTTAACATGCATTTCAGTGGACACATATAGATGTTTGCTGTAAATATTTCAAGTAATATGACACAATATTAAATTTTAATTGAAGTTTCTAGGAGTTTTGTAGCTTTGACATGGTTTGCTCACTTATTCTAAGATGATACAAGATCTGTTGGCACCTAATTATGAATAACCACTTACTAGACTGACCTTAGAGATTTGCAATTTAGTTGATACTCTGTAGTAAGAGATTTTAGATGTGAGGGAGAAAGGATGAAACCAAACAAAACTTTATTGAAAGTGTCAGAAAGTTTAGGGAAAGACCAGGATTGGAATTGATGCAGTTTTTCTGTATTTCTCACAACAGGACATGCCATTTCTAGAAGGAATTAAATGATTCCACATTATACAATGAGTCAAGTGATAGCATGGAGATGATATGGGATTAGAAGATCTTTGATATTAAATTGTTACTGAACAGCTAGCGAGCAAAATATTCTGCTGTTTATTGTAGCATCAACTCAGAGATGCCACAGTACTGCGTGTCTCTATTATAGAATTCCTATCACAGTGAAGCAGACTTGCTCTGGATGCAGCCCTTTCTGATTCAGAATTAAGGTAAAAAACTCCTAAACTGCATGGATGAATTCCTATACACATAGGCCTGAATTCAAAAAGTGATCTGTTACCTTCTTGCAATTGATTTAGAATCTTAAAAGGCACAGTGATCTGTTTTACAAAAGTAAGGTATATCAATCTTTATATCTGTCAAGTCAATGTCTTTCACAACTGGTATTCTGCTTTTCTGAAAAGCAGATATTTTTTATCTTTTTCCCATGAATAAAAATCTTGGTTTTGCCAGGAGCAAAAAATAGCAGGAAAGTTTTTCTTTTGATCCAACTACTATTAGGAGATACTCCTAACAATAGGATAGACTTTTGTTTGGATATTTGTAGTCTTATCCCAAAGTGACACAGATGTTTCCGAATAAATTTATTAGCTGTGGGATCAGCTGACAGGTGGATGTAGACCCATTTTTAGTTACATAATACAGTTATGTTTACTGAATTTCAGAGTAAATGATATAACTCATTTTACAATGCTGACAGCAGTTTAGGAACGCCCTTTTTCCTGTGTGTGCATGTTTAGGGTTAGCAGTGACAAGTAAAACACCAGTGACCATCAATTCGCTAATCATAGAAAAAAAAGTTTTGATTCAGTAATACATTTACAAAGGTCAATGAAAATCTTCACTTTTAAAATCCCTTCAGTCCTTATTGACACTTCTTGGTGCTGCTGTATTATCCTATATGTTTAAACTGTCTGTCTTTAGAAACATATCTTGTGTTTTGATAGCTCAAGGAAAACTTAGCATCCGACATTTGAGAGTCCGTCTCTAGTCCCACATTCCCCCTGATATCCCTATCTCAGGCAGATATGGCATACATTATATAAGATAAATTAAAATAAAGACAATGTTAGTGCTACTAGTCTTTAAAAACTGTTAGGATGCTGCTTTCTAATCTGTCAAGAGAAAAAAACCCGAGAGCTTAGAGAATCTGGTAAAATTCCCACAATTTTGTCTCATAGAGAAATTCTGCCTTTAGATACATACTGATTGATGTTATATTTGTTGATGTGAATGGAACTGCACTTATTTCTTAAAGCTTCCCCTTCAGCTGTTTAAAAGGTTATAAGGTCAGAATATTTCCCTTAATCTTTAAACTGGTCTCCCTGCTATGTGCAATCCACTGAGATTCTTCTACAAGTTTCTTCTTTTAGTGAGTGTCAGGAATAACTTCCCCCGTGTCTTTCCATTGTAAAATATAATCAACTGAAAACTGTATAGTAACCCTATATAGATTGTTATCAGGATGGGTGATTTCATTTCTAAATACACCACACTGTGAAGATGGGAATACTTAAGCTGTTAGTTAAGTTTTGGTTTCTATAATTTAAATATGAGGAAGATATTGTCAGAAAAGACGCTTTACAAAGATTTACTTGTTCAACTGCTTCAAAAAAAGTTTTATATGTGTAAATCTTCCAGGAATACTAAAAAGAGGATTTTATCTCTAACATTTGGAGAGGACATAGAAGGATGGAAGGAATAAGTTTTAATGAGATTTCCTTTTGGGATGTAGTTATGATTCTGGTATTTATTAGTGGGCATTAATCTGAATATGAAAAGCAACCCATTATAAGAGTGAGGTGTTTGAATATATATCCTTTGCTCCACATGCTGTCATTCAAAGTTGTTGTCAGTTATATAGAGGTTGAGGGGTCCTTTTCATTTTTGTATGAGGGTTTGTAATTATTTTCAGGTTTCCCAGAATATGAATGTGTGCAAGACATGACTGAATAGCTGCGATGCAAAGCATTTTTCATCTGTTGTTTTTAGTGTTTAAATTACTTTTTTAATTATTTGAGTTTAACTTTACCAGTCTTTGCCTTTTCTTCAGAAAATTGAAGTTGTGGGAAGGAAAAAAGCATTATATTATTCTAGAAATCTAATGTTTCAGAGCATTTAGAAAAGGAAATACAATAAGAAATACTGTGCTGTCAGAGATGTTGACTATTCCAAATTCTCATTAGTCTTATATTTGCTGTCTAGCTAATATCTAACTGCCATAGGTAATTTTATTGTAATAGGTACCAAATCAGTGAACTGACTGGGTTTACTCCAGTGTATCCCAGGTCCACTACAGATATTATGTGTAAGCACAGTGCTCTGCATATTATCATTTGCCTGTTTAGATCTTGATTTGTTTTGACTTTTTTCAAGATCATGGTGTCTTTTTAACAGAATTCTGACATGCCCATCTCCTCATGATTAGCCAATATATTATAAACAATGAAGGCTTGTATAGATAAATTCAAAGTTAGTTACAGGTACAATAAGAGTATATGTAATCAAGTATGTCCAAACTAAGTAATTCCTTACATTTTAAAAGGAACTATAACCTAACCTTGTTAGGCAAAAAGACTGTAGAGGGCAGTGTTATACCCTCACCAAAAAGGTCTTTCACCCCAGATGTTTGGCAATCTGATTATCAGGTCCCTTACACCAATAGAATAATGACTCTGTTGAAGGCAAGGAAATTACATCAGTTTATAGGTGCAGTATTTCCAAATCACTGCATAAACTTGACAGATAGAAAATCAATAGCACACAATTCAATCATACCATTAAGCTGCTTGACAGAACGTATATATGAACAATTGATGAACCAAGTATTAAATGAAAGGGTTTGGCACTATATGACTAAGTGTATAATTGATAATTATTGATTGCCATATGAAAACATTAAAGCTCATTCAATACTCTGGGGAGATTGTTTCAAGAGGTGACATACAGCACAAGTGAAGGAGAAAGGAAGGCTCTAAATATTACTAGAATAATGTATTTAGAAGAAGTTTTCTGTAAGTCCTTTGATTGTCTCCTTTTGTTGTTTGTGTGTGATTTTAGCTTATTTTTTTTGTTATTTCCAGAAATGGAAAATAAAAAACCAAAACAAAATAGATGTAGAAATGCAAATAGGAAAAGAAATATTGTGTTGCCCCAGAAGATTGGATTTATAAGTTCTCAATTTAAATGGGATAAATTAAACATCAGTGCAAGGTCAAGTGATGATTTATTTTTTGTTAAAAAGTATAACAATTGGGATAATATATTTACAAAAATTTACTTTAATTACAAAATTAATGATTTCATTAAAATAATGAGCATGAATCTTTGTCCATTAAATAAAATTAGTCAATGACATATGTACCGGGCATAGTGGATCGCCAGGGATCTGCTGGGTTTTCAGTTGCTTTGAAAGAAAATTAATTCACTTGACTTACAAACTATTAATAACCATAAGACAAAGAGGTGATGTGATCCACTAGCCTCTAAAGTTAGACATTACTAACTAGTTGCAAGGAGCAGAAAACCCTGCTGTGAGCAACTGGGAAGCACAGAAAGGAGATTTATGTTCCAAAACAAGTTTATTCACTTCCTGTCGCTGCTGCACTCTGGGAGCAAGTTCCACAAGAGTTAACAATTATTTATGACTCCTAACTAATTTCTGGTAAGAAATTAATGAAATGTTTGCAAATCAAATGAAAGTAATTATTGTTTTGCTCCTGCACAAGGAGCAAAATTAGCCTGAGAAGCTGCTGTCCCTGTCTTGTTCCTATCGTCTGTCTGTGTGAGCAGAGGTGAGAAGGAGGCTGCACAGTGAACTGCACTGGAGAAGTGAGGGGTAAAGCCAAAAAGGAAATAGTAAAAGGATAGAAGATTTCTTTTACTCATGTAATTTCCTCACTCTGCATTTCCATGTGGTGTGCACACCGCTATGTTGGCATAGGAGAAAGGGCAATGTTTGAGTGGGAGAAAAGCTGTGGGCAGTAGCTGATTAACTGTCCATGCCACAGAGAATGAAATCACATGTTTTTGGAGCCCAAAGTTCTGCTTCTGTGCACAGACAGAATTTAACTGCTTTTCTTAAATCTTGACTCCTAAAGGCCAAGAGTATATATGCACTCAGACAGCACTAAATGATTTTTTCTAATGTTTCCAACATGGGAGCAGAGAGAATTGACTTAGTCTGTGCCTGTCCAGATGACTTTATTTTCTCCAACAATGTACTGTGTATTTGGAGTTTCCCCTTTTTTCCCAAATATCTCTGTAGGCAGCACACTGATGTGAAAGCTCTGCATGGATGCCTTCAAAGCGACTCAGCTCCTATTTTTGACAAAAATATTTTTCTACATCATTGTGGAAAAGAATTCAGGGCTGTATAGCCACTCATCTTACAAAAGGGCTGATTAGCTCTGGTACAGTGTTGTGCTGCAATGCCAGAAACACCAGCACCTCACTCCCATTGTGCAGCACAGATGGGAACTGAGCACTTCTGTGGGGAAGGGATACAAGGAGATGTGAGCAAAGGCTTGGCTACCCCAGGCAGTTCCCACATGACGGCAGCAATGATGTTTGATTTCCAGGACAAATGTTGTGTCACGAGTCTTAAAAAATTAAACTTCAATAACGGATGAATAAGACTAATAATTAGGTTAGTGTTGCTATGTATTTCCCTGGGTATTAATATTTCTGCAGTTCTCAAAACACACCAAAGATAAACGTTATCTTTTAGGGAAATGTAATGTTTTTAAATCTGCAAAAATTTTATTTCAAGAAAAATTATTTTCCTGTAGCCATAAACTGAAAAATCTGTACTTATAGTTAACAAAAGGCTTCATCTGTGTTTGAATCAATTCCAACATTGTCACAAGAATCAGGACTAATGAATCCTTTCTTCTTTAGACATAATTTATGATCATGAACAAAAGGCAATGTTTAAGTTTTGCTTACCCATTGTGACACTTAAATATCTTTGCAATGAGAAAGAAACATGTATTTATAAAATAAACATAACTTTGTACCTTGGTGGCATTTACTGACTAATTTAATTGAAAGTCCTTTGTAGAGACTAAATTCACAAAATGAACTTCATGAGATGGTACTATAAAATACTTATTTGGAGATTTAAACATCTATTGGATATTCTCTGCACTACGTATTATGTATTATGGTTGCAGAAAAATCTATTCTGTACAAGGTGCCTCATGAAAAATAGTTCCACTTTCACTATTTGCAACAAAAATGGAGATGACCAGACGTGTTCATTTTCCCTGGGATACTGAAATATGGCTTTCATTATTGCTGCTGGGCTTTTCCTTATCCTAGCTGCAAATTCAGTCAAATGTTGAAAGTGTGCCCTCCAACCATTTGAGATGCAGTCCCAACTGCAACTTTACTATGCTTATCAGAAGGAAATCCAGAGAACATTAAAAATGAAAAATTCTTGCCAACTTCCTCAGCATATCTAATTTTAAATTTCAGGCATGAAATAAGAATTAAAGGATGTCAGAGCACAAGTCACAGTACAACACTAAAATAATCTAGGTGAGGATGCTCCATTTACTAAACAAGCTGTTTCTCATTGATAAACTTTGAGACAGTCAGCTCCACTTTGGCATGCACAAGAAAAATACACATAAAAGTTTTGAATTACAATAAAGTGTCATGTAGAAAGTTACAAAGCTCAGCAGAAAACAAATGTAGGATTTTTTGCTTTATGTGTGGTTTCTGATTATTTGGTTTAATTAGTAACAATACGAATGGCAATGGAACTTCCTAAAGTTAATGAAAGCTAGTTCTGTGTGAAACACCTTATAATTTGTTTTGTATCTGAAAGACTTCATCTGCAGTTGCCACTTGCAGTTGTGCAAAACTGTACTGACCACTAAAATCAGTTATAATCAATATCAGTGTGGTGTGTATCCATAATAATACTGGCATCACCTATATACAGAGCACTTTTGAGATTAAGGATTAATTTACCTTCTTTACAGTGATTATTTGTCCCCTATCAGCCTATCAGGTAGAGTTTTGATTTTCCTTTTTTACCTTCGGAAGTTTCTGCTTTATAGACAGTTTTACTTGATCCAATTATCTGCTCTTTGCCATCACCACCATATTAAAATCTACCGGTGGCAGTCATTTCCTATAATCACCATTGATTATTTTTCATTATAGCCTGAAATAGCATGAAGCTGCTGACCAAAATATTTGTGGAACTGAGACTGAAAAAGAAAATTTTAAAAGGAACTCACCATTAAGTTTACATTTACCTAAATGTTTGTAAGAAATTAATTTGGCATGATGAATGCTTTTCTTTATCTTCTCCAGAGTTTTAGTATTGAAATACATTACAAGTAAAAATGTTGTTTGGTTTATCTGAGGTAGGAACAAAAAGAACAAGTCTATGTGTATTTAATTTTATCATTTTTCAACCTAAGATGTTCCTTGAGTTTCAGATTTATATCAATTAAAGAAAAAATAACTAAATTTTCTTGTTCTGAATTTTGAGGCCATACATATTCATATTTTTTATCATGTCTTTTTGTATTCTTCTATATTTTTAATGTTCTTTGGGGTTTTTTGTGGTTTTGTTTGTTTCTTTGTGCATATATGTTTATATGCATGGCAAGCACACAAGTAATGCTATTGTTTTAAAAATGTATTAGGCTAAATTTCCTCCTTTGCCTTTTTGGAATATTCTTACTAAATTTATCACTGTCTAATAATAAATTTACCCTGTCTAATAATCACTTCTGCTGCATCTCTTTTTAAAAATAAAAGTGACAAAATGGTTAGCTTACCTTTTGGAAGATTATTTTACTGATAATTACTTTTTTAAAAATTAATATTATGTGTCAAAATGTTAAGCTATAACTAACCAGCTGTTATCCTTACTGCCTTTGAGTTGTTATTAATTTCTACCTTTCTTCAAATTAACTGATATTCTTTTTATGTGCATATTTGTTCTAGATCAAGGTTATCCCATGTACTGTTTTTCTGTATTTTTTAAAGAATCTTCTTGGTGTGGGCTAGATCCCTTCAAAATAGCTGGGAAGATATTCTCAATAGGCTGACCTTTCTTAGCTGTCTTCAGTTGATCCTTAAATCTACAGACATGCCAAAACCCAAAGAAAGCTGCTAATCAAAGTTATTGACCCTGGAGCCACAGGGTTCACAGCCATTCAAGGTTTTATCCCCCAGCAACCTTATGAGTAAAGAAGGCACTGTTGTATTGCTATGAAATGAGGAAGAGAGTCCCTGCAAAAGTATGCATTGTTTGTTTGTTGTTCATGGTTCAGCAGGACCCCAAGCCTCCAGTCGATGTGTTTACCTTCACAGGTCTGCTACACTGCCCTTCTAGTCCAGCTTGGATCAAGCAGTCCATCCAGCAGAGTCACCAGTCGGGCTTCAGAGGCCACTCTGCCTGGTGCGACACCCAGCACACAGACACAGAATGGGCTGCGCCATGCTTGGAGTTCTGGGGCAGTTAGATTCCTTAAACAATGTTTTCACACACTTTTCCCTCCTGATGTGTCATGCTGTCATGGAGCAGTGTATAGAGACCTGTATTGCCAGGTAAAGGATAATGACATAGTTGTAACAGCATGACAAACTTTGGCTGATATGCAGATAAAACAGTCAACCTTAACCATTTCTTTTGTAGGGCATGAAAACTTGAGTAGCATGGATATGAACCAGGCCTCCCCATGGCCAAGGGATCAGTATGGTGGGTTTATCCAGGAACAGATGTTGCTGGAGAGATTGTGAAGAATATGTGAAGAAGGAGTTAGGTACTATATTTAACTTGAAACAACAGTGAACTAGACATCTAAGATAAAATTAAAGACATCATCGTGCTGAACATGCCTTCCACAAAATCAGAATTACACTCCTGTTTTTTCTGGCTTGATGAAATTTATATTGGACTCAACAGTTAAGTGATCTCTGCAATGATTGCTGTTTCCCAAGCCCCAAATTTTGTGCTGTCTCTATGTACACATTTCTAGTTTTATTAATTAACATATTAATTTATTTGTAAGAAGATCTGTGTTCAATTACACTATCCTATAATTGTATGACCCTGTAAGAAGAACATACAGTATCAGAATTTTACTATCAATAAAAGCAATTATTTTTTGCTCAATTTTTTGGATCCAGGGAAACAGGGATGGGAAAGACTTAGGCCTTAGGTCCAGTATGTGCTGCTGAAGTGGAAGTACAGAAACAATGTGGTAGACACAACATTTAAGCAAAACTTTTCTTCATTAATCCCCTCATGATATAGGAAATACAAATATCCTTGTTCGTCTTTTATCTTCCTTCTCCATTTTGTAATAGCAGTTTATACTAAACCATCCATTATAATGAAGAGATAAGCAGGCTGAGCACAGCTATGTGTGGATTGAAACATGTCGAGTGTAATTTTCACATGGAGCAGTGCTAGTCTTCAAGAATTAGAAATATTTGTATTTTTCCATTGCATTGGTTATCTTGGCTTTTCATTGCTACATTAGTGAAGAGTTGATTTAAAGAAATTTTGCACTTCTGGTTTGCTTTCCAGTGACACATCATAAAGCAGTTTTCAAAGATGGCCAAAATGAGTGTTTTACGGATTGAGAAACTGAGTCCAGGCAACTGATTTATTCAAAATTATGCAGTGAGGGATAGAACCCAGGTTTCCTGGCTCACAGTTCATTGCTCAAAGCACTATGTAATGCTAAGTTACTTTAGAGGATACCTTTAGATGGCAGAAAGTAACCAGAGTAGAATAGCATCTCCTCCTGCTATTCATGTGCAATGTGTGCAGTTAACCTCTCCATTTTCTCATTCCTCAGGGGGTCCATCATCTCTCACCTCCTGTTTGGCAGACCCTACACTAAGTAATGCTGCACAGGGTTAAGAGAAAAGGAAGAACTAGAGAGAAGGGATGGCAGCTGTGCTGCAAAAGGGAACTATAGCAGTCCTTTTTAGTCTACAAAGTGTTTACCATTCACACTTTACATTTTAGAAGAAACTTTCGTCATATCTATCACAGAGACACCACAGTCAAGGAAACCAATGGAAAAATAATAATTAAAACCTCTTGCTCTCCAGGACATGGCTGAGTTTGTTTTTAATTCTAGTTTACTTTGACAATTTTTCTGATATATATATTTTTTAATAATATTTTAATGTATTAATTCAATCCATGATCTCTCTTCCTCAAGTTCAGCCTCACTTACACCTTCAATAAACTCAACTTGTATTCAACATGTACGATTTGCCACTTGGCAGCTGAATGAATAATGGCAATGATTGCTGAAAAAGAAATTTCTTTACTGGGGAATGTTGAAAGGATAGGCTTATAGGGGAAAACATGGGAAAGATGTAAATGTAGGCCTCAACTTTTATTCACCACATCCTATTACAGTCACTCGGAGCAATTTTTATGAGAGATTTTTATGCCTTTATGTTCTAATATATCAGTCAAAGGCAGAGCAGACTAAGAGGTTGCAAGCAGAAATTTGATGTGATATTTTTAATGGGAGTAGCTTTAAAAGATTATACTGTAAATTCACTTTCTACCTAACATCATGAACATCTTTGTATAAATAAGTGTTAAATGGTATGGCTTCTTCACCTCACACTTTAGGTTGCTATGTAGAGTACATTTCAGAGATGTAGAGACCTTTTTCCTTTTCACTTTTTTAAAACTACTTTTCTTGTAAATTTGACAGCATTCACGCAACAAATATCTTCGAATAATAATTTGAGCAAGTTGACAAAGGCGGTTCATAAGAAACAGAAAACAGCGTTATTGAATCAAGCTTGGATTTACTGCATTGACAAACATAGACCAGACTGAAATTATTTTCCTATTACATTTTGATTAGTTTGTGGTTGTCTTTAATTTATAATTTACCTTTTAAGAGAGTCTGGATTGCTCTGTGGGAGCCTCCCTGACAATATTTGTCTCGTCATGGTCAGTGGAGTATTGAGGTTCCAGACAAAGAAAGACTTTGCTTGTGGTTGGTGAAATCATTCAGATGGGGTTGAAATTTGGAATACTTGGAAATAGGGAAGAAACTCATGCTGGATGTTTGCAGTAAGACACTAGGATTGGTGTAGGAAAGGAGGTCAGCTTTATATGGTAGAATTTGCTCCCAATTCTTGTATTAAGTGTATAGTACTTGTATACTCCTCCCACTTTACAAGGTATTTAATTTTATGATATGAAACTGTCAACCAAAAAGAAGTTGGCTACTTCCAAAATTTTCAAAGTGGATGTTGCCCTTTTATTCTGGACATGAGTGGGAAAAAACCCCAAACAAAGAATAAAATCTTAAACTTTTTTATAATCTACTTTCAATGATATCCTAAGATGATTCTTTCCATTGTAATTGCAGAATTTGTTCCAACTCTCAATGTAATGTAATATTTATATATAATTAGTGAGATTTTAATCTTGTTAAGCCATTGAGCCTGAAAGAAAAGTGTAATATTTCTAGATTTATGGCATATATTTATTTTTTATTTACAGTTTACTAGAGTAGGAAATTTAACCTAGTATCCCTTCTCTGTCTGAATATTCCCTCTTCCGCTGAAAGACTTCTCATTCTTCTGCTCGTTACATATCTTCCTGATTGGATGAACACATTTTCAATGCCCTCAGACAGGACTAAGCTTAGTTTCCTTACACCAAAATAACTAATTTATCACAATTTTGTCAGAAGAATAATATCTACTGCAGCGTTAAAATGTGACTAAATTTACTGAAGCTATAAATAGGCAAGTGCCTGTAATTACATGATGCATATGGACTAAAATAATTTCTGGCTCATATGTTCCTGTGATTTCCAATAAGATAACAGAAGAACATACATGTATACACTGCCCTTTTCAAAAGCCTCAGTCTAACCCTTCTCTTTAAAGCTTTTTTATCCCTGATCGATGGAATTGTGAAAGAAAACAGGAGGTATACAAAAAGTGATGATGAATATTTATTATCATCTTATGAACTATAATTCATGAGTGTTCAATTGCTTCCAATTAAAAAAAAAAGGCCACCACCTCCCCCGTGCCAAATAAAATAATACAAAAAAAGAAAGAAAAAAAAAGGAAAAAAGTGTACTTGAAGAGATAACAATAAGCTATTCTTGACCTAGGTGGAGCCAAAGAAATTTTAGACAAAAGACAAAATTTTAAATCAGGGAAATAATTGAATGACCTCTGCCTGAAAAACTATGTCATAAATTATCTTTACACTCTGTGGAAACATTCTCCTTTGCCTTTAGAGTAAATCAGACAATTTTCAGGCCAAACCAATTTTCTAAATCATAATTAGACAAGAGGCTAAAATAGGTCTTTGTAATGGAAGTGGGTTATAAATTTAACATGATATCCATAATTCATCCCTGAAGAAAGGTCGTTTACATTCTGAAAGCTTGGATAATATAACTTAAAGAGCTGGCCTGCTAAATGGTGTAACAGTCTATCTTGCTTAGTTTACTTTAGAATTTTGATTCATACTGTGCTCAGTTCTTTTCCCAGTGGGAAATCTAGATTCTTAAACCTCTTTCTCACACTTATTAAAATAATTCCCTCCTCACCACGACATCAGCCTTGGGCATGCCCAGTTCTTTTGCTAACAATTTTGTATTTTTCAACCCTAAGATGAGTTCTGAATTATAATTGACTAGAAAAAGCTTAATTTTTCTATATATGCACACACAAATTCTTAAAATACTATGCTAACAGAGGAAGAAAACATCAGCTGCAATTAAATAGAGCATTAGGCATTTAGCATACACAAAAGAGTGGGAAAGACATCTTTGAGTGACTGTGACAAATATGTCAGTAGACAAGTATACATTTGAAAAAACCTTTGCCTTTTAAAAAAGTGAGTTGCAATATATATATTTCATATAGCAAAATCAGAAATTCTTGGTATTTCACTAAGTAGCTAACTGAATTTTCAGATTTCTTTCATTATCATGTCAACGTCCTGCCAATTTACATTAAAATGAATTAATATAAATCAGATTCTTTTTTCATTGCAAGAAAAGTAAGAGTTGTCTTTCACTAGTAAAAAAGAGAAGAAAGGAATATTCTTAATAAACTGATAACAGCTATATTTTCCAAGAATTTTTAAAGAGAATATTGACTTTAATTGTGCCACAGCTTCTATCACAGTACAGAAAAATCTATAATGTTTTTATTTTCATAGCTTTGCTTCCACTGCTTCAGGTACTGATTGAAAGTTTCTACAATGCAAATCAGAGATAGTTATCATGGTATAAATCTGACAAGCTGTTGCTCAAGGCCAAAGTAGTTCATTTGTAAAACTAAAGTACACAGGTACCAAAATAGGAAAGCCAGAGTCTTTTTTACACTAATCTAAATCTGTCATTTAGCTAAAGGACACAGTAGTCCTCAGCAGAGGAAATCATCACTCTCTCTAACACCACTGTACCAGCAAGCAGCCTGCTTACTGGATCCTGGGTGATATTTCACATTAAAAACATCTGGTCAAAACCACCAACCACTTGCTCAGCTCTTACAACAAAATTGCTCAGTCCATTCTCTTTTTTGACCTCATTTTCAGAAACTGTATTTCACCATTCTGGTCTTTTTCTAGGCCACAAGCAAGAGTGGCCCCATGCCAGCACTGTTTGTCTCACTCAGGGCTGTTTTGAGAATGTTGAATCAACATCTAATTGAGCAGACAAGCTGTCTCTATTTGCCCCTACATATCCATTTGTGGTTTTTCATTTTCCCACAGAAAGACTTTCTCATAATAAGCCTTTGATTAGATTGCAAGCTCTTAAAGTCAGGTATTGGCTTTCTACTAACTGTGTGTACAAATCAACTTTAATAAGGCCTTGAAACTTGTTTGTCCTTTGGTCAATACTGTGATAGTAACAGACAACAAATTTATCCAATTCCTGATTTTCAATACTCTGTTTTTCTCTATAACACACTGAATGCTGCCCCTGCTGTAGCATTTCTTTTTTTCTTCTGTAATTGCCTTCCCTTGCATACAACCTATTGAATAATATATGTTCACATTAGAGTGTTTGGCCCTGTGGGAGGACATTCCAGTCACCTCAGTGTTTTTTTCAAACATGCTACTGTATGTGACACTATGAGATAAAGTAAATAAACAACCAGATTGCAGTTTGAATGGGTGCCACAGCTCAGATCTACAAATGCCCAAACAGAATAAAGAACCTCTCTGGTCAGCACCATATATTTGATAATTGGAGAAGTATTTCGCAATTACTTTAATTCTTTAGATTTAAGGGATTTGCAGAACAATGAAATGCGGGTTATTAATGTTCTCTGAACATTTTACACGTTAAGAAAATGAGGTCCTCTGAGGTAAAATGACTCATACAAGGTCACAGAAGAAAACAGTAGAACAAGAAGCATAACTTGTTTTTTGTATTACTATCCACAATTAACCCCATACATAACAGGTGAAATTCTAGGGAAATCAACGACACAAAGATTTTACTGAGTTCCATGGTTGCAGGGCAGGCCAGCAGGTCACAAAACATTTTCAATATTCTTAAGGTATGAAGCCTGTTACAAAAATTGTGTAATGTGATTGCACAATATCTACAAAGGCAAAAAGTGTGCTTAAACCTAGAAATATGACGGCTTACGGCTACTTATATCAGAGCACAAAGTGGGGAATGTGACACTTAGGCAATAACCTTTCCTTTGTGCCATGCAGCACATTTGCCCCATGTTTGGAGGGAGTAAACTCAAGGACAAAGGGAGCAAGGAGTAAGCCATTTGGTAATCTTATCATGTAGCTTCTGCAAAATATTCCCTGCAGTGTAGAATTGTTCAAAGTTGCACATGCTGTGTGTTGCTGAGTGAGGAAACTGGCTGCCGTGCTCTGAGGTATATTGAGAAGAGAAAGAAACCCGGTGACCCGTTAATAGGCATGCTGTGTGTGGTCTCTCCTGGCTATGAGTCCCTGAATTAGTGATCAGCTGCATCCTTTTCAAACTAGACAGTGCTTAGATTTTACTGATTGTTGCAATGGTTTTGAGTCTGGGAGATGAACAGTTTATAAATGTTTTTCAATAGCGAGTGACTCCTCTACATCTCAACAGAAGCAACTTTCGTCCTGCTCAGTTCCCTCTTCTCATTCTTCAAACTGAACATAGATTACCTGTTAATTAAATCAAATACAGCACTCTAGCAAAGCTGGCTTTTAAATCTAATACTATGAATAATAAAATTAAAACATACTTAAGACTATTTTTAAATGTTGTTATCTAATGTTTGTCAGCTATGCAATACTTTTTTATCTCTTTAGAAGACCCAATTTTTGAAAATTATGGGAAAATATGATTTCCACTTATATTAGGTGAGATACTGTAGGACTATATTTTCTTGACATCTTCAAAATACATAAATCATGAACCTCTGGATTAAAAAAAAAAAAAAAAAAAAAAAAAAAAAAAAAAAAAAAAAGTGGGGCTAGTACTTTACTTAGGCACATACCCTGAGATCATTCAAGAGATTTTCCAGAGAAGACAAGGAATCTCCACCTGCACATCTTTTATTAGGACCTCAGCTTTCTAGTGGCTGGTTTTCTTACTGGTCTGAAAGGCTATCAAAAAGTACAATGATGAGTGTAAAGTGCTGTTAGCTTCACTACAGGAATATCTGCTGAGTAACAGCTAGACAAAATATCGACATTAGGACGGTGGCATAGATAGGAAAAAAACTAACAATTAAAAAAAATTAATGTCATAGTAAATAACTGGATAACTGGGATATTGTAGACTAAAAAATGTTTAGAAATAGATTTAATGTTGCTGCATTTATTAAATTCTTCAAATGTATGGTTCCCTGAATACAGAGAAATAATAACTAAAGGATAGGATACATTTAAAACTGTGTTTATGTAAATATATGTGTCCTATATGTAAATAGGATCACTGCGTAATTTGTGTATACAATTAAGTCACACACTACATGGCAGTATTCCATGAAGGTAGCAGCTACAACTGTTGTAGAAAAAGGACCAAAAAACTTTACATGAACAGGATAAGCAGCCTGTTGCTGTATGATATCAGTACAAAAACTGTTTACAAATTTCACTATCTATAGATCTTTCCTCACCAAATTACAAGGATCTCATAGTTTAAATAGTCCTTTTTTTTTTTTTTTTAATATGAAAAAGGTAATCCTAGTTGCTTGGGGGAGACAGCACAGCATAGTGTGAATAATAACATTTCATGACATACTAATGAAGAGTAAATTAGGCATTTTTTTAAGGAACCACAGTTGTTTCCTGTTTTGCTCATTTCAATGTTGCATCATAGAATGTTTTCTGAATGTTTTTCATAAAATAATGTGGGGCATTTTTAATATTTTTAATAATAGTGTGCTGAATTTGGATAGTTTCATTTGCAATTTAAGTAATGCTTTGTTCTGATGAGATCTCTGGAGGTGGTTTTGACATTTAAAAGTGATGTGAAGAGATTCAAAGTGATTAAAGCTGTCAAATGTTACTCTAATTGTGTGACTGCAATTTTTTCAGCCTCTTTCAATGAGTGTATACATTATACACGCTGCACAGCACTTCTGTTTAGATTGAGGTTTTTTATTAATGCCATCCTGATTGACAGAAATTATTGCAAGATCACAAGTGGAACTAAATGAGTTTGCCACTGCATTCAAGCAACATGCATAGCCATGAACTTCAAGATGCAGTTATCTACTCAGCCCTTCCTCCTTTCCCCCCAAAAAAAACAATGTTATGGTAGTGACAGATGATATCTTTCACATTTATACTGTCATACTAGTTCATAGGAATAAAAAAGTTTTGCCCATATTAGAATTATTTTAACCTTCAGTTTGTATTCAAAATGCCACTTGACAGGTCATTTATTTTAAATATGGTTTCTAGCCAAGAAAAGTATCAGATATATTCTAATTAATTATGAACAAGTCAGATTTTCATGACTGATATTTTATTAATATCTTGCTATGTATTCATGGAAGCTGTAATACTTATTGATACCTTCTTGTCTATTAAAAATAAGAAAGCTTCAAAACCACTTTGATACCCTTAGATATTCATGTCTTAGCTATCTGGAGTATTCCAATTATTTAAGAATATTTGGATATGCAGTGAGGTTTTTTTAAAGGTAATTAGGTTCAAATGCAGTACTGCCTTCACAGATTTGTCTTTCTATACTAGTAGGAATAAAGGGTAAAAATTAAATCTTTCATGAATTTTTTTGATCTTGCAAAATACTTAGTGATGGTGGCATGGTTTAAAAACCTCTGTGTCACAACAGTTCAAACAGCTAGAATGAATGCACTGTGTTTGCTTATGACAAAATGGCTGGCAACATGCAGAAAACGTGTATGGCTGCAACCATGACCAGGAGTTTGTTGCAATATTAAATGCAATGAGAGTTATGTTTCTGAGGATTCTTTAGACAATGAATGAAGGGTCTGCTGGCCTCCACATTTCAAGTGACCACACAAATACTGGAAATCCTGAAGCTCCTACCTCACATATCCTGATTAGTCATGCTGCCAAAAGAGCTAAGCAAACTTGTAGGCTGAAAAAGAAATCAAAATGAACCTTGATACTGATGATGACAGCAGCAATTACTATGACAAGATTATCTCAAATGAAAATATAGTAGTGAGGACATCACACTACACAGAAAAGTTTTTAATGGGCTCCAAACTCTAGATCAAACACTCTTACAGCTAGGAAATGACAATATTTGTTAATATTACAATTTGAAAGAAGAAATAAATTAAAAAATATGAGAAAAGTAAAATTTGGGTACAACTCCTGCAGAAATATGTTTCAAAGAAGCAAAGACACATAACATACAGATATTCAGTTTTATTTATGAATATTTAACAAATGGTGGAGTGCATTTCAAACGAACATTTCATTTATGCTTGTCTTATAGGTAGGATGAATACAGTGAACAGGAGTAGGGGCTATTACCTCTTTCATTTTCTGCCTTTTTTATTGTTTAAAAAATTGTTTAAATATTGTTTACATAGCATGAGTCTCAGTAGCACTAAGCTATAAGACAAATAATGCTTTAAAAATTGCATAACAACTGCTACAAAGAGATAGGAGGTAATTCTCTGAAGGAATTCTTCCCCCCTTGTGTTGTCCAGTTAGATTTGCTTGCAGCTTTCTGCTGCTCGGTGGCTCATTGTTATCTGGGCTACTGAGAATAGAAGAATTAATATGTGAAATGCTAATTGTCTTAGCAGTAAATTATTATATTGCTTACTCATTGGTGGTGATTTATTTTCAGGCTATTTTAGTGCCATGTTCTGCATTGAGGGAATTATTTATGTCATTGATACCTTTGGAATGTTGTGCACTTTTCAGTCATGTTTCAGTCTCTTGACAACATTGTTAAGAATTAATTATAATTCACAATTATAATGGTTAACAATAAAGCTCAAGTTTTGATGGCTTTAATGTCTGATGAGGGTAAGTAA
Organism: Anomalospiza imberbis; assembly: GCF_031753505.1. NCBI lineage: Eukaryota > Metazoa > Chordata > Aves > Passeriformes > Viduidae > Anomalospiza > Anomalospiza imberbis. The sequence goes on along the minus strand of NC_089689.1, from coordinate 19,042,518 downwards.
TAGACTTGGGTGAATAATTCATGGTGAATAATTTATTCAGTGAATTTGCCAAATAATATCTGCAAATAATTCTTTAGATTGTTTGCAAGCAGTTCATTGTCAGTATTCCCACACTCAAAATCTGAGTTCATTAGAGTGGACACATGGTCTTTATGGTGTTTTCCTGCTCTCTGGTAGTAATTCTAAAACAGAGTATTTTAACTTACAGAACTGATAATTTGCTTTTTATAAAATGTTTCCCAGTATTTTCTTTAAATTGAGCAATAAAGCAACTGGCTACAGTGCCTTTACATTAAAGATTAAATTAGAATTATTTAGATGAGTAATTTCCAAATTAGTTCTTTTCAAATTCAGGTTTAATTATTAAAGAATTACAGTGGTTTTTAAAACACAACTCACTCTTTCTCAGAGTTAGCATTACTTTAAAGTAGAAGATGCATCTGGTATTGGCTGCCTATAATTGTGGTGTGGGGAGATGTCTGAAAATGTTCAAAATTCAGCATTCTGCTGACAGGTTTGATTTTGTTGTAAGGCAGAAAACACATGGGCTCAGTAAGCTAACATGATTCAGCTTAACTAAACTGTGTCCTTGATCAATGATTTAATTATCTCCTCATTCAGCTGCCTGTTAGGGTGACCATGCTCCCACATGATTTCACATTGCTGGTAAATTCCTTGTGTTATCACTGCAAATGTTAATTTATCTTTGTTGCTCAGGCTGCAGCACTGCCACTGCTTTACTCACTCCAAGCTGACTTTTGGAACCAGCAAGTTTGCAGCTGCTGGAAGCTGTGCTGAAATGAGGCTGCACACAACTCTTCTGAGGAAGAAGCTGCCTCACTGTTTCGTAGCAGGAGCTTATGTTCTGAAAAGAGAGCAAGTGAGAGTGAAAGATTTTTCCTCAGTTTTCCCCCCCAGTTCTCTGTTAAATGAACATAAATCCACAGAGGAGTTTTATGTAACTCCACAGTTACAGAGCATGCTGTTATCAAGCACATAAAAATGTAGGAAAAACCACGTTGAGTCAGACCAAAGGTTCCACCTTACTGAATATTCTATCCTCAGCAGATGTTCAGGGAGGAATATAGAAAATTGATGAGTACAGAAGGCTTAATCCTTTCCTGTATGTAGATTTCATAAAAGCCAGTAGACTGTGCCATCTGAGGGAAACTCAGACCAAAGCTCTTTGCATTCCAAGACTGCTTTTATTAGTGGCTTCTCAGAGTTTGAATGGGAAAAAAAGAGAAAGACATAAAAATCGAATAAACTTGCACCCAATATTAATATATAGGGAATGAAGATTCTCTATTAGGAACTACAGAATACTCTCCTGTAGCTGGAGTAAACAAATGAATACTTTACCCCTGTAATATCTACAAAGTTTTGGGGCAGGCAGGATAAAACTGCAGTGATGATTATGAAGTCCTACTGCAGGCTGTATGTATTACACAGAAAAAATAAATCCCAAAAGAAGAATGAAATGTTCAGTTGTAACTAATTAACTTTTCCTAGGTATGTGTGTACTTTATGTCTTCTTTAAATATGTGCAAATATTTATTTGGAGGTGAGATCTCTGGATATGGAATAAATTTAGGAGGTTTGGCTAAAGTAGAATCAGTGTGCTTAGTCTTTGGACATGATACCTTTGAAAGGGCACTATCTCAGCTCTTTTACTCAACACCTCACACACCAAAATTGCCATTCTGAGATAAAAGTCTGACAAGAAAGGTCATCGTTCAATTGAGGTCTGAGAACATTAAAAGTTCAATCCTTGTCAATCATTGAGAGATTTTCAGATCTTGGCATTGTCCATCACACAAGGGTGTAGCGGTCCAGATATCCTGCTCTTCCCAAAGTACAGAAGATCCATCAAATAAAATGCTGGTTTGCACTGAATTTGGAGACTGACTTAAGCAAACAAATGAAAAAAACCTAAAAAAACCCCAAAAACCAAAACAACCCAACAAGTTCTGAATACTTTAGAACATAATGCCTTAGAGAAATGAGAAATGAAAAATTGGACAATGACCAATAAATTCCTTTTAATCTATCCTCAATTATGTAGGAAATTTGATTTTTTCTAATAGGGAGCTAACATAAGGCCCTGTGTCACTTGCAGCACAGATGGCTGTGAAAATGTGGAGTCTATTCATTTGAAGTAAAAACATATCCTCATACCAGCAATACAGATGATGTCAAAAGAAGCATTTGTTACATATTAAACTGCACTTTCCTAGAAATGTTTTGTTTAGCTATTACAAATACCTAGTAAAGCACGTACAGTTCAGATTAGCAGATTGTACTGTTTGGGATATGTAATTTGAAAAAGAGGTGAAACAGGAACTTTCAAAATTAGATCATTAATACATTTAAAATTAGATAGAGAATACATTGATATATAAAATTTTATGGAAAATCAATCTGTGAAAAGCCAGTGGTGATGTAGGAGGAGACAGAGGAGTCCTGCTCCTCTCTTTGAATACAGGGAGAGTCCGCTGGGGCACACCCGTGGGGTTTTCTCTCTCGAGGTTTTGGGGGTGCAGCCTCTGTTTGTCCTGAACTCCCAGGCCAGGGTGCTCTCTTCCTCCCCCCATTGCTGAGGTACTGGGAAGGTACAGCCTTCCCAAATCACCTACCACATATTCCCCCTTGAACCTGTCATTTTACCCCAAAGTTCAGAGGTTCAGGCTTGTGCAGACCCTTTTTCAGGAGCCAGCCTGCCTGGGCTCTGCAGCAAACCTGCTGCCCAAAGTCAGCAGAGACATTCAGACCCCTTCCAAAGACCTTAACACCCATAACTTCTAATGGTTTGTAAAGACATTAGCACACATCTCCCTTATCAAAATCAACATATTTTCCAATAGGTGGCAATTTAAAGTTTTATCCTGTTTCAAAATTAAAATTATACTGTCTGGAATTACTGCATTTTGGGAGTTCTCTTAGGGACCTTCTTGTGGCTCTTACTGTAATGAACCACTTATTTGTAAAACCTCTGGGGAGAAATCTTATACTTTTAATTAGAAGCTGACATTTGGGAGAAATGAACTGCTCCCAAATTTACTTCAATGTTTATGATATATTTTTAACATAAGGCATCCCCTGTAACTCAGAACTATCAACATACACGATCCAAATCAATGCTGTTTTCCCTAGACTTAACTTGACCCTTGAATTTGCTGGTTGGACACTGCATAAGCCCTCAAACCTTCCTTTCTGCCTCTCTTCACTGGCCACCTGCTTGCCAAGGTACCCTTTGTGGCCTGTGCCCTGCTCCAGCTCTGCACTGCATGGTGCTCTCTCCTGCACCGCACTTTGCAGGACTGTGCTCTCCTGTGTGCTTCGGGAAGTGGCTGAGGATGCTGTTCTCAATCTCACAGTCCTCTTCATTTTCCAGTCACAGAAGAAGGATCTGAACAGGAAAATCGGGGTGAGACATAGGAGTAGGAAGACACAGTGTCTCAGAATCCCTTTTAAAATAGGTATTTCAAGCTATTCTTGCTGTCAGAGCGCTGGAGACCTTAGGCTGTCTCTTTACAAGAGAAGGGATTGTAGACTGTTCTCATCGCGAAAGGAGTGTGAATGGCCTGTAAAAAGGAAAGATTTCCTATGTGCACCCTATGGCACCAGTAAGCCTCAGGAAGGTTCCACATTGAATGTAGTTTGTCTTCCTTATTCAGTAAATGAAATGTGCTCCAGTCCACCAGCACAGGATGCATGCAGGTACAAAGCCAGGCACTTAGGTAGTCAAGAGTCAATGCTTCAGTATAAAGTAGTTGAGCAGCTGTTACAAATATTGTATAGAGCAATTTTAGGCTAGTGGGAAAGAAAACTTGGTAAAGGAATAGCTTATTCAGGGCTCTCTACAGCAAATAACTGTAAAAAGTTTTTCAGACACACATTTCACAGAACAGACCTTGCCTCCTGATAGCAAGCCCACTCTGCAGGCTTGGAATCCTGGTGTGCTATTTTGGTACGCTGGAAATATACACTCCAAAGTATATAGTAATACTACAAGAGAGGGGAATAAGAGTAGGCTGAAAGGCTGGAGGAGGAGAATGAGTCTGTGGAAAGATAATATTTAACACTTGTGGGTAGCATTTCATTTTCCTTGTACTTCACAAACATTGACTGATTAATAATCTCACAGCAATACACTGAGTCAGGTAGTACATTTCCTTCCTATTATTATTCCCAGTTGGTGGTGCTACGAAATGTATAGAACTAGATGGGGATGGAGGGGATACATCAAGAGCTGTCTGAATTCTCAGTAGTATCCTAGAGAATTCTTCCTTATTATTTTGATTTAAGCAAATTTTAGCTTTTGAAATCAGAGCCCATAGAGTGCCTCATTAACAACATTTTGCTGGCAGTGCTTCCTTTTTTTTCATTTCCAATTATAAGGCAACAAGTGAGTTCTTTCTTTGTGCACGACAGCAATGCCAGTCATTCGTTTTTGCAATATATTTGTTGTTTCTGTTGGTGGAGGGAGAGGAAAGAGGCACTGAGTACTGGCAGTGAGTGGTATGCTCTCAGCAGCTGTCACTGCTGTCAATTACTTGGTTTTCATTTATAAAAGGCAATATGGGATCTTTAGCTTTTACAGTACCCAAGAAAGGCTGGTTGGTGATTATTGATTTTATTTAGTCCAGGGGAGCTGCTCGCACACAGACTACAGTGAGTTGTGTGCTTCCTGCTGCTAGCTCTCTTGCCACTTACTGTTTTCAATTATTTATAAAATCCAAGGCACATCTCAGAACAGCTCAGCACAGCCTCTGAGACAGCTGCTATAATTGTGGTACTGCTCCATCCATGTGCCTACCATTTCTGTAACAGGAATTGACATGAGCAAATTGCCCTAATGAGGATTGATGCACTATGAAGGGTGGACAGTAGAACCGTGCAGGTTCTGGTATAACCATCACAATCTGCAAGTGCCATGGTCGTCTCTTTCCAAAGTAACCACGACTGGCTATCAGCGATTTGCTGTGCTCTTCTGCAAGTGAATCCATCCATTTTGTGTTTGCCCAACCCTCTCTGAGTGCTTTGTGTGAATAATGATATAAGCAGGTCTGTTTTCTTCAGTGACAGAGAAAATGCTAAAAATGTTCAGGAAAGAAAAAGAACTGTTTTGTTCACAAGAAAACAATCCATGAAAACTTGTCAGTGAGGTTTTCAGAAGAAACTTGACTTCAGGCAGGTATTGAGAGAAGAAAAAAATTTTAAAAAGAGCTCTTTAAGGGGAAAGAGAACCAAGAAGGCATTCTTGGTCATACTTGTTTCCCAGTTTTTTCCTTGGCAATGAAAGCTATGAAAGAATGAGGAGCTGAACTCCTTGCTATTTTCACCTTCAGTTCTGTGAGCTAAAAGGGGGCATTGAGGCGGTAGTTGAAGCAGGACAAAAGATCAACAGATCTTGAAGAAGTGCCTGTTATTCCAGAAAATAAAATTGGATAAAACTGAAATTTTGTAGGAATTTTTATTACTCTGAAAGGACCTGAGATGTCCTAGTTATCTTCGAAGCTACACCAGAACAGAAAACAGAAAAGGAGTCAGTTGCCATTGTTCAAATAAGAGTAAGAATATAAAAGGTCTGTTAAAAAAAAAAAGTGGGGGATTAGGTGAGAAATAATTTGTTGACTGGCAAAGAGACAGAAGTCTAAAGTTTCTTTTAAGGAATTTCCAAACATATTGCTGTTTTACTCATAGTGGTAAACTACATGTCCAAAGATTTTTAAAGAAATACAGTATATAACTCAAAGTGTGGGAACACTGTTAATTTGCTTTTGTATATGGGCCCAAAATAATTCTGTACAGAATAGAATATTCATATTGTTAACAATCACAGAATATAGGGTAGTGGCATTTAGAACTCATAACTCAGAAAATTGAGCACAATATAGTAAGTGCAGATTGTTACTTTCAAGAAGCTGACAAAATGGTTCTCATTTAATGCTATTACTGAACCTTTTTAGAGTACTTTAGAGTACATAGAAATCACTTATTTTGTGTTTTTAGCTTTCTCTGAATTGTGTTCCTAACTTCATAGGTCCTTATTTGATCCCCAGAAAATGGGGGTAGAGTAAAACCCTGATAGATAATCAGTACATAGATTATAGAGTATACCTGATATATAATTTTTTAGGTTTATGTTTCAGATAATATAAACTTGCTCTTTAAATAGTGTTTTGCTTTCTTTTTGTCTTAGTATGCCCCTATCAGAAGTAATGTAACTTTTAACTATATTTCCATGAAAATTGCTGAAAAATTACTTCTAAGATTTACTTTTAAAGCATATTTACAATTTTGGTGTCACTTTTGAAAGGAATTTTTTACCTTCATAACTTATACAACTGGCAAAGAAAGCAACTACATAGAACAGTGTACAAGAATGAATATATATTTATGGTAAACTTTCTAAAGTAGTCTCTCAGCTGCAGTCCCAAGTGCTTTTAGAGGTTTCTTATCCTAAAGGGGACAAATTTTTCAGCTATAGTTTTCTTTTAGTCAGCCATGATGGTGTAGTTCATACCATCTTCCCAGGTTGCTGATACCAGAGGCAAGGAGCTAGGTTCACTTTTCCAGTCCCTGGCACATAAGATTAAGTGGCATAAGAAGCCCAAATATTTAAAGGAATGTGTTCCACATTTTCAAGGCCTATGTACACTGTAAGAAAAAGAACTAAGATACTAGAAAGCCACATTGGAATGAACAGAAGTTTCATCATTCATATCAGTGGAAGAGATAATGGGACTATATTAAATCAAACAAAAAAACAAAAACCCTATAACAGCCTGTTGCTTAAATGCATTAAATGCTTCAGATTTCTTGTCAGCACTTGTTCATCCAAGTTATTATATCAAATACCATGTGCACTGTAAAAATATCATGCAAGGAGAAATACAGGAAAGTTGCAGTGTGTAAATGACACAGTGAAGAATGAAGATGCAATTCTAGACTTTCTTCCAAAGAAAGTGTTGCTTGGAGATGGCTTCTGTCACTTGTCTGAAGATTTGCCTTGAATAAGCAGGGTCAAACAGACCAGGAGGCTTGACCAGAAGGATAATTTTTCAGGGTCAAGGCTTCTTGTAACACAGTCTTCTCTTTTGCACAGGTAGATCTTATTTTTATTTTTTGTCTTACTTTTCAGAGTCTGAATAAAATAGATAGAGCCAATTCAGGACAGATTTAATGTTTTCCCTAAATACTTAAAACAAGAAGGCAAACTGTAAATGTGCTGGAGCTGTAAGAGAATGTTTATCAGAGTACTCATCATGACAACATTATACACTTCTAGACGTGATTTTTTTTAAACTTTATTTTTCATATTGCATTTAAGATAACAATCTTAGAGGACATAAGGAAGAAATTCAATCCCTTTTGTCGCATTTGTTGTGAGTGAGTCAGTCAAAATATCAGATAGGAAAGCTCTGGTTTGTGTTACAGGCTATAAATACATGCTGCTTTTAAATCAAGATATGTGATCCATAGACTAAATCTTTTCTTTCCTAAAATGTACTAGAAATCTTGAAAAGCAGTAAAATAAAATGCTTATTTCCTCTGAAGGAAGGCATTTTTTAGCTAAGGCATATGTTATACTGGAAACTTTCTGAAGCTGAAAAATCTAGAATAAAGACGTTTCAGAGTAATTATTAAAAGCAGCTTAAGTCCTCAACCTGTTTTTGCACTAGAACACATGTATATTCTCATTAACACAAGTACAGAGGCTAGAGATAAGTGGGGAGGAGCTTCCTGTGTGAATTCACCTGTAGAATCACAGTCTGAATAACAAATTATGCATTTCAGACCACAAATTATATACATCCATTGTCACAGAGTGAACAACAGGTCTAAAGAATACTGGAACCTCAAAACTAAGCATTCTCTAACAGCAAAAACATTTTAATCTTATTGAATCTAGAATTTTAAAAATATGTATATTCCTATGAGATCCCTGCAATCAATTAATGGTTTTTGCATTCAGTATAGATTTTTACAAAGCTAGTTTTTCTTGAATTAAATAGCAATAGTAATAGTAAAAGTAATAGCAATAACAATAATGAAAAGGCTTCTATTAATTTGTAAAATCAAATTTATAGAAATAAGAAATGTTCAGCTAAGCTGAGTATCCTATTTCTGTGACAACAAAAATTCAGATTAGAGAAATCACTTTTATTAAAACAATGGTAAAATCCTTCCCACAACTAAGAGAGAGTGTTTATCTTTAATTGAAACAGACATCTTGGGACTTTCTTTTTTTGGTTTTCTTTAAAAAATAAAATAAAATTAAAAAATAAGTAAATAAATACAGACAGACATATATACATATACATATATATATATGTATATATATATATATATATATACACCCCCATTTTGCCTTTGCTAGTTTCTGAAGCTTTATTGAAGTTACTAGGGGTCAGATAACGAAATTAAGCTGTGTGGTGATGGAGTTGTTCCAGTGAACACTCCCAAATTTATTTACAGGGAAATCAGTGCTCTTAACTCAGAACATTTACTGTTTTTCACAAAAATAAATTTTCAGTCCGAGATTCACTTGTACTTCTAGACATTAAGACAATATTTTCCTCTCTATTTAAACATGTTGTTTTACTCTCGACATAGAAATGGGGAATAAAGTGGAATTTTCTGTATATTGCAGCAAAATTTGTGAAGAAGGCTTGTGTAATTTTGTAGACAAAGTGCACTTGGATGTCAGGAAAGTATTTTTAATAAAATTGTAGAGGTAGTTTTAGAAAATATCTAGCTAGACATCTGTGATATGTAGACATCATAAGGTTAGTCATCCTTGAGGAGCAAAAAGGTTCTATTATGTGGTTTTAGAATAAACTGAGTACATTAAAGATAAGTCTTGTCCTGTCAAATTCAAAGGGGAAATCAGTGGGATTGATCATGATAATACATTATATGAACAATTCTTTTAGATGGGGTTTTCACTTATACAGCAGGCTGGACCATGCAGTTGTTTTAATCCCTTGGAAACTGTCTCATCTACGTTTTGGAGGTAAACATTTAATTTGAAAACTTCTGTTTTCTCCAGAATTCAATCATTCTATCGCGGTGTTTCTCTGCATTTTCCCGGTCCCCGGGCAGCTCTGGCACCTAGTGTGGCACTGCCTCTCTCTGGGACCAGGGATCGCCGTGTGTTCCTGGACTTGGCTCCATGCCGATGTCCGGGCGGGTGTGCCAGCGGATTCCTTGTCACTACGAGCGAGAGACACCAGTAAAGAGTGAAGGAACATCCGGATTCCCCACTCATGGAAGGCTGAAAGTCATTTATTGTCGCGGGGAGTTGCGCAGAGGCGCCGCGACCTGCTCTCAGCTGGCGTGCGAGGAATACGGTGTCGGGCACTCCGAGGCGTGGGATTATATCGGGGACGGGGCGAGGAGAGCAGGGACCCTCCTGCCCAATGGGGGTAGGCGCTGTGATGATGACTTGGACCACGGAACCCAACGGGGACACGGCTGGGGCAGACCCCGGGCGCTGGGGCGGACGGGGGATGGGAATTCGGAGTGAAGGGCACTGAACCCTCCGGGCAGGACGGGGAGTGGTCACAGGAGTGGCTCTAACAGCCAGGGACCCGGAGTGAACAGCCGCGGCTGGGGGAAAGGGGAACAGACACAGGGGGTGTGTGGGGGTACACAGAACACGGCTAGCTAACAGATCAGAACCTCTAACCTAAACCCCAAACCGCTATGCAACATTCTATCATTGCTAAAGATTTTGAATTTAATTAGTATATGACCATAAATTTGACTGTACTTGCTCAGATCCATAATCAAATAACCCTACCAAAACTTATATTTAATTTAGTATGGACTGTTTCTTATTGAAGTTAATCCTTCATACACTTTGAAAAGCTGCTACTTCAATAGCCAGATGTGCACAGAGAATGCAGAAAGGAATGCTTATCATTAAGAGTGTTCATTCCACAGAAACCATCATCAGTTTTGCTAATCAGATAAAACTTGGTAAAAGTTTGATTCCCATAACTGCTCAGCTTTCTGATATCAAAATATCAACTTCTATGAAATGAAGCTTTGTAGTAAGTGGAATAATGAAATTCTATCATGAGTTCTGAAGTTTTCATAATTATTGGGCACACAACTACAGAGAATACCATTTTCATTTTGTACTTTCCTATAATCAAACTTTCAATAAATCATGTAGCTTTTGAAACATAGAGCATATATCCATGGAAAACTTGAAAAATTACATTTATTTAGTTTTACTGAGAAAATCCTTAAGCCAGTTTTGTAGAGTGCCAAACCCTAGTTGCTTTTTTTTCTGCTTGCCAATGAATAAATAAATACTGGTTAACTTATATTATACAACTTAAATATATAAACTTACAAAAATTGTATGATTTATTAATTCTAAGTCCAAGTTTAGGTATTTATTTAAAAGTTTGTCAAAAATTAGAAGGCCTCATGACCAGCTTCTCAACCCTTTTAAAGTAATGAATCTCTATGGAAGTCAATGTCAATGAGCATTGGGGACAATCTAGTTGCTAATAAATGGGTAGTAGAAGAATCGTTTTTTCAGCCAGCTGACATTCATGTTCAGGAAATGAAGCAGGAAACTTTTCATTAACAGTGAAAAAAAAAACCTAGCGAAAAACAAACAAGGCACAGTCAAAGTTCAGACATGAAATGGACGAAATTTGTCCAAGTTCCATTAAAAATAATGTCACTAGACACCAGCTGAGGTTCAGGACCTTATTTTAATTAAAGTTGATTCCAAGATATAAAACAAGGACCACTACCAGGCTTTCTGTCTTATTGCATAGCTCTTACCTACACTATTTTAATCAACTGAGCTCAAACTGATCTTAATAAAAATAGATTAGTATTCATCAATATATGGAGAGAGAATAATATAAGAAAAACATACCCTTGAATGATAGAATTATTATAATTTACTACATGCAGAGGAAATTTTCAATGAAGTTGAACCTTTCCTGAGCTCAGTGTCTGCCATGTACCTGAGGCCTGTGGGCTGCCTGAACAAATTAACAAACTGGACTATTTTTTTTTTTTGGTTTTTTTTTGATGGACAAAGAGACGTAAAGTCAATTTTGTTCTGAGTTGTTCAGGATAGATACCCAAGAAAAACAGACTTGCTCTATGCATGCTGAGGTGATTGTGCAGGAAATACTGAAAATACAACCTGGTCTCCTGGCTTTGTTTCTCACTAAATTGTCCATAATTAGAACCAATCTGTTCATATGTTTTTTTAAAGCAATGGGTACACTATTTTAACTAGGAAAAATCTGGATAGTGTGTATAGGAAAGTCCAGGTCAACTTTTGCTAAGGTTAATTGAGGTGTGCCAGGAAGAATGTCAGCTCAAGGGCTTTCCTAAATGCTGTGGATTTCTTTCAGAATCTCTTCAGAAGAATTACTTCTACATTCTGTTACTTCATTTATTTCACTCATTCCCTGCTTTGCCTGGTGCACAAAGACAAAATTCTAATATGTGGAATCTGGTTTTGTGTTTAAGTTGATAAATGAATTTTAGTAAGGGAACACAGCCTCTCTCACAGTCTTAACTTCTAGAGGCCCCCAGACTAGGCAGTATGGCAGCACTACTTCCAACCTGGACAGAACAAAGCTGGCACATCCTCTCTGTTGTTGCTTCATGTCACAGTGAGTAACTTCATTCAACTCAGAGAACTATTTCAAGGCCACTGCTTAGGGAAAAGAGAAAATTCCTTTTTCTTACCAAAGTAAAAAGTTAGATAACACCTTAAATTGATAAAGAAAGAAATGAGACTATCTATTAACCTCTGGTGACCAAGATGATTTTCATCCCAATGGGAGTCTCCTCATACCTTTCATGCAGCACATAACATCAGTGCTCCCAATACAGGCAGTAAGTTTTCAGCTAGAAAAATACTTGACAAAATTTATATGGCTCAAATAGGAGGTAGACGTGGATAGAGCAGAGCAATCCAATCTGAGCCACAGGTAGCTGTAACTTTAGAAATGTGTGCTTTTTCATTAAAAGACCTTGAGGGTATAAGTCATCACTGAACAGCTTAAGACTTGCTGAGATACAACCTGAGATAACAACAGAAACATTCTTTGGTCTACCATGATCTCTGATGCTAATGTGAAATAGATCACAGATTAAAGCATAAACCCCAAAGAATTAATACATGGACATGAGCTGATAAGCTTGAAAAAATTATTTTTTTCCTCTCCAATATTCTCATTTAAAAGATTTCAGATGGGTTTCAGTCATTCTTTTTATTTTATGTTTACTAAAAAGATATATAAGAAATGGAATTATGACAAGTCTTTTAAAATTCAATTAATTTCTATTGTGAAATCATCTTTCAATGAAGAAAGAAAATCCATGCCCAGGAATAAGACTATATTTTATCCCTACTTAGATATCAGATATTGCAGTCGCAAATGTAGAGAACGTTTTTGCCGTCTCAATTTGAAAGCACGTTAATAAATCTGAGGAAAAATATACTTTTTCTTCCTGTAGAGTAGCTTATTAACTTGCACTGTGAAATCTGAAATGTGATTTAAATTTAAAAAATGTAGAGCCTAGTATCTGCCCAAGATAAAAACCCAAAAGATACCCATTCTCTCTCTTTTTACTTTTATACAGCAAGCTAATGAGGCCAAGAAGCAAAGAAAGAATTGTTTCTCTAGTAAAGACAGCCGCTACCTGTTTCTTTGCACAAATATCACTGGGATGTATGCACATATTTATTTCCTTTATTTCCCAAAACCATAAGGAAAAAATATCAGATTATTAAGATCTCAGAAAAAAAGGGAAATCAGAACATTAAATAAAGAGGTAATTCTGGGTTCAGAGTTTAAGTGTTAATATTTAAAAATTTTTTGAACCAATATTGAAATATTGCTAAAATTAATTTTTTTAAAATTTTTTTTTAGCAGAGATCACACTTTATTTTTAATGTTCAAGTTTAAAAATGTCTTTCAAGTAGGCTTTACTAGATGCTTTTGCTGAAAATCTGGCCTTTTATGGATCAATCTGTCACTTATCTGTATTGGTAACAATAAAGCACAGGTCATCTAAAAAAGGGAATATTTAAAGGACAGTTTTCAGGAAATATCAAGAGTTTGCAATAAAATATTTTTCATGAATTTTAATCTTAGAGAGGTGTATTACATTTACTAACATAGGATATATGTTACTATTGTCTTTGTTAAAAATGTTTAAATTACTGTTAATAATTTGATTTATAAAGAAGAAAAAAACTTCTTGCTACAGAAATCCCTTTGGTATATAAGATGAATTTTAGGATGAAACAAATGTTTAATATTTTCTTTGAAGCAAGTGAATAATGATTTCACTATGAGTGAAACTATGCCAGGCCTCAAAGTAAAAGCAAAAATACAAAAGTGTTGTTATATAGTGAGCTTTGTCAAGCAAAGGTATGGAAACACTTTGAGGCAAATCACAACCTAATTTTAACAAAATAATGTAGGAATAACTTAACTGAAATTTTTCATCACTATGCAATATGGATATAATTAAATTGTTTCTGGTTCTATTCTGTTTTAGGAGTGTGTGTTTGTATTTTCTAAACAGATTCGCTGCTGCATCTCCCCCAGATGAATGTATTTCAGAGACAGTTTAAGTGCATGCATGAATTAGTGTGCACATGTGAATTACTCATATCAAACATTTGTTTGTTCAGAACTGTCCAGATTCAAGCTTTGAGTCAAATCTGACACTCATTGGCACCTGGACAAGCATATTAACCACATGTGGTGTGTTAGCACCCAATTTGGCTTTAACTTTGCATATGTCTCCTTCTATAAATTTTCTCCTATGGATCAGCTTCCATGAACACACAACAATACAGAAGGGCAATGATATTTCTCTGTTTCCAAAATACAACAATATGCTTGTACATTCTTAAAACAAAATGCAGGATAGATAATTTGCTTAGCCTTAGATGCTAATGTACAATATATTTTCCCATCTCCTCCCATTTAGTGAAATTACTCCAGAAGAAAAATATCCCTTTTTATTGAAGTATACCGGATTAAAGTGAATTATTAAAATGCATAAAACAAGACAGTAATGTATAATGTGGTTTGTGACAAAATGTACTGTAACCTTAACTGTAATTATATCAAATATATTGATTTAAATTTCATAATCAAATTGTGCAGGTAACGATCCATATCTTTGGTAATTGAGTTGTGTGTGCAAATGTAATTATAGTAATGGTATAAAAATTTGATGATGCCATCTAGATTAGATTGAACTTTGGGTGTACTTTAAAGAATATTCAGGGATTCATAAAAAATCAGTTTATGTGGAACTATATCGTAACCCCGGACTGATGTTTTCCTGAGAATGGAGTTTAATCCCTGTTAAAAGTGTGGCCAGAAAAGTTCCAACCAGGAAAGTATCTTCAAGTTCTATTCTCCTGTTAAAATATAGGACACAGCTGATGAAAACCTTTGTAGAAGACAGCAACTTTGTTTTGTGTAGAAGCAATTTTGGGTTTTCCTGAATGGGCTTTTCTGGCTAACAGCACTTTTTATAGATGTTAACAGCTTCAGTGCTCAAAAGCATTCTGAACTTCTTAAATTACCACCATCAAGATTACACTTTGCAGTGCAGAAGGGAGAGGTATTTGATAGTACTCTACAATGCTGAAATTATTAAAGAAATAACCCCAAACCCCCACCCCTCAGCAGTTCTTTATATAGTTCCAAATGGTCAGGCATCTGAAATGAGATATATACCCTGGCTTTGTTATCAGATGCTTTCTTGTGATGGATACAGCCATGGTAAGCAGTGCCTATAAATTTGCTATAATCACACATCTTTTTCTGAGAGCGAGCTACAGAAGTTCCAAACAAAATTTTTAAGATCTGTAGTAAAAACTGAAGACAAAAAAAAAGGAAAGATACATTGAACTTTGTTTCTGGAGAAAATTTTTCCTTTTGTTATATTTTTAGTTCATGCAGACATTATTAATCTTAATGATCTCTATATGTGTTTTTAAATAACATATTTTGACTCAAAAGTTCAATTAATTGTTTATGAGTTGATGTGAATTTTCATTTACTTAATGGGAATATATTGGAGCCATAAAACAAATATTTCCTGCAATAATTTATCTCATCTAAAAAACTGCTGTGATAAAGTGTTGCTCACACAAATGTATATTTTGAATCCATAAATAAAGTTAAAAATATGAAATTGGTGTGTGTATTTCTTGCTTTTCTAAATCTGCATTATTCTCATACCAACATCCTATGGTTCATTTGTTGCTGGTAGAATCATGTATCTAGCAGAATTTTAATTGCAGTATTGAAAAGGCAAGTAAGACCAGATTATCTGAGTACTTGAGGATACAGATGTAAAAAAGCAGCAGTTATACAGAATTTCAGATTAATCAAATGTGTTACTAGAAAAAGAGAGATTCAAAAGATGTAGGCAGAAATTGAATATGTGTGTGGGTAGTGTTATGTGGTTGGTAAATATTCAGCTATTTAGAGTTTTCTTGGATTGAGCACATGAAGAAACATTGAATGTTCTGTCATGTGATCATGCACACCATTCAAACACAAAGGAGAACTATTCTTTAGAACTAAGAAAAATGTCATGGCACTTATCTCTGCTTCCTAAGGCAAATGTGGCTGTATGCTTATGGTAAGATGTGAAGAAACCGGAAAGAATATAGGATTGTTCTTATTTATTTATTCTGTTTCTCTGTCTTTATTGGGAGAAGATATATTCCATGTAGCAGATGTTGGGGTACATCTGGTTTCCTTATCTCCTCTAGATCATCTCTGAAAAAAAAAAAGGATAAATAAAAAAATTCAATAGAAAAGTTCTTGTTCTACAAAGGACTTATATGAACAAGTCTAACAATGAAGAGAGCAACAAAAAACCTTCTTCCAAACTGAGGTGAATAACAGAAGGTGACAAGGAACCACATCTCGTATTATTAGTTTGCTCAAAATTGACTGTTTTATAGCAGCTTTTAAGTAACTTTTTGTCAGATTCTATTCATGTCACAGAAAAAAACACTAATATTGATTTCTGCTAATACAACATAAATGCTTCCCAGATACATTAAAGCCAGTGACATGTATTTGAGCAGGCGTGTTTTCTGAGTTACAATTATGCTTTGCACTAATCTACCTCTAGAAGGTGGGGTAGATTCTATCAGAGCAATGGCCAGTCTCTTTCACACCATTGGACCAAAATTGTCCCCGAGTCAGAGGACTTATGCTGGGCACTGAATTTTCCCCGTTCATATGCAAATCATGTAATTAGTACTCGTATTTTGTCTTAAAAAAAACAAAACAAAACAAAACAAAAAAAAAAAAAACAAACAAAGTTGATTACAGTTTTTACTTCAAAACTTGCGAGAGTTCCCAGTTACAGTCAACCTAAATTCTGATTCAGAATATTCAAGTTCATGAGACATATTTTGGTTGAGAGAAATATGAATCACTAAGAGTTTGGGTTGCCTGTTATCATAGCAGTGATTGCCCTGAGCCCCACACCTGCAGGGAGAAGGTTCTGAATCACATGGCAATTATGTACATGTCAGAAGCTTAATCATGTAGCTTGAAAAGTACTGTAAAACAGAATATGTGCTTGTTAGACACAGTTCTTAAAAATCTCGTTGAAAAAGAAAAAAATAGGACTGATTAACAATTTTTCCATGTGCTCAGAAAGTCTAGAAAACAGACATATTTCTAAGTATTTGAGATAAAAAGTGAATAATTAGAAATGGTCTTAGATTTGAAGGGGAAGAGAAAGCAAGATTATTTTTTCAAGTAGCATTTGTAATTAGGCCTGTAAGCTCATATGTAGCCACTGCTACACTTTCCAGTGCATTGGGCATTTTTACAAAAGTCAAAGGAATTAAACAATGACATGGTTCTAAACAAGAAGAAAAAATTAAGAGTCATCTTATTTTTTGATATGCTCATGAACAAAATATATTTTTACCTTAGATATTTCTTAAATGCTATGCCTATTTATATGCTAATAAAACAGGTACATCTACTTCCCACTGTTTTTTAAATCTAGTTTAATCCTCAGAATAAATGAAGTTATCAATTAAGAATGTAAAAGCAGTATTAGAAATTCAACAAGAAAGATAAGGTTCAGATCATCCTATTCTGATTGTGAAAATAATCTCATATTAAACTGATTTTTCAGTAAAATGAGTAGATTTGACCAGAATTTTTTTAAAACTCAATACCACTTCGTTTTTTCTGCCTCTGTAAGTCAGCAGTTGTCAGAGGCATAATGTGTTCTTCTTATGACATAATGCACTTGAATTTATTAATTTCTCTTTATTGATCTACTTATGAGTCTAAATAATATAGAATTATCAGAATTTCTTTGTGAAGTAATAAGTGGAATGCTTTTGTAGGAAGGCAGTTATTTTGTGGGCCAGATGCAGAAACACTAAGAATATCACTAATTGAAACTTTAAGGTATCAGAGAAAAGAATTATGAAAGGAAGAAAGCTGGACCAAAGTGTTCAGAGAGAAAAATGAAAACTTAAATGTGAAAATGTCTATGTACAATATTGATCTACTCCTTTGAATACATTTTTTGTGCAACACAATTGTGTGAGTCAAACTAGTTTTCAGTAGCGTATCTTAGAAAGAAAAGCTTTCTTTTAAGAATAAAATTGTAGCTCTCAATATCTTCATTCTGCTTTCTGAATGAAATTCAAGATTACCTTTTTTTCTTCTGAAGCAGTTAAATGATTTAGCTGTTCACAGTGTAGTTGTCTCCTAATTATACTTTAGATAAAAGAATATTTTAATGGTCTTGCATTAAGCAAGATCTCAGCAAGAAAATAAAAACAGACAAAATTATCTGAAAGTTCTTGCTGATCTTTCAGTTTGACGAGCTATTCTACAGCAGGCTAAAATGGAAGTTGCGAATACTTTTGTTTCTGAGAGATATTTAACTTCCACAGTATAAAGCTCTTACTATCCCATTCAGTAGAAATAATTTGCTGCTTTGCATACCTCCTAGGCATAAAGCTGTTGAAGAAGCTATTCTTTAAAATACTGTAATCAGCCACTGGACCTGATTTCTAAAATCAGTAAGTGTCTTTCCCACATGTGATTCCTGCTTTTTGAAAGATTAATCTAAATTATTTAAACAATTGAGTAGATATGTGCACTTACCCATATTCAGCAGTAGTCATTTATTTCTAACTTTGATCTCAGCAGTCCCAGTTCAATAAAATACATAATCACACAAGTGGTCATCAACATAGGGAACTAATAAGCAAAAAACATAAATGTGCTGCAAAGCACCTGAAGGGTATGGACATGAGAGCATTTACGTGCTGGAAGACACTCCTGAGTTAAGCATTTGGGCTCTGAATCAAGAATCTGGAAGGTAGAAGAAAGATGCATTCACATTGTGTGTTTTGTGTTTAGGGCTGCCACTATAGATTCAAATGTGAAAAATGTTCTGTTGCCTTAAACACATTTGTAAACATTTTTACAGCTCACAGAGTGTGATTGAAAATACAATATTAACACCCTGACAGAGACTGGAAACAGCTGAGTGTCATTACAGGGCTGGCAACAAAAATTATCTAATGCACTTTCTAGAAATAGTGAGAGGAGATAAACCTGGGATATAATATCAAATTGTTAATTGTTCAGAGCCATGCACATGTTTACAGAATCCTGGGAAAGCAAACAAAGGGTAATAGAAACTTACAATACCATTGCCTTAATAATAAATACATATTCTCACAATCAAAAATTATATTTTAGGAAGTAAACAGCAACATGCGCAGTGATACAAGATTACTGTTCAGAAGCATTTTGGGAGTTGCTCTCATTTATATCCTTGACTTTCATCTACCAGTAATAAACCGGTTGGGTTTATAGTACTTTTAGTCAAGTTCCTAATTGGATTTGAGCTGCTGCCACTGGAGTCACTCTGATATCTATGTGCATGACTAATGGGAGTTCCCTGATAATTAGAGGTGATAGCTACCATAAAAGTGTTGAAATTACAAGAATGGAAATGGAAGCTTGGGTTTTCAATATGGTTCCCCAAAGTATATGTTCCAAATAAATTTTCTCACAATTCAGGAAATTCTTCCTACTATTAATCTGAATCCTCACATGTTCAGCCCAATTTCTACATGATACTTCATGTCCACAAGTCTTAGTAACTGACAGAGTAAATTCACAGTACAAAAGAATATCCCAATCATCCTTCTGGAGCTTAAAGGATTAAGGGTTTCAGTTTACTTTGGTGTTTTTCTGAGAGAATGCTTTGGGATAACAACACATGGATAAAGATAAGAAGTTTGGAGATAATGTCCCATTTTGCTATATATCTAATTACTATTACCACAGTATAAATAAAAGTAAATATTATGATAAAGAAGATACATTAGAAGAGATAGAAAAGTGATCATATAATCAAATGAAATTACCAAGTTTACCTATTCAAAAATTTGGCCCAAAATAATGAATAACAACAACCTCTTTCAGGAGGCTTAAGATGAAAATCTATGAATAGAAATTTCAGGTTTCAAATACCTATAGAGGTCCATTATTTCTTGGGTAGATGGTTCTGAATAACTTTTTTTTTTAATTACCTGAAAAATGTGGCTGAGAATTTAGGTGGGATCCTCCCGCATACTTCAGACAGGAGTTTTTGCTTTGCTTCTGCTTTTGCAATGCTTTCTCAGGATGAAAAGTATAAAGACCATATGTACTTATTTATGCAATTATTCCCATAGAGAGATCCTGTGTATGAGAGCTGTACAGTATGAGCAACTCAGAAATTGGCTCTTCGACTAAGAAACACGGTATGTGGAAGTACCAATCGGAACTTCTCATTACACAGTAAATCACTGATCTTTTTTTTTCTTAATTGTAAGGCTCTATACCTTCAAACAGTCATGTGGAATTTTTAGCCTGTGCTTAGGGCTGAAGTAAGGAAAACACAAAAGCCAAAATTGATTACAGTTTCAAGCAGAATAAAAGAAGAAATTATCATTGTTTGGTTTGATATTGCTTAAAAAGAAAAACTATGCATTTTAAAATTGTTATTGCCTTTTAAAAATGTTGGCTTTTAAAAAATAGAAGGTCTAATGGATAAAAATATAAATTGAAAATGAATCTTTTCCAATAACATTTTTGAAATAGCTGGATAAGTAAACTACAATTTTGCTATGGAAATTGGAATTACTGCTGTAGTGACTCTATCATTTCAGCAAAATCCTACCAATAAGTTACCATAGAGTTTGATTCACTGCTAAGTATTTTGAAGCTTTTCTATAATGAAAGGCTGAGACAGCTGTAAAAATTGAGTCTCCACCATTCCAGCTGATTCAGCAAGGAATTAGCCATGCTCAGGAAGTCTTTTAAAAGATACTCTATTCTGAGGCATCAAAGCATGAAAATATGTGGAGCTACTGTAATTGAGCAGTGCTGAACACATGTCCACATGTGTTCATTAAGTACTCTGATTTAAACAGTAGCACAAAATCTCTACCTCACACTGGAGGCTTTCTCTTAAATGTATCTGTCTTCACAGAGCAGTTGGAGGAAAGGATAAGGCCATGATTTGGAATCTTTGTGTCCAATCTTTCAGAATCTTCTCTCCTGGTTTTGGATCACACCAAAAGGGCATTTTCTGGCCATGCAACAGCACAAAGAGTGGGATGACCCTTCTCCAGGATGCTTGTAGAGAAATTGCCAGTCTCACATTCCTTCGTCTCCTCTTGAAGTGCTTAACCTTCTCTTCGCAGTTTGCCTCCAACATGCAATTATATACAATTATCAGCACTTTGATTGTAGTGTCATCAATTATATCAAGGAAAAAGTTCTAACCTTTATCATTCTGGGGAATAAAAGTTGAAAATTTGAATGATGAATGGAAAACAAATGAAAAGAAATTAAGTATTATTAAATTCATTATTGATTACTCAACTTCAGGAATTATGTAGGTACGAATTCATGCTTTTTAACGCTCAGAAAGGTAATAGCTAATAGATCTTCAGTCAAGTCATTGCAGTTAATACTACCTCATTACCCTGCTGCTCAATAGTGCAACAAAACCCATCTTTAAAACTCCTGGGGCAGGGCCCTAGAGTCTAGAAATTCTAGTCTTTCCTACTCTATATGATAAATTTAGAAGAGGAAGAGTTATATAATTCTCATCAGCTCTACTATAGTCTTCATACTTTCAGAACTGTCAGAATGTTTCAACATCTGCTGTGCAAAAAGGCAGTGAATGTGTAATCCAATTTTAATACACATTATTTCATCACCATGTTAGTCCTTATGATTCAATTATCTCCTCAGTGCAGGTCCTGCAGTGAAGTTCTAGCCTGGATGTTTGTAGGCAAGACAATCATGCTTTCAATGATGGAACTGCACAACCTGAACTCTCATTTCCATGAACTGAGATCTACTTACACGTTTCCATAATTGGCCTATAAAACTGCTGTGCTTTATGAAGTCCTCAAGAAGTTTTCCACTTAGGCATGAACTTCCCCTGAGGAGATCATAGTACTTTTTTCCTAAATGGACTATATATAAAGATGCCAAGATTCATTAGTGCACGTTAAGTAAACATTGCTGCAATTTGGTTTAAAGAATGAAGAAATTTGAAATCATTGTATGATTATGTAGAAAGTAATTTGTTAAGAAGTGGCCTTGACTTGGGGAGTTACAGTAATAGTGTAACCAGGTTTTCTGTTCTGATCATGCTGTTTCAATTGTCTGGGTGATCTGAGCCAATTTGGAAGGTATCTCTGAACAGAAAATGTTTTCTGCGCTTTGCAGTAATTCCATTCCCTAGGAATTATTTATAAATGGCCTTTTACATAAAATAAGTATGGGACGACTTAGAAGATAAAACTTTTTTTCTTCCCCTAAACATATATGATCCTCTTGAATTTGTAGGCATTAAAATTTAAGTTTCAAACATACAAACTTTTTTAGAAAAATTATGTTCAATTTTTACTGCCAATTTACAGGTACCCATGAATTCAAATTATTTTCAGAGAAAAACAGCAAATATCT
This sequence comes from Anomalospiza imberbis, assembly GCF_031753505.1. Taxonomy (NCBI): domain Eukaryota; kingdom Metazoa; phylum Chordata; class Aves; order Passeriformes; family Viduidae; genus Anomalospiza; species Anomalospiza imberbis. The sequence goes on along the minus strand of NC_089689.1, from coordinate 19,020,445 downwards.
CTTTATATTCTTGTGCTTCTCTAATCTGCTGGTACACATTTATTACATGAAATAAAAAAACACACTAAATTAGAAAAAGAATATTTCTTCTTAAATGTTTGCAATGTGTGTGAGCACGTAGACACTTGAATCATCTGTCAGTTTTTTTCCATTAGTAAATTATGCCAAATCTTCATTAAGCTATGTCACAATCACAGCTAGATATATCTAAGGTTTAGTTAGTCTTCAACTGGGCAATTTTTGAGCATTTTTCTTATTCTAATTGTTTGGAAGTACAGTAATGCCTTTTTAAGTGGTTTTTAAATCCATATTTTTTAATCAAAGCTTTCACATATACTAGGATTCCTTCTTAATTCTCTATGTCTTTCAGTTATAAAGTTGAAGAGTATCTGATTTCTCATTGTGTGTTTGCTTACATTTCCTCTTTCTACATCATTGTTGATCATGATTCTTTTAATTTTTTACTTCCTCAATTTGGAATGGATGTGTGCTATTGAAGAATTGTTCTTTTTAATCTAATATCTTATTAAGCAAAAATCTATAGTAGGCTTAGTTGGAATAAGATTAGACTGAAAAGTGAATCTTCTTATTTCTGTTTTTTCATCTCCATCTCCCCATTTTCATCATCCCCACCACCAATAGGAGGTCCTAAAGCTATACAAAAAGAACATACTGCATGGCTACCGCCAAGGACACCTTTATATATTCCTTCAGCCTCTTTCCTAAATCTGGTTACTCTTCTTCAGTCATATTTGGGGTATTATTTTTTATCCTTCTACAGCTTTCTTGAATGTTTAATTTAGAGCAAAATTTAACTATGACAATGAATAATTTTTGGATTTTTATACACCTAATCATATTGGTAACACAACTATTTAAAGGAAAGATAGAGCAAATAGCCATCTTCTCCAATAGGGCAGCTTAGCTGAAGGCTGCATGAGTTGGAATGCTTGTAATTCAATATTTCATTCAGTGCAAAGTGTTTTAGTATACAATGAGGCTAATGTTATCAATATCATATCATCATGTTTGGTCATTTTATACATCTTATGTAATTTGTCTGCCTGAAAGTGTATCCTTTTTTTCATAGCTGTATTAGTTGATCTAATGTAAGCTACTACCTTTCTCCTGTGAATTATCTCACATATCCTTAGACTTTTAAGATATCACCAGTGGTGCCCCTACTTGTGTATTCTCAGTAGCTCCAATAAAAATTAGAAAATAGAATTTGCTCCCTTGACAAAGCATATTTGGCATACATAATTCAAGCAATGAATTGCAATACATTGAAATTACACATTTAAATTACACAAGTTTGCTAGAGGAAAAATAAGACTTTGTTCCACCATGATGTTCTTGTCCAAACATAGGTGTCATTCTGTTTTTCCTATAGCTTGTTAATACACACTATTCAAACTATGCAAAGTCGTAAAATTAGATGAAAATCTGACCTTTTTAACAGTGTAAAACACTAGATACTCATCTGTCTGAAGTATCAGTGCCTTTTAGTTATTTTCTCTGAGAAACCACTTTGACAGCAAAACTGTGTCTACTGAATTCAGCAGAATTATTTTCAATTTGCACAATGTGAGGGAAGACCAAGGCCTTTACTTGCAGATTTCCCATGCAGCAGTTTCTTAGGCTCTCATATTCACATGCATATGTACACACATAGATATTGATATAAGCACGCAAAGAGTCCATTTTACTTATTCTAGGTTCTGCTTATACAGATGTTAATTTGCATATTTGGAAAAGGTAGCTTTCATCCTGGAGAAGTGGGGAGAAAAATCATAAAACACATCTCATTTTGTATCTCATAAAGCCTTTACACATTTTTATTCTACAGCTGAAATAAGAGGGGGGGGGGAAATCCCTTTCTCATCTGTCTCTGACTTCAGTCACATAACTGTTCACAAAATAAATGTTATTCCTTCATGTCAGCAGGCTGTGAAAGCGAGGCTTGAAATGGCTTCCTGATTACAACCTTAACACCAACACCTCCTTAATCAACACTCCTTAACTCCCTCCAAATAAGCTCTCTATGATGTTATGATTTATTATATTGACTATGGCTTTTTTCCATTTTGCTTTTTAGGATCTTGTAGAAAGTTGTAATTTAGTTCCTCCCCACCCCCTGCTTCCCCTTAGTGAAGTGACTGCCTTTGATTAGATTTGCTAGGATTTAGTTCAGAGGGAATTTATTTTTATTAAACTTTAGAAAAGGAAAAAAAAAAAAAAGAAAAAAGTGTGAGTCTAAAAGAATAGATTTTAATAGGTTCACTGCCAAAATAAACCAAAACAAAATCCACAGTATTAGATCTTTGATGTAATTTCCTTTAATATTTTACTTTCTACATAAAAAGATAGCAGAATTTTCTGCTCTCCTAGTATCTAAATTTACTTTTTGAGGAAAACCTTGAATCAAAAAGATAAGACTTCATAGATTTTTGAAGCAGAAGAGGCAATTTATTCTCTACAGTACTTTTCAGAATGAATAACTATTTCTCAAGAGTTTTCAGCCAATTATAAAATGAAACATGCTTTCTTATTTTGAACAATATATTCTTCATATGTGGAAGAGATTACTTATACTAAAGGACATGTATCTATTAATAACTATCAGAGCCTAAGAAGATTTGCACTACATCAAAATGCTATTTTAAAAATAAGAACATAATCAGAAAATATTCCAGACAATTACAGTCTTCTACAATACATTATTAGCGGTAACCTTGATCCCTAACCCTGTCCTATAAAAAGTTTACCTGTTGGGCATATTATCATCTATCATTTTACAATGTGATTTCCCGCCCCCCCCTCTGATTCTATTGCATATATTGTTTTGATGCTTTTGAAACAGATACACAGTCAGACAGACCAATTATCTTACTCCTTGCCTGGTAAGGATAAAAAATATTATGAATCTCTATAGGTGACTTACATAGCTCTCTAAGGAAGGAGAAAAGGTTTTAACAGCTTTTTTATCCCATGCTATTTTTGTGACTGTCAGTATGATAAAAATGTTATTTGTTATTTGCTGTAAAAGCTTTGGTGCTGGATTGTACTTACAATCTCTATTTTGCTTGAGAAATCAGGCTTACCTCAATCCATTAACATTTGGAATAAGTGCAACAATTACAGTTTTAAGAACAAGTCATGTGTGCAATGTGATTTAAATGTAAAGTTCTACTGGAACAAAGTTTACTTACAGATGGCATTATGATGTCAAGAGTTATGCTTTGAAATAAATTTCAGAGAATACTGCACCTAAACCTTTCCATACCTCTCACATTTATGGTATGATTTTAGGCTTTGCAACCACTTCTCCAGGCACCCCCTTCCAGTGCTCAACAACCCTTTTGGTGAAGAAATTTTACCTAATATCCAATCAGAACCACCCCCTCCCCCCCAGGTACAACTTGCTGCCATTTCCCCTTTCCTCTTCTCTTGGGAGAAGGGCCCGACCTCCACCTGGCTGCAGCCTCCTTTCAGGCAGTTGTAGGGAGTGGTGAGGTCCCCCCTGAGCCTCCTCTTCCCCAGGCTGAGCACCCCCAGCTCCCTCAGATGCTACTCACAGGACTTGTGCTCCAGACCTTTCCTGGTTCCATTGCTCCTCTCTGAACATGCCCCAGCGCCTCAGGGTTTTTCTTGTGGTGCCTGGCCCCAAAATGAATGCAGGATCTGGGGCTGAGTACAGGGGGATGATCTCCTACTTCTGGTTACATTTCTTTTAACATCCATGAGAAATATGTATACTTTCTGTGTGTTTTTGTTTATATAGGTACATTAGAGAACACTTTTGTACTTACTGTACAGTTTGGAAAGTTTGTGAGAATAGGAAAATAGCATAGGCAGGAGTACTTCTTTTGCATTTAGAATTAGCCAAAGATACATCTTAATTTTCTTACAAGGCTTAAAAAAGATGCAAACTATAGGTGTAAGGGAGTATCCAGAATGAGAGAAATAGAGGTATTTCAGGCTTGGTTCTATATGTATAAATTTGTCAGTACACTGTCGTATTGTTTGGATCTTTCAAGAATTTTATAACATTTTCAATGTCACATACTATATTGATTAAGAACACCTGCTAATATTTTTTCAACTCCTTTTACAATGATTTTAAATATGCTGAATTTGAGGTTTTTTGCTCAAACTTCCCTGGAATTTGCCCACCCTTTATATGAATTGCAAATCAGAAATATTTGTAATGCAGAAAAAAAGGCATGTCAAGTTTTCCTGAGTAAATTACATGGAAATGGGTCAATTACATAGTATGAACAAAAATAATAACAGCAAAAAGAAGAAACCTTCTATATTACCTTGTGATCCAAAATATTACAGTGACAAAAGCTAGAAAACTCAAAGATGCAGCACAGGCAAGATATAGCCAAGATACAGACATCAAAGTCCTGGGACTAAATTCCAATTATGTGTCTTCTTTTGTAGCATGACTCTCAGAATCCTTAGTCATCTAATTTTGTGAACTCCCTGTTATTACAGTAGCATCAAACTATTGTAAGGAGGGCTGGTTCTCCTTCAGGACAATTCCATTTTTAACCTGTTAATAGGTTGTTCTATGTGCAGTTGAATTTCTTTGCTAAATGTGTAGACTGCAGGCTAAAAGCTAGGCTTTGATTGCAACTAAAATAAAATAATAAAAAAAACATTCAATTTAAATGTTGCAGAAGTAAAAAATTAATAAAATTTTATCTTTGGTGGGATGATCCTCAGTATAATGGTCATTGTGTAAATAAAAAGGCAGCAGTATATTTAGATTCTAATGACACAAAGGAGTTTCTAAAAACATTCATCTTTTTCTGAAAAGGAGATGGCAGATTGCTTCTCCAAAGAGAAGATTGAAAATTATTAGAAGGATGCTACAAGAAAAATGATACATGGAGATCCTATTTGCTTAAACAAGTCAACAACCTTTCCTTCAGAATTCCTCTGCTTCCTGCATTCTTCCATCTGACAGCAGATTTAGTAATCGGAAGAGCCAGAGAAGAGACCCTCAAGTCCTTGGGGTCCTGTCGGAGCATTGAGAGCTGATGCTGGAAGTGTGTGCTCTGACTTCTACATAAGAAACTGTTCCTTCCTGCAGTGCCTCATAGTCCCAGCTCAAGAGGAGAAGTCCTATTTCAAGAAATAGATATATATATATAGTCATCTCTTCACTCAAACACATTCACTGCTTTTAAGATTATACACTTGTAGTTCAGAAGCTAAGATAGAGAAAATATTTAAGTGCAATTGTTCAGGAACAGAATAAATCTGGGAAAAGGGAGAAAGAAGGGAAAGTAACTACAAGAAAATTAAGGAAAAGCAACATATATGCCAAAAAAAGAAAATAAAACAACTATGAAATTACTCCTCAAAGATAAGTAGCAACTGAAAATAATGTACCTGGGAAGCTTCTGTCTTCAGTCAGATGACTGAACTACTCACTTAGAGTCAGCTAAAGAAGGAAAGTGACTCACAAGAATAGTGGATCCTGGCAATAACTTTTTTAGTGTGAGGTTCTGTTTGTTTTTTCTTCTTTTCAATCATAAGGAAAGGGAATGGAATAAGATTACCTGAGGATTTATAAATGAAAGTGAAATTAATGAATTTGCCTTAAAACAGTAAACAGAATATTCCACTGCATTTCCTTTAGTTTTGACTTACAGTATGTAAGAATTCTTACAGTATGTAAGAATATTCTAGGTGATATTTGAATTGAACAGTTAATCACTGTACATGTATAGATGGGGAGAGATTGTAGCTTATTTTAAAATGTCTATATTAATATAATATACATATTAATATATATTAATTGGGAGCGAAATCTAAAGTTAAGACTACCTTTAACCAGAACAAAACCCCAGTGATTTCTCTGTGCTTGCTCTTAAAAAACATTTCGACGTACACATTAACTAATGCTATATCAGATAAGTCAGTGACCTAAATATACTTTTTTTTGAGAAGGATGTGATATCTTACTCATCATTCATTCACCTAGCTAAACTGATTGTACTGCTGAAGGCTGTATATGTGACCTATTACTGCATATATAATGGCTATCATTTCTGTTCTCTGCAGATTATGAATCAACCTTTAAATCAATTTTTTGTAAAGCTAAGTGGAAACCAAGCATAAGATAAATATCTGTCCTTCAATTTCAGATGATACACACTCAAATGATGTTGGTAGAATTGACAAGACAGCCTTTAGTCTTTACAGGAGCATGCCTGGGACCCCACTTTTAAATTAGTACAAGTGTTTCAAGTGATCCCCAGAAGTTGTCTGCACATGACTTCTCTTCAGAGTGCAGAGTGTGCCAGAAGCTAAGTCAGCACTGCCTGATGAATATGCCAGAACTGGCACATGACCCCATTTTCAGCAGTGCATTACTGCTGCTTTCTGGCAGTGGTACCCTGTGCCGTTGCCTTCTTCACCCCACTCAGCAGCTCTGGGGAGCCCCACAGGCTGTAGCACTGATACAGGAAAAGGGCCAGGTACTGGTTAAAGCCCATCTCTGAAAACACCAAACATGTGCCTCCAATGCAAGCATTTTTGGTATCTAACATGAAGGTTTTCCCTGTTGTTGGACTAGATGGAAGATGATCTACTATTTTTTAATTACATTTTTACAGTCTTTTTGAGGTTTACTCAGATGATGCCCTGATGAAATGCTTTATAGATTTTTGTACTTCATAGACATACAGAAAAATTAAGACCGTGCAGCACCAGATACAGAAGATTAGGAAACAGACACAAAAGTAGTTATAACAAGATATATTTAGGTGTAAATTTATTCAGTGAATTTGCTACTTGGTTTTAAGTTGTAGCTCTATGCTACACTATACTTTTGGAGTAAGGTTTTTGGTTCCATCATTTGTATATTAATTTCAGCCATTACATCTCTCCTTTTTGACAGGGCTTAAATAGGTTTGATGATTGATTTTAAAATATTTGGAAATATACAAGCTGAAAAAATTTAATGGTGCAGAATGAGTTTTCCAATAATGCTTTAAATGCGCTGGAAATTAAAAGACGTTTATAAATTCAGTAAAAGAAGTGTGTAAATTCAGCAGCTTTCACAGAAAAGAGATTTCTCCAATTGCAAATGCATTAGTCAAAGTTTAGAATTTATTTAAAACTTATTAAAAAAAAAAAAAACCCGACCAAAGCAACAACAACAACAAAAAACCAACACAATACCTGAAATCTTGTGCACTCAGATTTAGCCTGAAGTAAATTTTTATAGCTAAGTAATAAACAACTGAAAATAGGTTATATAATAAAAGTGCTGACACCATCTTAACTACATCCTGGAGTTGCAAACAGCGATGCTATAATGAGTCAGACTCATTGTGTCTTTCTTGTCCATGGTTTCATTTTTAGAAGTCCTATACTACTGTTGGCCCACATTTGCATTGCATAAACTTTCATGATGAAATACCTTACAATTTCATCTGAAAAGTATGAAACAGGGATCATTTTTTATTTAATTAGTTCTGAGTTTGCCCAAGGGCTTTAGGAACCAGAAATTTTTCAGGCTTGTTTTTACAAATTAGTTGTGAAGTAGAGTCTGTCTTTTCTGTTTCTCCATCAAAGTAATGTGCTTTGCTCACATTTATCTTTTTTTTTTCTAATGAGCTATTTCTGATAGTCAGCTGCTTTTTCTGCTGTATAGTTCACTGAGGGCACCATGTTATCTGCATTATTCATTACTCAACAGTGGCATACCTTGGTTAGAATCTAAACAAAAAACAGTTTCTAGGCATAACTCTAAGTCTTCTATAAAAGTAATGAATTATGTAATGCACAAATCTCTTCACAATAACATCAGTTTTCTCTCTGTCAAACCAGCTATTTTTATTTAATATTGCTCATCTGCCATATGGACTCCTGTATCCAAGTTAATTATGGAACAGAAATATGCCAATACTCTCTGCATCTGTAAAATAATTGTCTAATTAAAACTATTTTAGAACACCTCAAATACAAAATAATTTTATATGATTTTGCATGTCAAGAAAAAGAGGGGTTTTTTAATCACCAAAACATTACACAAATACCCATATTTGTAGTTGCTCAGAGATGTCCTCATGGAATTAAACATGCCTCAGTGAACAAATTGTATTGTTGTTTGAGAAAGCCACAGTAGATGCAGAACAAATGTCAATAAAGAAAGAGCTACATAACACTTTTCTCCTGATTCCTAGTTCTATCATTCTTAGATTATTCTTAATGTTACATATGCATGCTGTATGCTGCTGAAATGGGCAGTGTGTGGAAAACTTTTAGACTCATTCTATGATTCATATTGATAAAATTTAGGAAGTTTTTTCTTCCATATGAACAGGATGATTTGCCTCCAGGAGGAAAAAAAATTATATGGTTAGACAGGTATTTGTTGTGATGAATTAAGAAAATCATTCATGATGGCACCTGGCACACTTTCTGCTAAAGCATAAAAGCATGATATGTAGCACACTGGAAATTAGCATAAGCAGTAGTTGGTAAATAGCCACATACTGCTTGCTAGCTTGACATTTGCTGGACACTGCATATGACTCTGGGCATTTAAAGAGTGCTCCTTAATAACAAAAACATAGACCTGCCTTCAAAAATGTGCTCTGCAAAGGACACTATTCCAATCGTGTGAAATGTGCTCTGCATTATCATCTGCATTTCATTTCTGTTGCTAATTTAAATTGACCAAAGACGTAGCATAACCTTTTGTAACATCCTGGTCACAAAAAGGGATTTTTTATTTCAGCATGAAGCTGTTTTGCTGGATCCATACAAAATCCTTCATAGGCATCAAGTCCTCACTTTCAAAAAGAACACCCAAGACTGTGGGAGAATGCACACTGGTAACCACAATAATTTTCTAACAAAACTCTGATGGTTCATTAGAAACTATGCTGAGCTTTTCCTCACATTGTCATCACTTGACAGTTTACTCATAATGATACAATGAAGGTGTAAAATGTGTTCAGTGAGAGAATCAGAAGGAAAGGGATGGTACTTTCCATGTCACAAAAGCTTAGTTATTGTGTGTTCTCTCCCTGTTAGGAAAGTTACTGACTGGATGTGTCTGTAAAATGGTTAATTTTATTTTTCTAACCTAATTGATAACTTCCTTTTCTTGGGAGGCCAATTAATAATATAGGTGGAAAGTAACTTCTGATATTCACTCTTAAGAGTGAAGAAAGGCAGAAGTCTCTGATGAAATGAGAAATGTTTGAAATAAAGTACTGATGAGGTAATGCATGGGGTCATTTATAAGCCTTGGTTCTATCTGTCACTTTGATTAAGAGGTGCAGAACAAACACATTTAAATGTGTCTGTAAGACTACAAGCATCATCAAATATTTCTAGTAATATCCTTAGCACTGCTATTAAAACACTTGATCAATGAAATAGAGAAAAGATATAAAAACTTTTACAAATAATCCAAACGCAGAGAGACATTTTAAATAATGAAAAAGAGTGGCTGGCTCTTACCACATGATTCTCTTTGTTTTTGAAATGGAGTGTAAAAAGATAATGCAACTTTTAATAACGGCACACATTAACAAAGAAAGATATTTTATAGAAAGAGTAGCTATCCAAGAAGTAGTAACAATGAAAAAGGAGTGGCATTATGAGAGATAAGCAGATTTACTTGATTTCACATTACAAAAGGCAAATGCAGTACATATGTAAACGAGATACTTGGTCAGCATAGGCAGTTATTTTGCACTGGTCTTACCTCTTCAGTGACACTTTTCATTTTAGTGTCAGCATCCTCCATTGAAGAAGGATGATACAGTTTGCAAATAGTGCAGAGAAAACACATGCAAATGCTGTTTTACTCTGATAAATACATGAGATAGATACTGTTTAATGCCTTTAATAAAGATGAGACAAAATGTACCCTCAGCAAGCACAAAGTGTGAAGAGCTGGCAACACCCTGGAGGGAAAGGCTCAATAGACTGAAGAAATGGCCTGACAAAAACCTCTCAAAGCTAAATGCAAAGTCCTGCACCAGGAATAGCATAAGTCATAAACAATACATGCTGGATAACAACTGGATAGAAAGCAGCATTGGACAAAAGAAGATGGAAGATCCCAGTGGACAACAAGATGTACATGAATCTTTAATTTGTCCTAATGACAAAGAAATCTCACCATATGAGCAAAATTTAATTACCAGCAGTTGAAGGGAAACAAGCTCTTCTCAGCACTTTTAAGACTTATCTGAAGTATTGTGTCCAACTCCAGCAGAGTGGCACAAAGACGGAGCACATATTGTGTGGAAGAAAGTTTGAGAGACCATTCCCTGACTGAGCTGGCTAAAGGAGGGTCTCATTATTGTCTTCAGGCACGTGGAAGGCCACGGAGAAGATGAAGCCAGAATCTTCTCAGAAGTGCACAGTTCTAGGATGAAAAGGATGGGCACACACTGCAACATGAGAAATGTTGAAAAGATACTAGGAAAAAGAATTCAGAAGGGGGCTGCCAAAACCTGAAGTAGGAGTTCAGTGACTGTGGAATCTCCATCCCTTGAGATCTTCACAGCTCATCTGGGGCAACCTGATACAGATTATCTCTGAGATGTGAGATCAGGCCAAAAGACATCCAGAGTTCATTTGCATCTTAAGTTACACTATGAAATTAATCCAGCACTGGGAAACAGACATCACATGTTTTCAAAGAACTGCCTCTATTAAGCTGTGTATCTCAGAATGGTCACAATTTATAAATATTACAGAAGAAGAAAATGTTGGAAATTGAAGATACTGGATCTGAGGAAAGATCCAGTCTTTGGAAGCTTGAGATAGATATTTGGTTTACATACAACACACACATTTCTAATTGCATAGATAATGAACAACTAGAAAAACACAGTGGTGGAGAACTTCATTAATATAAATCTTTAAATAGATATTAGATATTTTTTTCCTGTGGCTCAAATAGGAAATAATTCAGGGAAATGCTATGTTTTCCTTTAAACAAGGAGTCAGATTATGTGATCAGAGGGGTTCATCTGTCTATAAAGAAAATGAATCTGTGATCCCCAAGTCCTTCTTTGACATCATAATGTATATGACACACATGCTCCAACAGAGCACTTGCTTCTTCAAAGTGAACCCCTATGGATTGTCCAGGAAAATGATAAAGTCAAAGAAAGCTTTTGAACTTGTCTGAATTGGAGCTGTCTTTCCTATCTTTTAATCTAAAGGAAAATAACATATCAAATGGGTAGATCTGAGGTCAGAGACTTTCTAGAAGCTACTATTACAGATATTCTCCCTAACTCTGAGCCACTGGCACAGTCAGCTGTAATTACCAGCAAGGTTATTATGCATCAACAATGACAAGCCTGTATTTCTACCAACAAATACTTGAGCTTTAGGGGTATCCTAAATTAGCTTTTTTTTTTCTTTCTTCCCTTGAGACCTTGAGAAGCAGATGATACTTTGGATGATGAATGAAATATCCAGTGCAGAAAAATGTACGTAACAGAAGCAGTGAACATATTTCTGTTGAAAAACAGAGTATGACAGGCCTATTTTGAAAATCTGAATAAAATTCCACACCAAATTCTGTTGAGTATTTGAGCATTGATATTTGTACTGTGGGACCAGAATATTTTCTATGCTTGATAGGCATTCTCCAGCTCTTGAAATAAGTTTATGAATTTTCTCAGAAAATGTGGAATTCAATATATAGATTGCTATGTTAGAATTCTCTTTGATGTACTAATTGTCTTTTTACTGACCATTGTCTGTAATAAGGGGTGTGAATTCATCTCATATACACCTTTCATGTAGGTTGGCATGCTTTCAACATCCACTGCACAGACATAGTAGTGTGTTTTAAGCACTAATCTATTAACCTGTTATGGTAGAGCATTATCCAACACTAACATAAGTAGTATTGTTATAATGTACCTCAATGTGTTTGACATATGGAGAAAAGTTAGTAAACAGACTGGATTTCTTTTTTTTTTTCCTAGTAGATTGCAAATGCAGTTATTAAGTCCATGTAATCTGAATTATTTGACAAGGGACTGATCTGGAAATAGTTGCTGGGGGCCTCTTTCATCTCCTGTAAAACTCACAAGAGACAGAAGTGAAAACTGGATAAGATTCAACTAAGAAAAGGATGGTTAATAATATGCATCCCTGATTATGAGTAAACAGCTAAAAATCTTTAATTTTTAAATATTTTTTATTTTTATTTTTTATTTTTATTTTCTAAATTAAATAAAAAACAACATTAATAGTCTTGATTAGGATGTGGTTTTTTTTGTAGCAAAAGAGAAATTTTGTACAATTGATGTAATATGATGTCAAATAAGTAATACTGCAGGTCCTCCAAGATGAAACTCTCATTGTTAATCTTAGGTATTCCAAAGGGGCCTACATTATCAGGTCTTATATTTTGAGCTAATAGAGGCATAATACTAAAGTAAAGCAACAATGGAAGAATATACAATCCCCTGTGGCTGCAATTGAAGCTCTAAAACCCTGTTTTTCATTTTTAAACTGTTCCTCTGGGCATAGGTAATGTTCGAAGAAGCATTTTAAAGAGAAAATGAAACTCTAAAAGCTTTAAAGTGCAGTTGCCGATCCAAGATGTTGTCTATGACAACTCCTGTCTTACTGATAGTCTAACAGGAGACAGCAACATTCAGAGCTGCTCTTGTTACACCACAACACTTCAGAAAGGTGGACCATGCCTTTCTAGAGGATCACTGCAACTTTGATAAATCAAAGTCCTTGCCATGAAAACAAAAAAACCAAACTATTTTGAGAGAAGTGTATTCCAACTGGAACACCAGAGCTTTTGAAGGCAAAAGAAAAAAAAATAAAAGAACCAGTAATGTTGAGCATATAAAACAAGTGAAAACAGGAAGGAATCTGTTTCAGCTTGTGGCACTCTAACAATGACACTGACAATGCAATGCTTGTGCCCAGAACTGGGTGAGAAGCTGAGAGGGATTGCACAACAGGCAGGTACCTGAGCATGGACTGGAAGTGGACATGGATGCAGATAAAACCTTTCAGATTTTACAACTGTATCTGGTTTCTGGTCAGAGCTAGCCAAGTATTGCCAGATCATGCATTTTTATTCTCAATTTCTATTTTAAACATCATTTGTGAATAAATAAAGGAAAAGGAATCTTGCAAGTTTTGGATTTGCAAACTCCTTGGGATTTCTGAGTAATTATTAAAACACTTGAAAAGTGTAGAAATGCAACATTTTCACTATTTCTCAACGGGTCATCTTCTGAGATCATCCAGATTCCACTGGGAACTTTGACAGTGTGACATCATTCTCTTGTCCCTTTGGTACAGATTGTTAGTCTTCAAAATCAACATAAAGCAGCAATGTCAGTCTACTATTTTTTTTTCATCTCTATTAAGTCTTAAAGAAGAATCAACCAGTTAAACACAAAATTCACTTACAGAGGGAATGAGAGGAAGATGTATTAACAACATGATCACAGATGTCTCATTTCTTTGGGAAAAGATGGCAGTGATAGTAGAACATTTTTTTCTGACACTAAAATGAAACTGGATAAAAACAACTTTGAGGTAAACTCTGTTTCAAAACAATCCACAATTCTTTATGAAGGGATCTTTAAAGTCTTTTCTAACCTGAATAAATCCTAATTTTTACACTAATCCCTGTACCGCTGTAGGTGTGTAAATGAAAGTTAGTCATATATGCCTGAAATATAAATTTTCCATTAACTGTACAACCAGACACAAAGAAATAAAAAGTTTGGACTCAGAAGCATTTTCTGCAAGGACACACCATTATAGGATAAGAATTTCAAACCGAGATAGAGGGGGAAAAATCCTCTGAAATACGTTTATCAGTGAATGACCCTGATCAGCTGTGCTCCATCTGAGGAAGATCATTACTGTAGATGTCAGGGTAGTGTAGGAGACAGGTTAAAAAATGGGTTTCAGATTATTGACACTTACTTTTTATTAAAGTTTATTTACAGCTGGGGATAAGAAAATATAGGCCTAGAATTATGGAACTTTTTAAAACTCCAGAGATGATATCTTTGAAAACCTCTGCAAAATTCTTCAAATTTGTATTTCTTGCCTTAATCCCATCTGAATGGATGTCTTTCAAATGCAATGCTCTAATTCTTTCAAGTTATTATATTTTAATGTATTTTCATTTATGATCTGTTTTCTGCTGAATTTCTATCAAAGCTTGAGCCTTTCTTGAGCAAAGGATGTGCTTAAAATCTTTGCTAAATAAGGAAAGGATTAAATAAGTGTAATGATTTAAGTTCTCTGTCTAGTCAGGATTTAAAAGGCAGTATCTAGCATATAGCTGCCTGCCCAAAGACTCTATTGGAATTGCACTTTGAAATGTGCAGCTCACCTGCAACTATTTTCTGTTTCTTTATAAATCTGAGACTGTCACAGAACAGATGCCAAAGACTGATGCCTAAAGGTGTGCATAAAATTAAAATGGACCCTTGTATTCCTGAAGGGACATAATCTTCTCTAACCAATAGGAAAAGATAAAAGAAATCTGTAAAGTTTTAATTTCTTTAAAGTGAAGCTTGTTTTCGGAGGGAAAATGGAGTATATTTACACATAGACTGAGCACTAAGGAATGGAAAAGCAGACAGGTGATGGTTGACTACTTTCAACAACAAATTAGAAAAAGAAAGTTCTAAATACTCATTTATAGGGAATTTTCTCAGCCAGCTGCAGCTGATAATCATGTCCCAAACTTTTGTATTTTATTAATCAATAGTCAATAGAAGAAAGACCCAGGTACAGACACATTTCTGTTCTGAAGAGTTGATGTAAGAATATATATTTTTGTTGATAGTTTCTGAAGGCTGTTTAGAAATAATGATGGAAATAAAATATTATTAAAAATCAGATGTAGTAATTTAATACTGCTAATCATAGCAATACATTTACATCACTGTCCTCATCCTCAGCTGTTTTATTGAGCCTCCTTTTAAAATAGGTAATGCTAGTTTAAAACTTGCATATAATTTTGTCAAAAGATATGAAAGGATGGAAAAAACAAGCAAGGTGTTGTCCACTGGAGCCTAAAATGCTGAAGGGTCCAACATTTTCAAACAATCTTCAACCAGTTATAAATGTGAAAACAAGCTGTTGGGTCTGTCAAAAATCAAAGAATCATAGAATGGCTTGGGTTCAAAAGGACCTTGAAGATCATCCAGCTCCAATCCTCTGCCATGGACAGAGAAACCTTTCACTAGACCAGGTTGCTGAAATGCTATAATACAGCACATAAGAAGATGCAGAGTACATCTTGACATGGCCCATATTGCAGTTATGTGTTTTGAGAACCCTGTTCCAGGGTTCCTTGACAAGAGAAATAACTTCCTGAACATGAAACTTCTGTGTCACTTTCATTAATGATTGTAAA
This sequence comes from Anomalospiza imberbis, assembly GCF_031753505.1. NCBI lineage: Eukaryota > Metazoa > Chordata > Aves > Passeriformes > Viduidae > Anomalospiza > Anomalospiza imberbis. The sequence continues at coordinate 19,005,021 of NC_089689.1, read as the reverse complement.
TTCTCCATTTAAAACACACAGGTAAGTGCAAGTACTGATATTGACATTTGGAAATACTGAAAGGTTAAATAATTAAGTCCATAACTATTATGTCAACTCATTCCTGAGTTCTAGCTTCTGCGCTCCTTCTTTTGGAAGGCAGTTCCAGAAACACATTATTCTAATAGCTTAGAACTCATTTCCAGCTAAATACATTAACAGTCATCACCATTTTTTACCTAGTGACAGCACTGTCCTTTAGCTTACAGTATCACTGCTCAGTATTTACTCCTACAATGTGTTTTTTTAGACAGCCATCATATGTGCTTACAGACTTCTTTTGTTCAGTTAAACTGTTCTGACTCTAAAAACCTTGCAAAACAGGCTCCCCAGTCCACTGATCATTCTTGAAACCTTGCTCTGTACTTTTTCACACTAAAGATGACTTTTCTTGGACCTCAGTACTGCTGCAGAGCCCAGTGTTCAGATTATGTCTCCCCAGGTTCTAATTCAATGGCTGCTGTGGAAATATTGAGCTCCACAAATTAGAGTTTCCTGAAGCTTGTTGATGTAATACCATCAGAGGAGATATTACAGAGGGTAGAGAAAGAAAAAATCTAATATATTTATGGCTTTAAAGAGATGTTTTATCACTAGATTTACATACAATAAGTATCAGTGGGGATAATTCAACATTGTTTCTTGTCAAACTCGAGTGAGGCTTATGATTTTATTTTATAATTTGAAGAAAGAGTCCAAAATATTACACTTCAAAGTTTGTAGCACTGTTTATATCATATATTTTGAGTTTTCCCATCTCTGTGGAACTTAATTATTGTTGGTCTTGAGACTGTAGTCTAAGAAAAATAATTTGGAAGTACAAAAATTCAGTTTTAATCTCAGAAAAACTGTAGTCTTTTATTTTAGTGAAAGAAATATTCAACCTGTATATTTGAAAGGAAAATCCATGTGTGAATGAAAAAGAAGGGACAAAAAAATAGTAACAGTTATTTCAATGGATTTAGTTTTTCAGTATTTTTTTTAAGATAGACAGATACCATAATAGTGTAGATCGGGCCTATCCACACTGATCTAATATCTGATAAAATATATATACCTGTAGCAGATAAGTATTTTTTAGAGACATATAATGTGCAGCACAAGGCATGGTAGGTAAACATATACAAGTTACATTTTGATACTGAATCCAAGTTTATGTTAATAGCTAAAGAAGGACATTTTGCAGCTCTTGGATCACTGCAGTATTAAAAATTTCTTTTCATTAAAAACACACTTCAGCTCCAAGACAAATGCTGGAGTACACCAGCACACTGTCTAATGATCTGTCTTTGAGACCAAGCCTTCGTCAATGCAGTGCATCAACTGCTGCAGCTGAGACCAGGACATTTTTCTGCACAGAGCTGAAGGGAATACTCTTGATCCATTTCAAGCATTATTTGACACATTTCAGAATCACAGAACAGGCAGTTGAGCTCTGAACCTTCTCAGCTTATGCCTTCTATCAAACGAGAAGAGGGAACTGTTGCTTTGTTTTTTTTTCTTGCATACTTTTTGTCACCCACCAACTGTTTAGCTTAGCTGATAGGCACACAAATCAATATTTTTTCATGATGATAACACACCCACCATTTTCTGTGGATATAATCCCTTTGCTCCCTAAATAAAAAAAAAAAAAAAAAAAAATTCTCCAATTTCAGCACGTTTTTGCCCTAAGCAGATTCCTTTTATTAATTTCATTGATCTTTGTGTTTGGTTTGGATTTTTTTTTTAAAGCTCTTCAATTGCAGAATATGTTTTGAAGAACACTGTTTGTTTGTTTATTTGCTTGGTAAACGAGGCTGGTGAGCACAGATACTGTGGCAATGACAGCCAGGAACAGCTTGCTAGTGTACTGGCTCAGCAGTGCACAGAAGCTACATCTGAGCTGCTGATGGGGGAGATCTTCAGCTTGCATAAATTGTCATGGCTCTTTTGATATCAGCACTACAGTGATAACTTCCAGCATCTGAGGCTTTGCCCCCTAAGCCTGAGATGAATTCAATGATGCCATAGATTGAAATTACTATTATTATTATTCCCGAAATTTGTTTTTCTCAATTCTCCTACTGCCTGAAATTTATTGATTGTTTTCTACCTCCATCATGTCATGTATTCAGCATTATTTCCTACACTATAGCTCTTCCTTGTCTTCTTACTGCTCTGAGGGTTTCAGCCTACTTAGAAGTATAGAATCCATTACATATCTATATTCCACATTGTTTTGCATAATTGTTGCCTTTTTTTAACTTACATTTTATTTTTACTTGGCTGCCAAACACAATGTTATGCGTATTGTGGGTCCTCAAGTTGCACATTACTGAATAACAGGGGCAGGTCAGGATGAGGAAAGAGCTAAGAGATTCATTCAGATCTGACAAAGCCGTGAAGAAATCTTTTGTGAGGGGTCCTTCAGTTGCTGATTGTATTTCTCTTCTGCAGTTATCATTCAGCCCTGTGAATCATGCAGATGCCCATGTCCAGAAGATGTGGGACTGACATCTAACAGATGTTGCTAAACAGTCTGGAAGGCTTCTTTGTTATTCAAACCATGAGGTGAAGGACAAGCAGCAAAGCACCTGCCCACCAGCCACAATGTGCTGGACAAGCGACAATGGGCTGGAGTCAAAGGCTGCAGATCCTGAATGGCCCATGTGAATTCAGGAGAGAGTTTCCACAGGTTCATCAATAACTGGCCAAAGAAAACCCTCTAAAAGCTACATGCCATTTAAAGGATTTCTGAAAGCTATTCCATTTTGGACACTTAAAATGGATTTCACAGCCCACAAGAATAGATTGCATTAAGCCAAAGAAGTGGAAATTAAATAGGTAGATTTCTCAGTATTTTCTCAGTAGAATTTCTATCTATTCAAAATATTGCAATATTTGAATAGATTATTTTGGAAGAATAACAGTAGTGGAAAAGCTAATTATTTTTAATTAATACTGTACTTAATTGTTGTTTTACCTACCTTTGAAGATGAGTGATTAATAAATATAGAATGAAGTGTTTAAAATCGAATTCACCCCACAGCAATAAATTACTCAGACTTAACAGTGTTTTAACAGTGTTTTAAAAGTGATCAATTATTTCCTTTGCATATTCTTCTAGACACCAAACAGTTACACATGAATACATTCCTAGAAATACTAGAAATAAGTGTCTGAGCCTGAAAATAATGTGGACATGCAAATAAGTAGCAATACTTACATCAATTGAGGTTACTAGAACCAGTCACAAGTATGGTTGTTCTGGTACATGTATGAAGAAACAACTGGGTAGTTGGTATTGAAACCAGCAGCATTATTGCATGGTTCAGGGAAAAAAAATCTGTAACTGTGTCTGTAGTTATTCACTGCTGTTGATCCAAGTGTTCTTTTAGTGCACTGTGTTTATCTGCACTCAGCTCAGTGTCACTGAACAGACACAGATATAAATGCACTCCTTTCTTTTAGAAGCCTCCACCTGAACACCTGTGCCTGCTATAGCAGTACATTTCTCCATTAGGAACTGACAATACATTGATTAAAACAAATTTAAATTGGTGCAATTTACTGTGGATACTCCCCAAATGACTGGATTATGAGTATCTTCAAAGACTTTGCATTTCTCACAAGGATAAAGAATTTATAATACCATCTATAACAATGACGTCTGCACTGAAATATATATAGCAATTGTAATAATAGCTGCAGATTAATGTACTACCTGGAGGTTAGCTACCAAAAAAGCTAAAGCAGGTTGGCATATATCTCGTCAGCAGTACCTCTACTTTTATCAGGCAAAAATGCCCAGTTGCCTTGATCATTACCTCATAATTATATTTTAAATTTAGAGAAAGTTGCCATTGTTAATTGGAGTATATAACCATCAAATCCCCATATTTTAATATTTAAAAAGCCAAAAATAAAAAATACGCACCAGCAAAACTAGTCTCAAAATCAAAAACAAAGACAAGGTTTTGCTTTCATTAACTGAAATCAACTAAGCTCTTTTATCCCTTTCTTCCCACCGCAATAAAAGACAACCTGAGCCCCCTTTGAAACGAGCGCAGTGTGATCTGAAGAATGAAAAATGTTTATTGACTGGCACTGCATGCAATAATTTGAAATGAGCATAATCTTTTCAGGTAAAAATGGAAGAGTGCACTGCTGATATGTGTATGAACATGGACCCTGCCCAGTGCCTAGGGCAGGCAGCAGAGCGAGGATGGTCTGTAACCATGGCCTGGCAAACACAACAGGATCATTTTTTCCACACACATCTCAGCCGATCTGCAGTGTTGCACTCACGCTGCTGCATTTTCTGCAGCTGTGCCAGCCCTGCTGCTGCTCCCACAGCCATGGGGTTTGTGCCCAGCACTTTGCTGCTGCAGGGATGCAGCCACCAGCGAGTCTCCCGTGGTGCTGGGGGCAGAGTGCCACCACAGGCATTGCTGGGGGATGCTGCTGCAGCTGCTCTGGTTTGGGAGCAGCACAAATGCTGGATTTAACAGTCCTGGCCACTATCATGTTTTGTCCTTTATTAATATTACAGAAAAATAATCTGAAGGCCAGGGCCACACACAGGCAGGATCCCCCACACAGACTGCACGGCTGTGCCTGTGGCTCTAGCAGCTGCAGCAGCTCATGTCCCAGCTCTAATGCACATCTTACAGCCTGGAGAGAGGGATGCAGGTTTAGCTTTTTCTGTTTGCGTTTCAATAGCTGTGTATTTTTAGGTCTCATCCTTGCTAGTTTGAAAAAAAGACGATATTCAGAAGCTGTGAATTTTGGAAAGGTGATGTTTTGTATTTTTCATGTTTGAACCTTTTGTTATATGTAATTTGCTCAAAATTCCAGATGTAAAATTCATCTTTACCCATAGAGTCACACAAAAAAGAAAGAGAGCTGAGGAACAGGTACAGATGTTCTATTTACCCATTCAGTCACTGAAATTATTGCATATGACATAATCCTGTACGCCTATGAAATATCAGACTTTCCATTCGCAGTGATTCAGTATTATGCTGCAGAAACAATTTCTCTTCTGCAAAATAGGTTGCTTCTTTTAAATGAAAATATCTATTCCTTTTAATTCTCAGTGAAGCAAGTTTAAAAACAGTATGAATAGATGAGCATTTTAACGCAAAATTTAACTGGAAAATAAACATTAAAATGGGGAAAATTAAAGTATTTTTTCAATAATACTTGAATTTGAAAAATTAAATATCTCATGTAGAAGATATACAAATAAATTGTTGATTCTTGCATTTTTGAAGTCTGCTCATAGCTGAAAGCTTTTGAAAACATCTTGGGTTTGCAAAACCTTAAATCAAAAGCTTCAGATAGAATTTTTTCCCAGTTCAGTCAGTTTTTGCTTATAATAGTAGAATATTAACTGGCATAGCCTTGAGTCTTTTGTTTTCTTTTGCTTTTTGCCAATTAAATTTCCAGGTTTTGATTTTATATTTTTGTGTGCTATAGCTAGGTTTCCAGAATAATTTAAGCACCTTCTAAATAGCACGTTACCTCACTCGTTGCAACGTTAATCAATGCTGTATTCTGTCCACTTTCCTGTTTCCCACTTGTCTCTTAGACAGACATGCTGCTTTGTCCCTCTTTGGCTGTTTTAAGACTTGTGTCAGTATAGCTGGCTTACTGTAGTGTTACTCTAAACATTATTATTTGAATATAGGGACATAAAGAGGTATAACTTAGAGGGAAATAGCACAACAGGTTAGATATATCGATCTTGGAAAGGATGATGTGCCAAAGTTGCGTGCTAAAGTAAGGGGCTTCTAGTTTCAGCAGTGCCTGATTCTATCTCAAAGGTAGGAACCAGTAGCCAAACCAGAGATAACATTTCTTGCAAGAAAAGCATGATTTCATGACAGGGAAAACGTTTTTTCTGCTAAAATATGTAAAGCTCATTGTATAACAGAGATATTATGTTTCACTGGTCTCAATCAGTGCTGTTCTCATTAAGGGCCTCCAGTCTTACCCCCGGCAAAGATTTCACTGCAATTAGTCTGTTTAAACAGAGCCATTGAGAGTTTTCTTTGACACAGAACTTCTGGAACAGGCCTTAAGGCAGCTCTGTGAGAGTCAAAGGATAATAATTTCACTACACAGCAGCATATTTCAATTACAGTATAATTAAACCAAGTGTTGAAGCCATATCTGACAATTGGTCAATGGAAAGCTGAATCAGAAAACCCTGAAATATTTGAAATTACAGGTTGGAAGTTGGGGTAGAATTTTGGGCTGAAGTCTGTACTACAGTATCTAAAGCTGGACTGGCTGCTGATTGAATCTTTATGTGGAGCAAATTCTTGAAGAGATCTCTGCCTCACTTTTGTGAAACACTGAGTAGTCAACACATCCCATCGAACTTGTAACGATTTCTCAAAGCAGCAAAACTCCACTAATGTATTGAGAACTCATGAGCTGCTACAGTTCATCTTCTTGCATGAGAGTCTTCTAATAGACATGAAGAGAATGGAAATACCTCAAAGATCCACCCTTGTAGGGTTTAACAGGGTAGGAGAAGTTTGTATGTAAGAGGTCTTGTGTAATTATCAATTACCTTAACAAACATATTTCTACTTTTTATTACTGAAATATAATTCAATATCAAGTTATCAAAATGGCATTAAATGCATACCAGCATTTAATGGTATGTATACCAGCATAACATTATCTTCTTAATAATACAGTCATATTCTGATTTTCTTCATTTATAGTCATTAACTTAATTTGATGACCTATCTAAATGATTGCATCTGTCACAAAGATACACTTCTTTTAGTTATTCAGAAATCAAAGCCACCCCATTCCCCAAAAAGAATTGGATGAATTTTTAAATTTTTAATAACTTTTTAAAATACCTAGAACAATATCTTACACTGTAAAAATTATATTCTAGGCACTACATCACCAAAGATATTTTAAAAAGATGATTCAATTAATATATAACCATATTTGAATATTTCAGGCATTTACAGAAATATTTAATGGAATTAGATTCAATGAACTTCTAACAGTGAGCAGAAATAAATTATTGCATCCTTACTGTCAAAGCAATTTCAGGTTTTTTATTCATCCTCTGTTGAGCCTTTTAGCTTATTTCAGTTTTTAAATCACACACAATAGAGCTTTAGGGGCCTGCATCTCTGTGATTTATAATACAAAGGAACAATTATTTCTGCAGGTAAAATTGTGCTTTCTGGAAAAGGTAAGATAAACAGATGTGCCTAAAGCATCCTCAGAAAATCATGGAGAAATGGCTAAATGTATTACAAATAGCAATAATAATAAAAAATACAGCCATCAACTGTCTAAAGTACTTTGTGAACATTTACGTGCCTACTTTTATGATTCAAGTGGCTATAAAAAACCTGAGAACAGAAAGCCAAAACCTTTTGGATAATCCCTTAAGCCCCCAAACAATAAACAAGAACAGGTTCTGACATGTAATTTATCAAGTTGTGAAGTTTCTATTCTTATGAACAAAAACCTAGTAAAACAAAAATAAATGAATAATGTGAGCACAGTCTTGGGGAACGTTGAATTTCTGAAAAAAAAAAGCTTTAGCATATTTTCTTCAAGTCCTTAAATTAAGGTATCTACATTGGACCAATAGTAAAAATGTTTTAAATGCACATAGGTGAACATAGAACAAATCTTTAGTTATATTCCTTGACTTTATAAGAACTTCTGGAATTTCAAAGGTTTCCTTGTCTGACCTAAAATTTTCTTTGGCAAAGGTTTTACAAGCATTAATATTTACTCATTTATATGAAGCAGAATAAAAATGCCTGTAGCATTCCAGAGTGTGAACACTATATTAACTACATTCTAAATGCCCATAAATATTGCAGGATTGGAAAAAAAGAGGTTGTTAACACTTCTCAGAAGATTCTTTTTCTGGTCTATGTGAGTCTTCACCATGCTCAGTGTTGCTTTGATGGTATTTATAGTATTCCTTGCTAAACAAACCAACAAAGCCTTCACAGGAACATTTGTCCTATGAGATTAATTGTTATATACTCTATTACACTGAAAAAAAATATATTGCCCAATTTCCCGGTTAATTTTTACAAAAGCTTCAAGGACTATTCTCTTCACACAAATAAGCGCTTCACAGTTTGCCAGAATTTGGGTCAGTAGAGATTTCCAAGTGTCTTTCGCTTGTTCTGTCTGTGTGTGTATGGAAGGAGTTTGCTTAAGTGCTTGTTCTGTGCATCCCACACCTAAAGCTCGTGTGAAGGCTCCAGTAACTTCACCTGTGCTTCAGATTTACTGTAGCTTACTCTTTAATTTCTAAGCTTCAAGCTAAAATTACTCAGGTTAGTTTATTTGAAAGAAAAATATGCAATTTGGTTTTCTCTCAGAGAAAAGTGCTCTAATAACTTCTGATTTTTCAACAGGAAACCTAAGGTGTGCAATTTTAATGATGGTTATACTTCAGAAGAAATAACTTTTCTGTTGCTTTTGTACATGTTCTAAATTATATTAAAATTTTGACTCAAAATGGAAAGGAGGAGGCCTTGCCTAATAGCTCTAGAGGTAGGTTTATGTTCTTAAGTGTCAGTGACATATTATAGAATAGTTAACTGATGAAGGTTCCTGTCACAGAATTTTTTTGACTGATTTTCATTATATGACATGCCACCCCTCAGCTAATTTTCAAAGGGTTTGTTTTGGTTTTGGGCTGATTTTGCCCCAGTGGTGCTGAAAGTACTTTTTGTAGATTTCCTCTTTGTGAAAAGTGGGTTTGTTCTGATTTTGACCTTCATGTTAAGGACATATTTATTTAACTCTATTTTTCCACCTCCCATTTGCAGTCAGATGTGTTGTGTTCATATGATCGCCCAGCCACAGCCAAAGGACTCCTCTCAAAGTCTGCAATGACATGTCTTCTGAGAATTGCACATTTCTCTGCACAATTAGAGCTTCAAATAGTCTGTGTCACATGTAGCCAAGGCCTGTGACAGCTGTCACTCAGGAATACGCTTCCTGACAAAGAGAGATTATAACCTCACAGATCATGCAGGCTTTATTATTTGTATTTAATTATCCCCCAGTGGGAAATAATAACTGCAGTTTTCCTTATGCTTTATCTTGGTGCAAGGTTGAAGCTTGTAATCACATGTACATTCCAAGCTGCCTTAAACTAGGTTTTTTCCTGTTTGTTCCCAATCTTTACAGCCTCAGGGTAAACTCTGCACTCTTCCATTATTAATTTAGACAGACACAATTTCCTAGCAAAATAATTAGTCAACATGTGGCAAACTTTTGTAATAAACTAGATATAAAATGAATAATTAAGTTTCTTGTTAAATCAATAACATTGATCTTGACTTCTCTTAAAACCAGATTGTAAGAGAGCAATTTCTTCTGCCTTCTGAATTTTGCATCTTAGAATGGAAGACTGACATTTGATTTCTATTTGACAGATATTGAACTTTAAATAGTTTTATTTTCTGTCAAAGCTGAGGCAGTGAGTTAAGGAGCAGATTTTGTGGCTGCACTGCCAGAAAACAGCTTCCAGTTCTTTAATGTCTGCCTCAGATCACCAACATACCCAATCTCATGTCTTTGCCACCTCTGTAGAGCTGAAGTTCTCAGGGTTGTGTTTAAGACAACAAATTAAGTCACTGAAATATAACCTGCTGTTTTCCAGTTGCAGTTGCAGCTGCTGACATGTTCTTGGCACTCTTGCTGCTCTCCTTTGGAAGAATTGTTCCCAAGAGGAAATGACATTTAATTGTAGGCTAGGGTTACCTGAGCCTGGTTTGATACATTTGATCTGCCTGCTAACTGAATACATTCTTTTCTAACTTTTTGAAGGATTTAATGACAACGTGAGTTTGTTCATTAACATGAAAATTTCAGTTTTTTCTTTGCAAAATCGAGGTATTCTTTGACATTCACTAACATCAGTGTGCCTCATCTTCCAGCACAAGTTCATACACATAAGAGTTCCTCTCGGGGATAATATTTTATCATGCCAGAGCAATGGTAACTGGTCAATGGTGTATATGCAGTTAAAGACCAGACCTAAAATGAACTATAGGTTACATGACCCTTGCAGCAAATAAAAACTTGTCTTCTGTAGCCAGTGAAAGTTGTCAGGCATCCACTGCAAGGTCACAGATATTGTCACGTCACCAGGGAACTTGGTGAAAGAAATCCAATTATAAACATGAAAGTCTGTAATTTAATCCTAACTATATTTTTTAAATAGGTTGACTGAAATGGAAAATGCTTCAAGAATGTACTCTTTTAATAATCCAAAAGATTAGAAACCCTTTCAGACTGTACATGGTATATGTAACATAACTATTAGTCATTTTGCCTGTTAGAACAGAATGTGTCTCTTTTCCAGGCTGCTTTGTCTTGTGCTGTCTGTGCCAAGTGTCACTAATGCCTGCATTTACCAGTGGAAGCATCACCCAGAGTATATAGACTTACTAAAGGGGCAAATGCCAGCATAATTCTCCAACCATCTGCTTGCCTGGGACTTGCATAGGAAATGTGGCCAAACCTGCACTCTGCCCTGAGATCACTGTATACCATAATGAATGTTTGGCACAATTAGCAGCCAGAGTAATTTAGAGAAGCATTCAGACATCTCTGGCTAATGCCAAGAATCTGGTCCCATGTATCTGGAGCAGGACTGGAAGTGTGAAGGTGACACACTGCTGACTTTGAAGCCTACCAACAAGTTATGTTCTGCATGTGCCATCAGCTGATAACCAGACCCTGTATCAATCTTATAGACTTGACACAGAAACAAAAATTCCTCTTCAGCCAATGGTTATGGCTGGAAGAAAATCAATCCTATTCAAACACTTAATTACTGAAATATTTTATTATATGTGAAGGTTTGAAGTCTTCTGTGCTGTACATTTAGAGAAATTAATCTGAATAGAAAAACTAACCTCAGAGTACATATACTACAATATCCCTTTGGAAGTCTTGTCACAGAAGCATTGCACCATTATAAAGCAGGAGCTCATAGAATATGTTTTAAATGGAAATGGAATCTTTGTATTTTTTGACAGCTTTGAGTTTTATGTACTAAAATGTGAGAATTTGTGAGCTGACTATGCAGATACCATAACTTTTCTTAATTGTGTAGCTCTGGTTACACAGCTTTCCTTCTACTGCTGCCTGGAGTATAGACATCCTCCTTGATTCACAACATGTAAATTTAATATCCATGTTCTAACAGGAACTCTTCCATCTCCAACATGGCAATGCCCTAGAAGGAAGACACACATTTCAGCTTTTCACAGGTACCCAGAATGGAGTGCCTGAACAGGATATCTTTGCAAAAACTGAGTTCATAAAGCATTCCAGCCTCTACAGATGATGGACACTAGTCAACATCGTGTTAGTAGAAAAATCATGTCAATAGTTTTATGATTTTGAATCCTGGCTAGTAACAGTATTCATTTTTAATTGAAAAGAAAATCAGTTGGCTGGTCTTCTGAAAGAAATTATAGAAGAAAAATACAAGCCTTTTCTGCTAACAAGACCCAGCTGGAAGCCCCATTCCTACATTTTCATATACAGATTTGTAGGAGGTAATTCACTGGTCAAGAACTGAAAATCCAGTTAACACCATCCTGTTCTGCCACCGGTCTGGCCTTTTAATGCAAAAGTTTATTTATGAATGTGCTTCTTAGCATTGTGGTGTTCTTACAAAGAAAATGTTATGTGAGTTTTATGATGTAGAGAACTTTCCATAATTAGCTGTGTACTAATTGCCTTGCTTGCTGTTGTTACTTTATACACATGTGTGTCTCATGCAGGATAACAGGAACTGCAATTCACCTCTGTCAACATGTGCCTGTATACACACACACATATCTATCTGTCTGTAATATACATTATGCATACATATATGCATGTACATACATTTTGAAACCTTCCTAAATAATACACTGAATTCAGCTGAGATACAGCAAGTCTCAGTGAATGTATCTCCAGTAGAAATCACTTTGACCTGTTACAGAGTGAGTACAAATCAAAGATATGGAGGTAAGAACAAGAAATATGACTGAACAATTGTTAGCAGACAAATTTAAGGTGATGGAACAGGTTTATTTTGTAGCATACAACAATATTAATGGTGCCTCGATGCTGTCCTATGAAAGGCATAGATGCATTGTAGCCACTGTAAAGCAAAATAATATAATCTGGACTTTTACTCAAAAGATTTACTCAGCAATTACAATAAAAATATACTTGAAAAAGATGTCTTTATCCTTCCTATGAGTACAATAATCATCCAGCACCATCATGTTGAGCACTTCAAGCTCTAGGTAACATAAACAATTTTAAGTATTACCATTTAGTAGACTGTAGAAAACTAATTTATTTTGCAGAATTAGAAAGTGAAGCAGAAGTGCAGGCTGATGTCTACAAGTTTGGTTAGTTAAAATGAAGTACTTAATTTGATGATTAAACATCTTTATTACTGTAGGTTTTTAAATGCACTGACCACCAGGTTTTCTGCAAAATTTGTACTCTAGGGATGTATTAAAAAATATTTGTCTTCTTCATTGTTTTAAATGATAGGCAACCAGTGAGTAATATGCATTTATATAAGCAATATATATATGTATCTTTTAAAAGTGCGTTGTAATTCCTTGCGAATTATGTACTATTCAGTTGACAGTTCGCAATAATTTAAAAAGGGATTAATTGTTAATTCAAATAAATAAATAGATAATTCACTAACTTTCTAGCATAGCAGACACTTTATAGGACATCAAGACAACTGTGTGAGACTAGGGAGAGCTTCCCTGTTGTGCTGTGGAATTTTTTAATGCAATTTTCTACTCCTTTCTCTAAATGGGAAGAACAGTTTTATTTGCTAGTGTAAAGACAACTGAGGAGGAGAATTGCATGAAGATTTTTTTAAAAAAGATTATTTCCATCTTATCTAAACCAGATAGTATTATTTTATTACAATATTTCAAGTTGCCCGTGTTTCTAAGGTATTTGCATTTCAAGGAAATGTTTCCCAAGAGCATCTTTAAATAAAACACTTTCAAAAATTGTGAAGAAGACTCTTCTTTTGAGACTTTGAATTTCAGTTTCAAAACATGGTCTTGTGACTATGCTTTTCAGAAAATAAATGTGGCTTACAGGACATTAGGTCCATGTAAGAATATTTAAATAAAGCTGTGAATTTTTTATTGATTCACTTGCTCAAACAGCATTTTATCTAGATTTGGAAACATTATAACATACATATAGAAGGAGTTAGAGTTGAAAATGTATAAATATTTTTAGTGCATCATTATAATTTCAGTAACGTATTTCTCACTTTCAGTGATGGTGGAAGCACCATCATATATCAGGTATGGAAACCAAAGTAAAGGTATCAGTCTCATTCAAAATACAAGCCTTGAATAAAGTACATAGAGCAGGATGCAAATTTACATCTCATAATACACAATGAATTAGCACAACCATCAGCAGAAGAATAGATGAACAGTGGGTAGAAAGCAATCATTATATACTAATAAAACACTTTGTTTTTTGCTCAGTGGTTTGTAACCCTATTTGGGACTTGGATGTCTCACTTGAAAGAATATCTGGGGTGGGATGCAGAGGGCAGAAGGAGAGTGGGTTTTTTCTTTCCTTTGTCTGTGTTTCTGAGTCTGCTTTCCTGGTTTTTTTGCTACACTTCCTGACCACAATCCATTTCTCAACCACTTCATAATGTGACTTCAAAAGAGGTTCATAGCCCCGTGGATAAAGCATTACATTGCTAAAATATGGTTTTCCTTATCCCTTAGAGAAAAAAAAAATCTGCCAGTCTGTCGTGGCAAGTGTTGATGAATGCAACCATGACAATTCATCATCAACCAGAAGACTTTTACTTTATTTACACAAGCATTTACTTATCCTTTTCTCCTTTTCTCCATTGTCCTACATATGAAGTAGTTCACTTTCCCAGCTGTTAATGTCTGTCTGTGTTGCATCTATTCTGATTTGGAAACTCTGTGATCATCAGTCCAGATTTTCAGTTGAGATTTCTTGTATTGGCATACTGCAACCTCCTGATCAGATCAGACACCACCTGTCATAAACAAGTACCCTTGTCCTTTCAACATGCATCTATTTATATTTAGATATGTCACTTGAAAAATTTGCAGTACTAATTCATAACTTTCCTTCATTTTATTATTTTTGTGTTATTGCTTATTGAAAACTCATAACCAAGGAGCTCTCTCATAAGGCCTTCACCTGTTTTCTAAGCTTCTCTGTCTCTTCCCTCCTACAGTGCTGTCCATTTTCAGAAGAGATTTTACAATAACTATTACGATGATCACCCAGTGCTATAGTATGTTGATGTAATGATCTATACAGATCAAAATTACTACCTATCAGAACACGTTTCCCAGAGAAGACCACTGCTCACTCCAGCAGGACTTCTGCTAATGACCTTTTATCTCCCTTTCTCTGCGAGGATGACAAATGACCTCATTTTGTAACATTTGGCTAAACAGATGAATAATAAATTAGTGAAGAACCCAGTCATTCTAAAAGTGAAGCAATGCTTGTGCAGCAAGGCTAATTTGGATACCTAGGGTCTCTGGAGAATCAAACACATACAATTGATGTGCTTAATTAGATTGTAGAAGGCAGAAGTTTCTCATAATACTGTTTGCACTGTTATCCTCAGATCTGAAGTTTGCAGAAAAATTAGTCTAAACTTTAAACACCAGAGAAAATGCAAATGTTAACTAGACTTAATAGAAATCTAGCTTTTAGTTAGTCACGTTTCCAAGAAAAGGGAGAAACTCAGGGGATGGTAAACACAAGAGAAGTACAGGAGATCTGTACAGATGTTTGAAATGTGTGCTGCTGTGTTTGCTTTCCAGTGAAGCTTTCAGCTCAGCCCATCTGCTGTGCTCAGCCTGCCACACATTGTGATATTTGTCTACACCCTGGCCCTCAGCCCATCCGGCTGGTACCAGGTTGCACACTGCTCCTTGGAAGGATGCTGGGCTGTATGCTCACTGCTGGGGCAGCCAGGGACCAGGGCACATTATGGACAGTCACCTTCCTACACTCAGGTCTTGACTCGTGCATCCACCCTGGAACCAGCACTTCGAGTCACAGCACTGCTGACCCACAGTGTGCACAGAGCTCTCAGTCTCTCAGACTGCTGGTGACACAAAATCTCTATAACAAATACATTAATTTAAATCATCTTCTCTGAGTGAATCATTCTAGCTTGGAGCCAGATAGTACTGATGTTTGCAAGATGGCCTTATTAGATGCTATTTATTTCTGTATTAAAGAGAACAATGTGGTTTGAAGTCACAAAAAGAATTACAAAACCTAATTTATGGATTGCTCCAACTGGAATCCACATTTCTTCCAGGCAGACAGACTTTTTTGTTGTTGTTGTTACTAGCTTAATGAGGAGCATAGTCTCATTTCATTTCCTTTGGAACTTCTTACTGCTCGGTCAGTTTGTTTTCATAATGCTGGGTCTCATCCAGCTGGATTTGGGCCCATTCTGGTATCATGCTGCTCAACTAGTTTTATAGCAGTTTATGGCTCATAGTTAGAAATGCCACCTCTTCTTTAGACATAATAATTTATGACATTGAGCATGTTGAAGCGGCTTCTAAATGTGCCATCATTCATCTTAAAAATACAACCGAAACCACCACTAATATGAACCTACCCATACAGACAGTCACATATTCAGTATTTTCAGTATTCAGACTCTGAGTAGTGTGCTTTGCAGTATTTAGAAAGTTTATTCAGCTGCGTGAATTTGGGTGGAGGATGTTCATTGTAAAATTGTCCTTTCCTTTATTGATGCCTAATCTGAAATTCTTCTACCAGAATGCTGCTCGAGCCTTTCCTTCTACCTGATCCTTATCAATTAAAAAAAAAAAAAAAAAAGAAGATAAATCTCAACCTCTTAGCTGCACAGATATCAACCCTAAATAAAGGTAAAACTTAATATAAAATTTGGCCTTCTGTGCTTAATTGTCTCTTTTGGCTCTGAAAACCTAGTTGGTCCCAGGTCTAATGATCTTCAATTATTTCTCATTCATATACATTTTCTCTCTTCCTCCAGGGCTTTCTCTTTTCTAGGCTGTGTCCTGTAAATACTGTTTTCTAATTCTTGACTCTTGTTTTCATCATCCTGACTTGTCCCCATCAGATTCAACTGAAGAGCACTCTGCACAGCCATGATTTCGGAAAGCAAAGCACCAGGGACTGATTACTGCTGTTCTCAGCATGTCGAGCGGTGCACTGGCAGCTCCTGAAACTGTTAACCTGCTACATACATGCTGTACAATTTAAGCAACTTAGATCACAGAGTCTGTCAAACAGCTAATTTGCATAAGTAATTTGAATAACAAAGATAGTTGATTAAATATGAAATGCATATTCAAATATTCTTTACAAAAATTAAAGATTAAGACATTCTCTATAATGTCAAGGAGAATTTCACATCATGGACCGAGATACATTAGCAAACTTTGCAGAGAGATTTACTAAGAAGGACAATTACACTGGGATTATAAAAATATGCCTCAAGTAAAAGTGTATGATATAAACAACATGTATCCAGACAAGTGAAAGAAACTTAAATACTGCATAGGTGTGAGAATAGGATACTTACAGATGCTGATGTGCTGGTTCTGCTTGAATTGTTTAACTTAGATTGTGCACAACGTGGATCTAGGAAATACTAGTCATAATTTTAAAAGAATAGACAGTAGTCATAATTTTAAAAGAATAGACTTCATTAAAATATCTAAATGACATAAGATGAACATATCAGTAAAACAAAAGTGTATAGAAATTACAGTATTTGCTCCATATTTTTGTTGCCTAAAGGGTGCCAAGATGTGATTCATAAGTAAAAGACAAGGATAGAAATAATAGAAGATTAAAAAAAAGAGATAAGGCTGCAATTTACTGAAGTTTTGGATAATTGATTAAAAGGGAATTTCTAAGATTTCAGGTCCATATTTTGATATTAAAATAGACCTTTGAGATAAACATCACCACCACTTTAATGTTCAGATTTTGCTGGGAACATAATATGTGGACACAGCACATCAGGCCAGAAAGCATCTGCAGTGGGAATTCCACTTGGACAACATTTCAGGCAATGGAGGAACCTGTTGGCCACCCATCAGATACTGCCCAAGTGAATATAATTTTGTCCATAT
Source organism: Anomalospiza imberbis (assembly GCF_031753505.1). Classification (NCBI taxonomy): domain Eukaryota; kingdom Metazoa; phylum Chordata; class Aves; order Passeriformes; family Viduidae; genus Anomalospiza; species Anomalospiza imberbis. The sequence goes on along the minus strand of NC_089689.1, from coordinate 18,987,769 downwards.
TATCCTGTTTCTGTTAATGTTTTTCAATTCCTAAGACATTATTCTATTACTGGAATTAATGTTTTCCAACAAAAAGCTCATGAGGCATAATATGAAACGTTCTCATAAAATGTCCATACCAAAATATATTTACTGAGCTTCTCTGAACTATTTAGCATGGATACTTTATTAAATATCAAGAGTCTGCTTAGTGCTGAAAGCATATAACTTTGTGGGACAATCCTCTACCTCAAGAATACTGAGGTAACAGCGCCCTAGTGTTTGCTCATTTATATAGAATTATCAACTAGTTATTGTCAAAACAGTGTCTTCAATTCAGAGAAAAATGTATCACTTTGTAGCAGGGGCAATCTACAAGATTAGGTGGCTATGAACACTCATATTTGCTGAAAGAAAAATTTGATAGTATGATAAAATTTTCTTCATTCTTATCACATGACCTCATTCCTTTCCTTCTTAAAAAGATTCTAAGATTACTAATCTTCTAAGATTACTGTAAAGGGCAACAGGAACAGAGATTAGGTTACTGACTGTAGTCCTATGGAATGGATACTTGTAGCACAATTTAGAAACAGATTAAATGACTGAAGGCAAAGTGGAAATGAAATAATATGTAATGAAGCTATTCTGGAAAATGAGTGAAATATTACTCAGGTGTTTATGGTTTTTCTCATGGCCTGGCCATTGCCACATAACAGTTACAAAATGGAATAGCTCCCAGGATTTCTGGGAAGGCAGGAACAGACAAGCCCTGAAGGCTGAAGTAAACTTGTTACCGCTACCCGTCAGAGCGTACACAGGAGAGGACTAGTACTGTGGAACAACACAAATTTTGAGACTGGAGCAGGAAACGTACAGACGACCAGAACCATTAGGCCCAAAATTAAACAAACATAGAGGACTTGCTTTTTTCCAAGTGGTCCTAGAGGAACTAGCAACTGCATCTCTGGCAAGTGGGTGGCTCCTGCCTGCTCTCTGCGCTGGGTGTATGAGTACAAGCACTTGGCTGCCTTGTGCTTGGGTGAAATAAGAGAGCTGATTTCTTTGAAAAGGAGACCTATTAAGCTGCCAGAGTGAAACTGGAATATTACATACACCTATAAAGTCTTTTGAATTTACAGTTGTAGTGAAACACTGATTTATACACACTACTTGGAGGCCACTTTTACATGTTATACCTTCAATGCATCCTGCACTACTCTGTTGATGATTGAACAGTGGTATACCAATAAATAATTATCAGATGGATATCAAGAAAATTGATTTTTCCTTATATTTATTAGTATACTGAAACTAAATAGACTATAAATATTTTAATGAGGATATTTTATAGAAGTGTGGCTTTCAATAAATTTTAGATTTTTTATTTCCATTTTGTCTTTTATCGACACAAAAAGAAATTCATTTAGTTCTTGAACAATAAATTTATAAAACTTGGTGTTTTTATGCATATTTCAGTGTTGGCTGAGATTGTCAGAAGTAACAGCTAATCTTCTTTATGTAGCAGGGTGCTGAGTAGGCTTAAAAGTCCTTTGCTTCCAGAATGCAATGTAATTATAAGATGTGATTACAACTGATTATAATCAATCAGCATAGTCTTAAGTGTAATTTATATTGCTGCAGCTGTGGTTAGATTAAATCTTCATATAAAATACAATTTCTCCAAGATATGTAAAATTACTTGAACAAACCCAAATACAGTAAACTCATAATGCCATAAATATAGAGTAAATGATGCCAATTACATAATAGCTTAGAGCTGTGTGTACCACAAAATAAGTTTCCCATCAAAGAAGATGTTTGTGATTCAAGACACAAGACTGTCCTTTTGTTATTGTGACAAGACAATGTTTCTGGCCTTCTGAACTCTTCCTTACAACATTTGTCACATATAACATGTCACCACCAGCACCAGAGCTACCATAGGCAGTAAAAGTTCTTTTAAAACAATAATAGAAACTAGGTTTGAGGATTTACAGAACAACATGTTTTAGCCAGATAAGACACATGCTAGCTGTCAAAAACTGCTGAGCTCTCATTGCTAATCAGCTAAATAGCTTTGTGCAGTTTCTTCCCCTCTGCCTGTAGCTCCATGCTATAGCTGGGAAGTTTTACTGCAGACATAGATCAGCCAGATTTGTTCCAGCCCTTCTGGAGAGCCCTGGCAGGAACCCAGGGCTGCTGCAAAGGGCTTCCTGCTCCCAGGGGACAGCCAGGACAACACCCCATGGCTCTATTCTGTACCCCAGGCAATGTTTGACTGTCTGTACTTCTGTTGTGTTTCTGGTCTTGGTCAAGGGTTATCCTCAGTTTACAGCCTGCAAAGTGTCTGTAACAATGCTGGCTGCCTTCAGTGGGCATGTGTGAAGGACTAATGGAATGGTTTCTCAGTTCTTTCATTTTTCCACACAATTTCATGTCCAAAAAAATCTCACCAAAGAATATCTTGTCCAGCAATCTGAGATTAGATAAACTGCATCAGTGAAAATACCATTTTTACAAGATATGTTCATACATGCACAACCCTACCTCAAAATTAAAAAAAAAAAAAAGAAAGAAAAAAATTGGGGTTTTTTTAAGGGCACCACTTTAGCTTATGGCTTTAAAGTTAACAGAAGGTAATCAACTGTTTCCTTCCAAAAATGATAGAGTATGAAACCCATAAAATAACCTTGTTCTCCTGGTGCTTAGAATAAAGCTCTTCACTATTAACTCATAAGATTCTGAATTCTTGCCTGAAGCCCCTTTGTCCAGTGAGAATCTGAAATAAAACTATGATTTTGGGTGTGCAATGTGAAACTAGATCTGATTCAGATCTGCCTAAACAAGAATATATATCTCCCAAACTTTTCTCAATTAAAAGAAAAATCCATCTGTTCCCATTAGGAAAGAAAAAAAAAAAGACAAAAAATAATGATAAACAAACCCAAAGTCACAGAAAGAAAGACAGAAAGAAAGAAACTCCCAAGCCTTGTGGCTTTTAGTAGGAAAATATTTATTGCTTGCTTTCCTCCAGAACTAATGTGTCATGACATCAGTATAAAATTTAGAAATAGCCTCCCTAGAGCAGTAGGTTAGTTGAGATAGAATCTAACTAGTTTGCACCATTAAGGATTTTATATTTTGGGTGTGAACTTTAAATTTCACTAGCAATTAACTTCTTTCAAAATAAATTAATATTCTTGAAATTGTTATGTATCATTAAGACATTGTGCTTTAATTTTCCCATGTTTAATAAAGGCATATTTAAAAGAGTAAAAAAATGTGTGTTCAATAATCTAGAAACTGAGCCTATTTAATTCATATATTAATCAATAGAATCGAGAGGCTGTGAACTGTAAAAAATGTACAGAATTTTATAAAAATATATAATTTTATATAAATTAAAAAAATAACCAGTGACATACCTAATCAATTGATATTCTGTTTTCTCTGTGTTTTGACCTGTGGTGTCTCTGTACAGATAAGCTGCTTATTGATTTCCTTAATTTATGAGCTTGATCCTCAAAATGAATTACTGTCCCACTGAATTATTTTGTTTTGAACCTTGGTGAATGCTTTAATTCTTTGCTATTCGACTTTTGTTTGTATGTAATTTTTTTAGAGCAGTATCTGAGAATGCCCACTAGTGTATAAAGAAGCATAAACAATACCTGCTTTACATATTTGTTGTTAACATAATAAATATTAGACAAAAAGAGACACAAAACTAGTAGAGCAAAAGTTTATAAAAGCATATCATCAAAACACATAAAAAGCCAAAGAAATGAGGATGTTGGCTGCCATTGAAAGAATCAGTGAGTGTGTTTAAGTATGAATGGTCTATATCAAAATAGTATTTTTCATTCAGATGAAGCTGTATTTTAAATTTAACAAATTTTGTGATCACAAGCCCCTGCTATGATAACATTTAAATGTAGTTTTAATCAAAATATTTTGAACCTGCTACTTTCAAACCCAAATTCCTAACTATGTTTACTTTAATTTAATTACACTGAACCAAATATGGCTTAATTTCAAGATTTAAAGTTTAGTGTATGTCAAATTTCCAGTTATAAAAGTCATTTTTCTTATTCAGTACTGAATCTGTGTTTGAGCCAAGCAGCTGCATATAAGGGCTGCCAGAGTTGTTCTTCATACACTTTTCAGTTAGCTGATTTTAAATTACTTTAGGTGCAGAAAAAGCTATTTTATTGCTTTAAAAGTAAAGGTCAGTGTAGTGTCAGCCAACAAACAGAACCCTTCTGTATGAAATTGTTTTTGATGCTTTACATTTTTAATTTTAATGGGTTTCTGTTTAATGTATTTACTTCGATAACAGCCTGAACTTAGAAAAATAATAAAAAAAACCACCCCTAATTTATCCTGGTAACATCTTTACTTGCCACTTTAACACAATTTCTTGTCACATTAAATTACCTTCCATTACCACATGACTTTTCTACTCAAAATAATCTCATAGAACTCCAAATATACTGCAAGTTTTGATTCTATCTTTAAGTGTGTTCTTTTCAACAAATCCATGACTAGGCCAATTTTTTTGAAGCCCTGTGAGGTGTCAGGAACCCTGCAGGCTGCTCAGAACATCTACAGGAGCAGCTGGCAGTCAGGTTGTGGACACAGTCCACTCCTGATAACAGTGGTGGCAGTAAGAATAAAAGATGTGTGGACAGAACCTGCTGATTTCGTTCTGCTTATTTGGATATTCAGTTTTCTAAATTCCTTTCAAATCCACTACCTAAAGATACATTGCTGAATGGGAGCTGGATGTCTCTCTTGATTCAAGAAGTACCAATCACTATCTATTTGGAAATATTCAACTGGGGTTATATTTATTAAGTCTATTCACTAAGATGATAGTATTTCTACAAAAAAACATAACCGCAAATAATCTGTAAATAATTTAAGCAATCTTAACTATGGACTTGCCTGCTATAACAGTAGCAATGACATAGAACAATTTTTTTTCCTTTAAGCATTAATGTTCTGACT